>NC_133207.1:27696817-28051817 GCF_958299795.1 Porites lutea
TATCTAAAATCTAAAATTTACAAAAGGTAAAAATTTAAAAGTTAAAAGATTACAGAGTCATCCCCACTAAAATATACAGAAACTGAAATGCTTAAACAACAAACAACACAGACACGAACAATTAACAATTGATCTGCTCGCCACTGACAATTCGCGATATTTTGCGATAACCGAGTTCACTGTTTTATCATTCGATTACCGGGTTTGTTTTTATAAGGAATATCTTTTCGGGAAGCGTAGCGATATGCCATTTTCACGCAAGAGCAATCGCAAGAATGAGAATAGCGTGGTTTCATTTACGCATGAGCAGAATATTATTTGCAGCGAAACAAAGTTGGACGACATTGTGCACGAGCAGACCATTATTTGTAGGCAGTTATTTGCAGGTCGCGTGTTGGGCTCTCGGCCAATGAAAAGGAAGAAAAATTTGCAACGAATGATGATCACTTTTATTGCGAATCTTCTCAAATTGATATAAACAGGTCTCACAGCGTCTTGGCGTCCTGCGGTCTCTAACAGGGAACGTCTGCTGTTTTCGTACATTAATCTCCTTAACCGTCTTATACAGGGCTGATGAGTTGCTAAAAGCATGGTTAGCTCTAGCCATTGGTTAAGCAGTATCAAAACCAATACGTTGTCAAGGTATATATTAAACGCTGGTTAACGCTAACCATGCTTCGAGCAACTGGACCCAGGTCAATTGTGTTGCATCTTACTGCGCCTGCTCACAAAGCTTTAACAGACTGGCTCATTCCCAGTCGTCTACCGTGACGCGCACGGTGGCAGGAACAAGTCTTTATCCCTCAATTTTCTCCTTCGCATCCAAGCCCGAGCTCCACTACGGAGAGGTGAAAGACGAGGAAGGTAAACAGATTATCTATAATATAACTGACAAGCATCTTTGCGCTTGTACTGTGTTATATGATCTTCTTTCCCTATTCTCGGCCCGTGAGAGAATAGAGTGATTGTTGTTGAATTTTAAAGTGAATATGAAACTAGTTTTTTTTTTTTGCTTGATACAATCTAGACAGTGAACTGATAAGGAGAGCCAAAAACAAAAAAAAAATTCGAGAGCGATTTTTCTTTCCCGTGTTTTGAGCTACTGAAAACGTGAAATTTCACTTCCGGGGGACTACAAAACCGCGCAAGTGAAAACAGGAGACTGGGAATGATTGTGACGTCATTTCAGGGCGTTCTTTTTCGCGGCAAGCATATTTCCTAGTAATTTCTCCCTGTGACAACTGTTATTACGCAAAGAAATAGTACAAAAGTGCGATGTATATTGGTTCAATAACACAAAAGACGAGAAAAAGGTGCTTCTATCCATCAGATACTATTTTTCAACGATTCAAGATCACAAGATCAGAAGCGTCACTTAGATACCAAAACGCCGTTAACACTACATGAACCTCTGCCACTCGGTTAGCTTAATCTTCATCTATGGTGCAGAACAGCCATAAAGCTCCACTCGCATAGATATATGGTTATGCCATGTCAACACAACAAATCGCACGTATCTTGCCCTGAACCTTGGAGTTAGAACGTGTGACACGATGGTGTTGCGATCAGAATTTGCCGTGAAAACCTGCAAAGGAAATAAATGTGTACAATTCATTTCTTTGAAATACATTCATTCGAAATCAACGATTACAGAGAAGCATTCTTTCTTAAAGTCAGACTTAACCGTAAATTGCATTGGGAAGATTGTTGATACAAAGTAACCAATGACGTCGATTCTCAAAAGAGAAACCTACTAGGAAAGGCCAAAGCAATATTTCAATTTGCGCGACATTAGAAAAAAGAAGGGAGCTGGAACCGAAATTAAATGTTAAGTACCGCAAATGTTTCTGGGATTATTACTAGTGACGCGCCGATCAGCTATTGGCCAATCTTTTTCCCTTGTCCCTATAGTAACAGTCCCAGAGGTCTTTGCGAGAGTTAACTCGACCCAGTTCCCTTTACGTTTTAAAGTGACGAATGGCAAATAAACAACCTAGCTAACAAAATAGTTAACTTATTTAAATAAACAAATGTGGCTGGCTTTTTGAAAACGTTACTTTTAAAACAAACCCCTTCTGGCGAGCAAAAGCGGAAGACCTTAACCAAACACAAAGCGTGGGAACTAACATTGTGATTGGTTCATTCTTGCGTTTCTGCTTCCAACTCCCACAATCTGATAGTTTCACTGGATCGTAAGCGACGGAGACATATGGTAAGCGAGTCGGAAGAAAACGGAAACGTTCAGATTCTTCTCATTACCGATTCCGCCGCGTATTGATAACTCCGATTACGAGTCGGGCCGAATTTTTATTTTCAACAGGTTTTTAACGATGTTACGACTTCGCTTACTACTCGGACTCCTACTAGACGCCGCTAGCTAAGAAAAAACTAGCCTTAAGAAATCCATACCTTCACAACATCATTTTCCTTGTATTCCTCCCATTTGACATGTACACTATCTGAACTAAACAAAATTTTGTATGACGTTACCCATTGAGGAGGGGACCAGGAAGGCCTCCCCTGTGTGGCGAGTTTTGTCACCAGCCTGTCCTCCCCAAGGTCAGTTTGTAACCACTGGCCAGCTTCATTCAAATCCGCCGACCAGGATCCCATGTGGCCATTTTTAACATTATTTAGACGAGCTAGCCAAGGTTCGTGTCCAACGGTCCGCCATACTGTTGAAGCTGTGATGGCTGAGTTTGGCAATACATTATTTTCCATTCCAAGCGCACGAGTGCTACATTCTGTGTTAAAGAAGAACAAGTACGTTTAAGACTTTAAAGTATAGTTGCTTCTTTTAAAGTACAGTTTCGAATTTGAACAAGCCTACAGTCGTAATGAACAGCCTTGTAGTCAAAAAAGGTGCGACTGACCAAGCTGGACTGTGAACAATATAAAATAATGGCAGACAGCGAAACATGATAGTAATCGAATCAAAGTATTAAACGTAAGGCCATATTTTGTGTGGCAACTCAATTAAGAGAGAATGTGTGTTTACTAGCACCACTAATTATCCGAGCGGTGGAACAGAACGGAACAAAACAGAACAGAGGAACTTTATCATCCACAGTGAGAGCGCCTGATGGCATATGACTCTTAAATAGTGGTCTTTCTGCTTTTAACTCAAAGTAACTTGGGGCCAAAAAAGAGGACTTGACTTGGGGCCAAAATAGGAGAGGGTACGGGTAAAACCTCCCGCTGTTTGGTCTGCTTCCTCTCCCGCCTTCCCTGGTGCTCCCACGTCATTTTCCTCCCCTACAACTTAGGCCTCTGGAAGAATGAAGGTCTGGCTCGCCGCATGTTCGGGCCGTCCCGCTTTCGGGTTCAGTTGAAGAGAAAGAGGACAGAAATTTTGTTGTTAAGCTGAGTAAGATCAACTAGTCACCAAACTCGAGCTTACCTTCGCACTTTGAAAGAAAGCAAATCAAAGTGCTGCCACATTCTGAGTCTTTGTTGCAGGTGAGAGGTCTTAGAGTATTCTCCATGTAGTTTGTAAATGGAACTTGTCTCATATCTTCAGGGTGGGAAGCGTGTGTTTTATCATTCAGTTCACACCATCTTTTTGTCCGATAAAAGTTGCTGCTATGGCAACCGAGATGTCTTATGCACCGGGAGATGCAGTGTTCAATCAGCTCCGCAGGCCCGGCATTGATGGCGTGGTTTATAAGCACGTGATCTTGTACGGAGTAAGAAGCTGCCTTACATTGACTTGCGGTGGCACTTGCGATAGCCATATTGGAGAACCAGCAAATGAGCATGTGCAGAAGGATACAGATGAAATTCATTTCTGTGAGATTCATAAAGTTAACGACGTTAAAGGAATGTTTTTGTAGAGAATAGTTTCGATGAAACTACAAAGTAAAGCTTGGCGCACTTTTGAGTTTATTTATCTATGCTAGGCAAAGGTTTCAGTTTACAAAGTAAATAGTGCATTTATATGCAGAAAATAGGTGTTTCAAGGTAATTAAGGATGGGAACCTGGAAACAAAGGGATTGAATTGAACCTCTATTAAATGGATGAATTCAGCTGTTCGCGCAGTAATTTCTTCGATCATATTTCTTCTAATAGGCCGAATTTTGGTAGAAAAATTCAGGTTGTTATTTGGAAGGTTATTATACGCAGTTGTTAAAATTCTGAATTTTATTAACGTTGAAAAGATCAGTAAAATTCTGCTGAAAATGGTTCAAGTCAGAAGAAAAACTAATCAATTGTTAAAATGTCGGGATGAGGCAAAACTGGAAACATTATTTGCTAAACCAATCACCATGAGAGTCTTTTGCTAAAAGTGTGAACGGATGACTGAGTCCTGAGCAAACGAAGTTTGTTGAGAAAATGGCCATATCACAGCTGAAAACACACCTTCTAGAGGAAGCAATTAAGTTTTTTAAATAAACTTAACTAAACTAGGCCGCGCAACAATAATTATTTTTGCAAACACAAAATAAAACCAATTGTTCGAGCCTAGGTGAACAAACAACGATCAGGACAACGATAAAAAAGTAAAAACAAGAGGGCGAGAGATGAATATTCCTCACAGGACCACCCAAAAGAAAAGAACTTTAATTAAAGAAATGAATTTAACGCTATTACAACTGAAGCGGGTATTTATGTGGCATAAGTCTTTTCTCAGTCTTATTGCCAGGAAACAAATGTTTCAGCCTATTATTTCAATAGTTTTTTACGTTCCGCTGTAATCTGTAAGGAATACTAGGAATCTCTCAAAAAGTCGAGGTTTACGGTGGCCGGTCTGAACAGCATGATCAATACGTGTTGGTGCCTACAATGCATCACTTTTTAAAATTATACATGTCCATATTTCGATGCACTTTTACAAAGGAGATAACAATGAGAAATTAATGAAAACTCATGGTCATTGCCTAAGAAGAAAAATAAAATCGTAAAAACGATCACCCCCTATTTATTTTCTAGCCGATAAAAATTTAAGATACATATCAGCCCACCATTCTAACTCAGTGACATATGCTGTTGGTTTTAAAAGCGAAACAAAATGCCTTATTTCATTGAATAATCGGCTATCTTGGATTTAATGGGTTTGGTTAGTCTATAGGTTAGTTGAACGTAACGGATCGAAAGGACATTCCTTACCCTGCAGTTTTCCCCGGATTGTTGACGTTAAAAGGAACAATCGCGAAACAAAATTACAAAGGTTTACTTTCCTGAAACGCAATTAATGTAATTTGATTGTAAAACAATCCAAATCTGAAAAATTTATTTTTGATCAATTAGGGACCGTTCTTTTTTTATGAGAGAAGGGGGGCTGGTGGGATTTTGGCGGGGGGGGCACTCGAAAAAAATTGGCTTGAAAGGGGGGGCCAGCCGAAAAAAAATGAAGGAAAGGGGGGGGGGTCGGACGAAAAAATTAGATTAAAAATAGGATAAGAGATGTTTACAAATCGAAGAAAAATTGTGCTCTTTTATTTATAACAAATATGCTAAAACAGTTCCAGGGTAACAAGAAAACTTCTCAACAGCTTTTATATTTTATAAGGACAGTGAACATACCATAATAACAGGCTTGAATAGCAACAACTTTCTTTTCATTCATAAAAATGTTGTTGTCAAGCTCATATAATTAAAACCAATAATTTGAGTCCTGAATTGGAACTGACCTCGTTACCAGAGCTTTTCTCTGAGAAATTTAATGGGAGGGGCATGAAACTACTATGAGGTGTCCCCTTCCTCATTTTCGACGTTCTTTTCGATCTTGTCGTCGCTGTGTTCCTCTTCTTCTTCCTCCTGTTCTTCTTCGTTGTCTTCCTCTTCTTCCCCTTCTCCGTCGTTTTCTTCTTCCTCTTTGTTCGTGTCTCCGACGTTTGAGCTATAATCTTCAGGATGCAGGAAGCAATACATCCTGTTTCTTACTTCTGGCTTAAGGTTGGTAATAAGCCTGCTTTGTGCCGCGTTGCTGAAGTAGCTTGATTGCAGTAGGTGAGCGATGAATGCTGCATCCCGTGTTAGCAACAATGCTGCTACGTCTTCAACGTTTATGCACGCTTCCGGAATTGTCATGGAGGGAGGATAAAGAAGACAATTGGGAAGCTCTTTTGCAAGGGGATTTGCAACGCAGATATGATACACGCGTAGGACGTTGTTTTCAAACCGTTTGCGTTTTCTGCCCTTTGATTTCCTACGGTTTTGTTTTAATTTTCTTTTTTTTGACACATAGTGTCCTGTTAAGCCCTTGAAGACCTGGTCAAAGGTCTCCTTCTTTTTTTCGAGGTTTTCTAATTCCCCTGAAACCTTGAGCTGCTTTGCCTCAATCCTAGCGATGTGCTGCACATTGAAGTCATGGTGGAATTTCTTGTCAGGCTTCAGGGTAATGCCATTCGCCTGGAAGAGCGTGGAGTCATGATCACTCAGAATTTTTAACTGCCCTTTCAGTTTCTCAACAGCCTCTCTGTGTTCTTTTATAATGTAGTTCAGTCTCTGTCCATCACTAGGTTTTAACTGGTACTCTGGTTGTAGCAACTCTCCCAACCTCCCCTAGCAACCATCTGCCCTTTGAAAAGCGGCCTCCTCTGACATCAAAAAATCGAACTGCCTGGATCGTTCAGCAGTGAATCGCTTTTTAAAGGATTCGTCGCTTTCACCATCCTTTTGCATCTTGGTGTGAGCTTCCTTCAGCTACAACACGCTCAGGACGAGCAGTAAGAAGAAGAGCTGAAATTGACTTTTCATTCATTTGAGTGAGGATTTGTTAAAAACAGCTTTCTAGCTTTCAGCTTTCTTTCACTAAATTACGTGAAATGTAACAAAACGAAATTTTAATGCAGTAACTTTTTTAATACCTTATGTATTTTTTTATTCATGGGGGGGGGGGGGCCTTCCAAAAAATTACCCTGATGAGGGGGGGCCATGCGAAAAAAATCGGAAATTGGGGGGGGTCATACAATTTTCAAATTACACTCCTCCAAATCCCACCAGCCCCCCCTACCCCATAAAAAATGAACGGTCCCTTATTAATAACTTACATGGTCATTTGCAATTTTAATATCGCAAATCGTCAGGGTAAAACTGCCCAGCTTTAAGGTGGCTCGATGGGGTTTTTCAGGGTCAATACCCCCCAAGTTTGAGCATTAACTACGTCACTATTGATAAGGATTTGGAAAAATTACCACCATGCAGTGGAGAGCTGTATTAAATAAAGGTGAAAATTTGTTACGATCAGGGTGGCATCGGAGTTGTCATAGCAACGAAATGAGGCCATTTTCTCGGCACTGCAAACTCTCCTTCCAAAATCGTTCACGAGAGCTTTTTCCTTCAATAGTCAGTTCCATCTTTTTACACGTTTTAAAAACGTGTGTGTAAGATCACGGAGGAAGCTGTGCCGATTGTCAGAAAGAAAGATTTGATTATTATGTATCGAGACGCACTTGTTAGCGGTTTTGTAAACATTTTGGTCAGTACTTAAACAAATAAGCGAATAGAACAGCCATCTCATTTTTTCGACTTTTTGAACTTCTTGTTTTTATAGCCTAGAAAGGCGTTTTTTCGATCTAGAATATCGTAAAACGTATTTTCCTGGGCTCTATTGTCTAGAAACAAAAAGATGGAAGAATGGCCAGTTTTTCACCAAAACCATGGGTTGACCCATTTGGAAAAATGTTAAATATCTTTACTTTTAAAAGTTGAATTTTTTATAGCCTAGAAAGGCGTTTTTTCGTTCTAGAATATCGTAAAACGTATTTTCCTTGCCTCTATTGTCTAAAAACAAAAAGATAAAAAAATGACCAATTTTTGACCAAAACCATGGGTTAACTCCTTTGGAAAATTCTCAATTTTTCGACTTTTTGAACTTATAGCCTAGAAAGGGGTTTTTTCGTTCTAGAATATCGTAAAACGTATTTTCCTGGCCTCTATTGTCTAAAAACAAAAAGATAAAAAAATGACCAATTTTTGACCAAAACCATAGGTTAACCCCTTTGGAAAATTCTCAATTTTTCGACTTTTTGAACTTCTTATTTTTATAGCCTAGAAAGGCGTTTTTTCGATCTAGAATATCGTAAAACGTATTTTCCTGGGCTCTATTGTCTAGAAACAAAAAGATGGAAGAATGGCCAGTTTTTCACCAAAACCATGGGTTAACCCATTTGGAAAAATCTTAATTTTTTGAGCTTTTTAAAGTTGAATTTTTTATAGGCTAGAACGGCGTTTTGTTGTTCTAGAATATCGTAAAACACATTTTCCTGGGCTCTATTGCCTAGAAACAAAAAGATGGAAGAATGGCCAATTTTTCACCAAAACCATGGGTTAACCCTTTTGGGAAAATGTAAAATATCTTTACTTTTTAAAGTTGAATTTTTTATAGCCTAGAAAGGCGTTTTTTCGTTCCAGAATATCGTAAAACATATTTTTCTGCCCTCTATTGCCTAAAAACAAAAAGATGGAAGAAGGGCCAATTTTTGACCAAAACCATGGGTTAACCCCTTTGGAAAAATCTCAATTTTTCCACCTTTAAACTTCGTGTTTTTATAGCCTAGAAAGGCGTTTTTTCGTTCTACAATATGAAAAACACATTTTCTGGGCCTGTATTCCATACAAAAGAAAGTTGGAAAAATGGCCATTTTTGGACCAAAACCATGGGTTAACCTCTCTGGAAAAATGTCAATTTTTCGACTTTATGAACTTCTTGTTTTTATAGCCTAGAAAGGCGTTTTTTCGTTCTAGAACATATTAAAAGACATTTTCCTGGCCTATATTGCATAAAAAAAGTTGGAAAAATGGTCATTTTTGGACCAAAACCATGGGTTAAGCCCTTTGGAAAAATGTCAATTTTTCGACTTTTTGAACTTTTTGTTTTTATAGCCTAGAAAGGCGTTTTTTCGTTGGAGAATATCATAAAATACATTTTCCTGGCCTATATTGCCTAAAAAAAAGTTGGAAAAATGGCCATTTTTGAACCAATACCATGGGTTAACGCCTTTGGAAAAATGTCAATTTTTCGACTTTTTGAACTTCTTGTTTTTATAGCCTAGAAAGGCGTTTTTTCGTTTTAGAATATCGTAAAAGACATTTTTTTTGCCTGTATTGCCTAAAAACGAAAAGATGGAAAAACGGCCAATTTTTGACCAAAACCATGGGTTTACCTCCTTTGGAAAAATCTCAATTTTTTTTAATTTTTGAACTTTAATTTTTTTATAGCCTAGAGACAGGTTTTTTCGTTTTAGAATATCGTAAAAGACATTTTTTTTGCCTGTATTGCCTAAAAACAAAAAGATGGAAAAACGGCCAATTTTTGATCAAAACCATGGGTTTACCTATTTTGGAAAAATCTCAATTTCTTTAATATTTGAACTTGAATGTTTTTTATAGCCTAGAAACAGTTTTTTTCGTTCTAGAATATCGTAAAACATATTTTTCTGGCCTCTATTGCCTAAAAACAAAAAGATGGAAAAATGGCCAATTTTGACTAAAACCATGGGTTAGCCCCTTTGGAAAAATCTCAATTTTTTGGAAGTTTTGAACTTGAATTTTTTTATATCTTAGAAAGACGTTTTTTTGTTCTAGAATATCGTAAAACACATTTTCTCTTGCCTCTATTTTCTAAAAGATGTGTTGCTTTTAGTGCCACCTGCTAACATGTTCACACAGTAGCACGCGGTACCTGTCGGTTTATGTTGCCGATTCCGGCTTATTAATAAGCGAAGTAAATATCGAAGCTGATTAATTTACATGAACAACACTTAAATCTGCAAGCAGAGTGACTCACCGAATACCAAGTTTATTTTGCAGCTGTTACACTTTAGAAAAAGACGACGTTGATTTTATTGGAAGCAAAGCATGCCTTCAAACAGCTGTCATGTCGGGGATGTACAGAAGGACATCAACCGAGTTAAACCTGACCAAACCTACTTGTTTGTGGATAGAAGCTTTCAAGAATCAATCATCGAATATTTCCAGTTTTTACGCAGGGAAGGGATTCTCTGCGATGTGACGCTGAGAATCGGAACTCACAAATTTGCTTGTCATCGTAACATTTTAGGAGTTGCTAGCCCTTATTTTCGCTCGCTTTTCATAGACAGTGAAAGTGGAAGGTTCATAAAACACGTCGAGCTACCACAAGAAATTCATCATTCAACAATGGAAGCTGTCTTGGAATATATGTACGGAGGGAAAATTTTCTTAAATGCAAGTAACGCTATTGACATTTTTAAGGGCGCTTGTTTCTTTAAACTTCAAAGCTTGTTGGAGGAATGTTCTCAGGTACTGGTCAAGTTCCTAACTCCTGAGAATTGCCTCCAAGTAAGGGACGTTTCGTTAATTCATGGACAAGAAAAACTACATCAGCGATGTCAGAGATATTTGTGCGAAAACGTCGTACAGATTGCGGACTCAATGTCTTTTTTGGAACTTCACCAAGATGAGCTTGAGAAAATGTTGTCAAACAATGACATTTGCGTCGACAGTGAGCAGCAGGTGATTATGCAATTAAAATAATTTCTGTATTCTAACAGCTATTATTAAAAACTGATCGAATCATTGGATAATTCATTTCTAGCTAGAGCTCAGATTGGCTTAGCCATCATACCATGCTCTAGCTCCAAATATGGAAACTGTACGTGTCTGCTCAAAATTCAAAACAAGCTGAAAATCGGTTGTTTTTACAAATAACGCCGGGAAGAATTCTCGATATTTTGTGGGCGTTTTTATAAAACAATTATTCCGCTAGCGCTTCTTGGATATTAGATGATTTTAGAGTGTTTTCACATGACGTCACGGCGGCCATATTGGTGTCCGAAAACAATGAAACGGCGGCCATGTTGGTGTCCCAGACCAGTCCTTTGGGAGCTGGACTTTTTTCTTATGCAAACGCTTTCTTTTGTCCCAATAAATTTGCAAAGATGCTGGCCACGTCAGTGAAAATACTCTATAGCCAACTCGGCTTATATCCAACACGCACTCGTGGAATAATTGTTAATTAAACGTCATAGTAAGTTCTAAGAGTAAGACCACTGGTTTAATTTTTGTCCAAGTATGGTACGGTTTGGGGTATAAGGGAGTCCAAGATAGTCCTAGATTCTCGATTCCACTCCCTATTGGATTCCGGATTCCAGATACTGGATTCCAGTAATAACTTACGACGCGTCTCATCGAGGGATTTCCTTTTGCCTTTTCAGACTTCATCGGCACCCAGGGCACACTTGCCTTCTATATATATAGATATTTATATCTCAATGAAAATTCCTTTCAAATTCATAGATTTTTTCGCAGAAGGGGGGTGGCCGCGGTCTTTTCGGGCTCACCCCCTAAATCCATCCCATGGCTGTTTTTAGAAAGTCGGATGAAATGGTTCCAACTGTGCCATCCCAAAACCTAGGCTCTCCTATGGAGGAACATCAGTTGACCAAGGGTCAGAAAGTTGTAATCCTGGGATGATAGTTATTACGAATCGTTCCAAATCAGTTTAGAATCCTTGTAAAACAATTATTTTATCCGTTGTAGGTATTCGACAGCCTGGTGAGATGGACTGAATATGATTGCAAAGAGCGCGGGATCCACTTCTCCAAATTACTGCAACATGTTCGGCTGCCATTACTGTCCACCGGCATAATTATGGAGCATGTACAGCGACAGGAATTAGTGCATCGCTCTCCCACAGCAAAGGAAATGGTTCTGGAGGCCATGAGGTATAACACAGCGGAAGAAGAACAGAAACAATCCATGAGTAGTCCAAGGACGGTGCCAAGAACATGTTCGACTTTAGTGCAAGTGATTCTGTTTGTTGGTGGTAAGGGCAAGACCCCTGATGAAGGGCACATCACGTTTTGTTATCTTCCTGAAGAAGAACGTTGGTATTCACTAGCACCTTTACGGTGAGTAAGAAAAAACTTGAAAGGGGTCTTTCTAGCCGCAGGTACCCTCATCACAAAAGAAAGAAAGGAACCAAACAATAAATTTCTCAAGGAGGCTTTATTGTTTGGTTTTATTGTTTCTTTTGTTGTACGTAATCTGTGCCTCGGTACCTACAAAAGGAACCAGATTGATGACCGTCGGCTGTAACCATTCTCGTTAGATACCAACTTCCTCACTTATTAACTGGTGCGATGGGCGGCGACAAGAAAAGTCGAATGTTATTTATATCTTTACAATGGGTCTTGAACTCTGGTTAAGATAACGGATCCTGTTCGCGTTTAACTGCAAAACAGCCTACTCTCCTCGCTCTCAGTCCCGAGGCACGTCCCGCAAAACTCGCTCCCGTAGCGGTGAGGAGCGAGGAGACATGGCTTTATTCGCAGGCTAATTAGCCTTCAAAGCGGCAATAATTCGATCTGTGTCCATTTTTGCGCCTCTATATTTAAAGTGTTTTTTTTCCAGATTTTCTCAATATCTGAGTCTCTAAATCCTACAGTTTTATTCATGTTTTACCTAATATGTGTTAGCTCAATCTCACTTGAAACTTTTGAAACCAAAAAAGAATCTTTCTAGAAACAAAGTCTACCTTCTTTGAGGGGGGCGGAGGTGGAAACAGAGAGCGAGACTGAGGAGAGGGTCAGTGAGGCTCGCCCCCTTTGCGCGAGAATCCCACGCAGGTGCTTCGCGCTTTGAAAACCCGCTTTGGGAGAAAAAGAAAAACAGTGTTTTCCAGACTATATCAAGAATTTGTTTTCCTCATTGAATGTTACTTAATCCGTTTAGGAAAAATGTAGTGCTGTAAAGATATGCTAAACAATTTCCGCCACTTTTATAGAACGCAGTTGTGCGATCACTCTGTTGCGTTAGTTGATGCATCGGTTTACGAGACTGCTGGGTCCGAGGAAGGCAAGGCCTCTCTTCTGTTTCAAGATCATGTGCAGTGCTTTAATCTGCAATCAAATATCTGGAGCCTTGTGGCCCCTGTTCAGGAAGCGAGGGCCAAAGCTGCCGCCGTTGAACATGATGGGCTGTTATATGTCTCTGGTAAGGGAGAATACCCGCAGATGAAATTCTGTAGGAATAGGCACGTGCCTAGGAGTTTAATCTATTACCTCCTTTTAGCAGTTGACTAGAGTTTGAGATGGAAAGATAAGGAACTGACGACGTAAGAAAATCTTTACCCGGGTCTGAAATTATTTCAAGGAAGTTTGGAGAAAGAATGTATGAAATTATATTAATTGTTTTTCTTAGTGAAGGGAGTAAAAAACAGGAAAGTGTCTGCTCCGCTAGAGGAAATTGCCTCGCTCATCTTGTTACAATTAGAGAGAACAATGTTAGGCGGAAGAGATCAAACAATGAAATTGTATTAATTTCAATGAAAGAGGAGGGGAGGGAGGTTCGCTGATCCATCGACTAACGAACTAAAAAGGGTAGCCATTTGGAGAGTGTGCTTTCTCTCGAATGTTTAGTCCTATAGAACCGCGGCTAAAAATAACCGGCACGGTAAACGAACAGTTAAATGAGTTTTTTCAGAAAACTGAACTTTTTGAAGATGCTGTCAAACTAACGCCGAAAGTATAACATTGCGCTATATTGAAACATTTCATCCATCTTACCTAGGTGGCATGATGAATGGTTCCCATAGCAACTCGTTTGAAGTATACAATCCAGTCAACAACAAATGGAAATTTCTCTCGCCTCCCACAATCCAGCGAACTCGTCACGCTATGGTTGCTAAGGAAACACACATTTACGTCATCGGTGGAGAAAGCCAGGGTATAGAGCCGGAAGTCAGCATGGAGCGATATGATCCAGAGGTAGACCTCTGGAGCTTTGTATTACCGATGAATTGTGGAAAAGTTGGTGCATGCGCTGTAGAACTGGAGGGAAAAATTTACGTCATAGGCGGAAATAATGGATACAATACACTCCGGCAGTGTGAGGTTTATGATGTACAAACCCACCAGTGGAGCTTGACTAAAGGTATTTAAAAAAATGACATGTTTTATTTACTAGGCTCATACTGAGTAATCATTTGAGTCATGGAGTGTACTGACGAGTAAAGCAGTTCATTTAAACATGTTAGAAACCTTTAGATTGCACTGCGAGGACGAGATTTTTAAAGTTTTTTTGCTTATTCTCAAAAATATACACCCCGGACTAAGCTTTGTTTTGCTTTTTTCACCAGAAAGATCAAAAGGTTATTTTTCATTGAAGGAGGTTAATCCTTCTCTCTATTGCAAAATGACAAAACATATCACTTTAATTTGGACAACATTTTCCGGTTACTTACAATTTCACTGGAACCTGTAGAAGAATGACAACAGTAAAAGCGCGCGCTCAACTTAGAATTAAAATCTCGTTCTCGTTGTCGTACTCGTCTCAGAATCTAAAGGTCGCTTTTGTTCGGGCTAGCGACCGCTCAGTATTTCCTGCAGTCGCTGAGGAATATTAGGTAAAGAAGAAAGTAAAAACTACGATGGGGTGTTATATAAGACGAAAGGCTGATTTCCATATCACAACTTGTGTAAACCTGTTAGTAATGTTTAAATACAAGACACGATTTGCGACGACGATTTTTAAGAGCAACAATGTTGGAACAATCTTAAAACAAATCGAAAAAATATCGTTAAATTTATAAAGATGCAACACTGTGTTGCTCTGAAAATCGTCGTTGCAAATCGTCTCGTGTAATATCGCCCTCAAAATTTTATTTTTGGCAAACTAATTTGGCAAGATGGGTAATATTTTCGAGGCTCGGGCTGTGACATTCACAACAATTGGGCTTATAAATCTAAAATATTAATGAGATGAGTTGCGTATAGCTTTTTCGTCCAGATCACTGATTTATATTGTATGCTTTATTTCTAGGAATGAAAGAGTTTCGTCAAGATGCCCAGGCCGTCGTTATATACCCTCATTTTATTACCGTTAGTTTGTTGATAATGCGGCAACTGAGCTTCCAGCTCATATCCACCTTTTCAGATCGAGCCGTTGATGGCAACCACAACCATTGTACTATTAGATTATTTTCCAACTAGATCAAGAAAATACGAAACTTGTTTGCGAGATTTCTAAGTCGAAAGTTTTTGCTTGTTCGTAGAACCTTGTAAGTAGCCATTATTCTCCTATTGATTTTGCTTGTGGCCTCGACCATCCCGGTATTAGAATCGTGTTAAGAAATAAAATCGCGATCACATACCTTTACAGCATTATTTTCCTTGTATGACTGCCATTTGACGCTGTCTGAACTGAACAAAATGTTGTAGGACTTCACCCATTGGTCCTTGGAGGGCTTCCCCTGTGTGGAGAGGTTTGTTAGCAGCCTCTCCTCCCCGAGATCAACTTGTAACCACTCGCCGACTTTATTAGATTTGGCTGCCCAGGAGCCCGTGTTGCCATGTTTTGGAACATTATTGAGCCGGGCTAGCCAAGGGTCGTATCCAGTTTGCTTCGTCCAAAAAGAGGACGCTGTAATGGCTGAATTAGGCAAGGAGTTACTTTCCATCCCAAGTGCGTGAATACTGCATACTGTGAAAAAAAAGAAAAAAGAAAACAGGTTTAAAAGCCTCTTAGAAGCTAATTATATTTGATTGCTTTACTTTTACTAATACGTAACAGGGAAGGTCAAAGTAGGATCAAGTAGTAACCAAACTCACCTACGCACTTCGATAGAAAACAAATCAAATTTTTGCCACATTCTGAGTCTTTGTTGCAGGTGAGTGGTCTAACAGTATTCTCCATGTAGTTTGTAAATGGAACTTGTCTCATATCTTCAGGGTGGGAAGCGTGTGTTTTATCATTCAGTTCACACCATTTGCTTATCCGATAAAAGTTGCTGCTATGGCAACCAGTATGTTCGATGCACCCAGAGATGCAGTGTTCAATCAGCTCCGCAGGCCCGGCCTTGATGACGTGGTTTATAAGCACGTGATCTTGTACGGAGTAAGATGCTGCCTTACACTGACTCGCGATGGTCATCTTGAAGAACCAGCAAATGAGTGCGTGTAGAAGTATTATACAGGTGAACTTCATTAGTCCTGACAAAATTCATAAACAATGTTATCATTGCATTCTCAGGTCTTCTCATTAAAGCGTGGAAACGAAGATAGTTTGATGAATAATGAATTAATCAAAGACATATAGACCAGTTAAGCGCCTGAAATTAATCAAAACTTGGTTTCCGGAGAGCTCACTAAATTTTCATCTTCGTTTTTCATTCGGAGTCAAAAACTCGAAGTATGGTATTTAAACATTGACTGTACTCTGGTCAAACCTTTTTCTTGTTTCTACATTCAACGGTATGGCTCAGGCCCCAGTTAAGCTAGATATATAGCACTATCCACCGACTAAATCACTATCCAGCGGCTAAAAATTCGGGAAACCAATGGGGCAACGACCGCTTTTATCATTATAAATTGCGCATGCTCTACTGTCTTTTAACACTGCCGGGCGCGATTCATTGAAGTTCACGGCCATAATCCATTCCCGTATTTAAGGAATGGTCCCTTTCTAGTCGCAATCAGGAGACTGCAGCTGTCGCAACATATAGTGGGACTTTTATGATCATATATGATCCATATAAACAAAAGATGCTTATATTATATATCAGCATTAAAAAAGGTGAATCAACAACTGCTGGGAAAAAGGCTACAGACTATTGTAATCTAAGGGGTCAAAATTTCGTAAACTTCTTTAAAAAAAATCCTTTAACGTACGTTCTCGAAGCTCCACCCTTCAAAAAACATTTTCAAACTCGGCCACTTAAAAAAATTATATTTTAGCTTGGTTTTTTAGGGTACTTTTTACTTTTCACTTGAACGAACGGCGTTTTTAGGTCCGGATAGCGGTAAGGAAAATCTGTATCGGAACTTCTCTCAAATTAGTAAAAACGTGCACTAAAAAATAAACATTGACACTATTAGTTAGATATATATTACTCGTACCTTGCATTTAGGCATTTGGAGACTGATCATAGGTGCAATTTCACACACACAAAAAAATGCTCAGTTTGTATAAAGCAAATTTTTTAACCTGTAGTTCTTTGCAGACTTAGAAGATCTGCTAGAAGGTAATTAAAATGAGGTCTAACTTACCAGAAACGGAATGCTGCAGGCTTTTGAACTTGTCAGTTTGTAAAGCAAACTTGTTTTGAACGCTTTTCGTTCTGACAATATATTTTTATTAGTTATTGGTAAGACAATGATCTTTTGAAATGGAAATTTTTGACGTCTTTTTTAAACATAAATTGCGTTTTCTTTTTGTTTGTCGCTGTTGGGCGGGTCAGTGTTGGTGGAATGGGTTAAGGAATGATGTTTTTAGAGACTCTTTTTTTCTTTCTTCTCCTCGTCTCGCTCATTTTTCTCATTACCCTTCGCGAAAACTGTCCTCCATCGTGCTCTGTCAAGCATCTTATACAGTCTTTTACGTAATTTTGGCATTCACTGTGGTGTCGTTTTATCGTTTCTCTCCTTAACCGTTAAATATATCCCGAATAAGGTATGATCTGAAATTCGATGCCTTAATTGTCCCACGCAAGTATAGTTTGCCCACGTTTTATCGCAAAAGACATTTTCAAGAATGCATCCATGAACACCTGCTAGAAAAGTATCGAGTTTCCCTAATCGGCTTTATGAGAGACCAACGGGTAGCATTCATCATGACGAATTTTGCAGTCTCTAACGTATGTGCTGTCTCTTAATTATATAGATGGTGGGTAGAGAGCTTGCGTCTTGCCGAGCAAAAGCAGCAGTAAGAATGGTAATTTCTTCAAGAAATCTTTTTAGTCGGGTTAGATGAAGTGATTAAGTTAAAAAGGCTAAAAGCGGCCACAAAATACGCAATAAACATTTTAAATGCAAGAAACCTGGAGCACACATATCATTGTTCGCCACATTTGTGACTAACAAACAACGATTTACATGTAACAATGAATTCAAGTTAAAAAAGGTTCTCATCAAAATCTGGTATCGGAATAGAAATAAAGCATGCTAGTTAGGTTCTACTAAAACAAGTCTGCTCATTCTTGTCGCCCTATGTAATTAAGGGAATCCGGAAAACGTTTGTTTGTGGAATCCGCAATCCGGTAAATTTTTGCTCGTGGAACCCCAAATCCTGGGCTTTCTCGCAGATTCATACAGTAGGTGTCATCCATAAGACATATTTGGGCGTATTCCGTTCGTTTCATCCGTCAGTTTTAGTAAGAAATTCGGCTATTTCATCCTGGAATAGTCGTAAACTCTTTTGACATATTTTTAGAGTTCCCCATGCATAAACAGCTTGGCTGCAGCACCGCTGCCTGGAAGTGAGGTCACTATTTTATATTGGGCCTTACGTGAGTCAAAACTGAAATTGTATTAGAATTTCCTTCAAATGTAAATTGTGCACTAGAAAATAACCGGCCGTTTAGATGTTTACTGTCAGATATTTTATATCTAACTTGCATATCGATTCGAAACATCTACTAAAAAACATTGGAAGGATATGAAAATTAATATGACTAATTCCATGAAATACATGTACAAGTCTCTCTTTGAAAGAAGCAGATATATCTTACCGTGTGTTTTTTGCATGGTTAGTTTTTTAGCTATTTTCTAAGGCTGTGAAGATATGATGTTAGAGGGCAAAATGAGGTTTAACTAACTCGACACTTACCGCTACAGCTATTTTAATGTGACAATCTGAGTGATACAAACTTGTTTTGACACTTTCAGTTCTGAAAAAAAAATTTCAGAATATCGAATGGATATAAAAATTGTCTGTTAACAAAGTCCAAGGTATAACCAACGATCAGCTCCTCAACGATCATCCTTGTAACAGCGAAATGTATTTAAAAGAATCTCGACCAGTATCAGAATATAAAATACTTTTTTAAGCCGGAAAGTATCTATCTTTATAACAAAAAAAAAAGAGGAAACGCCGATGGCAACGCATGATAACCAGTCCGTCACTGACGAAGCAAAAGGCAATTTTCAGGCAATTTGAAATTGTAGCTAGAAAGTTCCACCTCTGGCTTTTGTAAGGTGGCGTTCTTTAAGAGGCGGGCATCTGGTACCGATGTGCAAACGAATTACAGAAGAGGGCAGTGACGCAGCCTAAGTTTCTATTTACTGCTGGGTGGCAAATGTTTTTCAAATAGACAAATACTACACCTGGAAGGAAGTCTAGTAGTTTGCCACTTCAACGAAACACGGGGCGCTGGGAAATGAAACTTTTATGGTCATTGCCTAAGGAAAAATCGAATCATCCCGTGCTATTTATACTTTTAAAGGATTTAATATCAGACAAACACCAACCTCTCCGTCTCAGATAAATTTGCTTAAAATGTTGTTATTAAATTTGAACAGATTGTCGCTTTGGCTCTTGATTGTAGTTATAAGGGAGGGTATCGGATGGAAGACACAATTATTTCTAGCTAAATGTCTACCGTTAATCTTACCTATATCTTCCCTGGACTGTTGCTTTGAGGATGTTCTCATAGATCTCCAAGCATCAATTAAATTATTAATAATGATTAATGTCCGGTTCAGACATGGCATTTCACATGTGCAGAACCTAATGCAATTTAATAAGCGAGAACAGTCGATTTTTTTCATTAACCTTGCTTAATTAAATTTCTTTTTAAAACTGCCAATCTGAAAATTTGTTTTTGATCAATCATTAATGGCTTATAAAAATGGCCATTTGTAAATGTCTCAAACATTCAGGTTAAACCCGATTACCCGAGCCGGCTGGAACAATGCGTAGCAAGAGAGAATGCTCATTCTCTCTTGGGCGTAGCCAATCGATAAACTGATAATCAAGCAATATATCATTAAGATTCGGAGGAGGAAGAGAAAGTGTGACGTAGTGTGGCCACGCGGTAAGAGGGCTAGACCTGTAATACGGAGGCACATGGTCCAAGCCCCGCCCCTTACCCCGCCCTTTCCCCACTCCCTTACCACTACCACAATCGTCTCGTCAGTATGTCCTATAATTTAAAAACGTATGGTTACAGAGCCTTCTCATCCGCAGCCCCTGCTCTGTTGAACAAATTACCCCAGAATATAAAGCGCTGCGGTTGTCTTAATCAATTTTAAAACATTAATTTATGCTCGTCCTAGAAACATAGTTCCTACATTTTCTTTTTATTTGATTTTATTCACATTTTTATTCTAAAAATATTGTGAATTTTTAACGCATAGCTTAATTTTAAACTGGGTTTTAAAAAGAATGCATTTTTATTAATTCATTTTACTTATCTATTTTTCTTTAAAAAATAATTGTTGTTGTAAAGCGCCATTGGACAGCATTGGAAATGGCGCTATAAAGGTAAATGTTATTATCATCATTATTATTTGTCCTCGACAACCTCGTTCCCAGGGTTCTCTCGTAGAAGATAACTGCATTAACAGGATGTTGTTTGATGCTGTCAGATATTTTGGGCAATTTTGAAAACGAGGAAGTCGGGATCGTAACCGTCACATTCAGCATCACTTTTCTGTTTAGGCCAAATAAGGGAGTGCCTTCCCATTCCCCGAAAGTAGAAGACACAACACAGACACGAACAGTTAACAATTGATCTGCTCGCCACTGACAATTCGCGATATTTTGCGATAAGCGAGTTCAATAATTGTTTTATCATTCGATTACCGGGTTTGTTTTTATAAGGAATATCTTCGGGAAGCGAAGCGATCTGCCATTTTCACGCAAGAGCGATCGCAAGAATGAGAAAAGCGTGGTTTCATTTACGCATGAGCAGAATATTATTTGCAGCGAAACAAAGTTGTACGACATTGCGCATGAGCAGACCATTATTTGTAGGCAGTTAGTTACAGGTCACGTGGTGGGCTCTTGGCCAATGAAAAGGAAGAGAAATTTGCAACGAATGATAATCGCTTTTATTGCGAATCTTCTCAAATTGATATAAACAGCTCTCATAGCGTCTTCGCGTCCTGCGGTCTCTAACAGGGAACGTCTGCTGTTTTCGCATATTCATCTCCTTAACCGTCTTATGCAAATCAATTGTGTTGCATCTTACTGCGCCTGCTCACAGAGCTTTAACAGACTGGCTCATTCCCAGTCGTCTAACGTGACCCGCACGATGGCAGGAGCAAGTCTTTATCCCTCGATTTTCTCCTTCGCATCCAAGCCCGCGCTCCACTACGGAGACGTGAAAGACGAGGAAGGAAAACGGATTGTCTATAATATAACTGACAAGCATCTTTGCTCTTGTACTGTGTTATATGATCTTCTTTCTCAGTGCTCAAGTGGCCGTGAGAGAATAGGGTGATTGTTGTTGAAGTTTAAAGTGAATGTGAAACAAGTTTTTTTATTTGCTTGACAAAATCTAGACAGTGAACGGTTAAGGAGAGCAAAAAAAAAAATTCGATACTGATTTTTCTTTCCCGTGTTTTTAGCTACTGAAAACGTGAAATTTCACTTCCGGGGCACTACAAAACCGCGCAAGTGAAAACAGGAGACTGGGAATGATTGTGACGTCATTTTAGAGCATTCTTTTTCGCGGCAATCATATTTCCTAGTAATTTCTCCCTGTAACAACTGTTATTACGCAAAGAAATAGTACAAAAGTGCTATGTATATGGGTGCAATAACACAAGACGAGAAAAAAGCTGTTTCTATCGATCAGATACTATTTTTCAACGATTCAAGATCACAAGCTAAGGTCAGAAGCGTCACTTAGACACCAAAACGCGATTTTCATCTATGGTGCAGAACAGCCATAATGCTCCACTCTCATAGATATATGGTTATGCCATGTCAACACAACAAATCGTACGTATCTTGCCCGGAACCTTGGAGTTAGAACGTGTGACACGATGATGTTGCGATCAGAATTTGCTGTGAAAACCTGCAAAGGAAATAAATGTGTACAATTCATTACTTTGAAATACATTCATTCGATAACAACGTTCACAGAGAAGCAGTTTTTCTTAAAGTCAGACTTAACGGTAAATTGCATTGGGAAGATTGTTGATACAAAGTAACCCATGACGTCGATTCTCAATAGAGAAACCTGTTAGGAAAGGCCAAAGCAATATTTCAATTTGCGCACCTTTAGAAAAAAAGAAGGGAGCTGGAGCCGAAATTGAATGTTAAGTATTACTAGGGACGCGCCGGTCAGCTATTGGCCAATATTTTCCCTTGTCTCTAGTAACAGTCCCAGAAGTCTTTGCGAAAGTAAACTCGACCCAGTTCCCTTTTCGTTTTAAAGTGGCGAATGGCAAATAAACAACCTAGCTAACAAAATAGTTAACTAATGTAAATAAATAAATAAATAAATTAATTAATAAATGCGGCTGGATGTTTGAAAACGTTACTTTTAAAACAAACCCCCTCTGGCGAGCAAAAGCGGAAGACCTTAACCAAACACAAAGCGTGGGAACTAACATTGTAAATGGTTCATTCTTGCGTTTCTGCATCCAACTCCGACAATGTGATAGTTTCACTTGATCGTAAGCGACGGAGACATATGGTAAGCGAGTCGGAAGAAAACGGAAACGTTCAGATTCTTCTCACTACCGATTGCGCCGCGCATCATCGGATAACTCCGATTACGAGTCCGGTCCGAATTTTTATTTTCAACAGGTTTTAAACGATGTTACGACTCCGCTTACTACTCCGACTCCTACTAGACGCCGCTAGCTAAGTAAAAACTAGCCTTAAGAAATCCATACCTTCACCACATTATTTTCCTTGTATTCCTCCCATTTGACATCTATACTGTCAGTACTAAACAAAATTTTGAATGACGTTACCCATTGAGGAGGCGACCAGGAAGGCCTCCCCTGTGTGGCGAGTTTTGTCAGCAGCCTCTCCTCCCCGAGATCAACTTGTAACCACTCGCCGGCTTTATTAAATTTCGCTGACCAGGAGCCCGTGCTGCGATGTTTTGGAACATTATTGAGCCGGGCTTGCCAAGGGTGGTGTCCAGGGTGCTTCGTCCATACAGAGGAGGCTGTAATAGCTGAATTCGGCAATGCGTTACTTTCCATCCCAAGTGCATGAATACTGCATACTGTGAAAAGGAAGAAAAAGAAAACAGGTTTAAAAGCCTTTTAGAAGCTAATTATATTTGATTGCTTTACTTTTACTTATACGTAACAAGGAAGGTCAAAGTAGGATCAAGTAGTAACCAAACTCACCTTCGCACTTCGATAGAAAACAAATCAAATTTTTGCCGCAGTCTGAGTCTTTGTTGCATGTGAGTGGTCTGAGAGTAGTCTCCATGTAGTTTGTAAGTGGAACTTGTCTCATATCTACAGGGTGGGAAGCGTGCGTTTTGTCATTCAGTTCACACCATTTGCTTATCCGATAAAAGTTGCTGCTATGGCAACCAGTATGTTCGATGCACCCAGAGATGCAGTGTTCAATCAGCTCTGCAGGCCCGGCCTTGATGGCGTGGTTTATAAGCACGTGATCTTGTACGGAGTAAGAAGCTGCCTTACATTGTCTTGCTATAGCCATCTTGGAGAAAGAGCAGATGAGCATGTGCAGAAGGATACTGTTGAACTTCATTTCTGTCAAGAAAAAGAATTTCTTAATTCATAGTGCAAGTTACCCTTGTTAATGTAAGTGAATTCATTGCTTTGACCCCCCCCCCCTGGTGGGGGTAGGGAGTTATTTGGGTTAATTTTTGCTGGGTATGTGCCGCTGGCCTCTCCGAGCCCCTACCCCATTATAGTCTATTCTGTAACCAAATATAGACGCCATCTTTTGGGAAAATGTAATTTTCCTGATCCCAACTTAGTAACCTCTTGATTATGCATCTTCTTTATAAGACCTTTTAACAAGGTCATCCTGAAGTGAAACTTAATGAAGTAAACTTCTTCCCATTCTTAAATCCCTACCTACCTGAATTTTCTGATCCCCCAAATCCGAAAAAATGTGCGGTCCCATTCTAGTAACTCTAATGAAAATGCATCCTCTTTATAGTCAATCAAGCCGTGAAATGCGACTCCATCCAGCGGCACATCCCCATTAGCCTTTTACTTCGAGAATCCCCCCGCCCCGGGGCTTTGACCAATCATGACCTCTGTGCTTGCGCAAGGGAAGACTACTCGTCAGAATTATGTGTACTACACTGTAGTAGCGTTCCACCCCATGCACATCATGTTGAATTCACTTTGTATTTTAGGCATCAAGCATGCAAACTAAACTTTTAAAAAAGTCCCTCGTCCGATTTAATATGACGCGGGATAAAGATGAAGACCTCTATTTTGCTCGGCCGCTTCTATTCGCGGCCTATATAAAAGCCCGCTCCGCTCGCTTAGAAGCTCGTGAGGTCGAATTGTGGCAAGTCTACATGCAAGCCGCTACCGTATTAGAGCGAAATTCAACAAGAATTGAACAACTTAGCAAAGCAAATTGGAGCTGTCAAATTTCTGGTAGAATTCAGAATAGCTATTTGTCATGGAGAAAGAATGATAAGTCAGAGCAAAGAATGGGCCTGTGAAAGGCATCTTTGTGATCTGCAAATTTTATCAACGGAGTTGATTAAGGTGCAGGCTCGATACAGTTTTTCAGGGTCAACACCTCCCAAGTTATGAGTATAAACTACGTCGCCATAAACAAAGATTTGAAAAAATTGCCACCACAGTTGTATTACATAGGAATAATAATTTATATATTTCATGCTGCTTCAAGGTCTTGCCAGAGTGATGAATACAAGGTCCTGCGGCCCTAGGCAAGGAGTGGGCAAGATTCAAGGTTTTGCTGGCTAAGGGTGTCACTTGATTTCCACTGTCGCGTATTTTTTACGTGCGTAAATAAAAAAAACATATATTTGAAAGGTCGCTCGTTACGTAAAATTTGAGGGAGCTTCAACTTTTGCACTTACGTGCGACCTTCCATACAATGCCTCCATTTCAATAACGCACCTAAAAATTACACGATAGTGGAAATCCACCTTTACTTGAGTTTCCACTTATTCAGGTTGAAAATTAGGCCATTTTGAGACTCTGACCAAACATTAACTGATTATTCTCGGCTTACTTTTCTCGAAAATAAAACAAGCCTTTCTGCAAAAACAGTTAACATCAGATTACTTCTCTACCTAAATCTTTGGACAAAAAACGAAATAGATCAGTTTTTTAACTCTTGCCCGGCACTGGATCGATGCTCGAAACTTCCTAACCGTCGCTCTTAAGTTGGGTATTCTAATCAGTTACGATTCTGTGAACTATATAAAATGTAAAACCGTTTCAGTGTCAAAAATGGTACAGTCTTTGAGCCAGATTAAGTATCACGGCTTTTTTAACTGGGGTTAGCATTTTAGCCGAGAGTTGTTTTGATGGATTTGAAAACTCATTTTACAGGCTCCACTACTCCACATCATATTCTGATTATTGCCTAACGCTCAACTTACCACTGGGGAAATATAGAATGATGAGCTATGATGTTGCCTTTTAGTGTCTTGCTTTTGCGATGTTCCAACTACCCTTTTCTATCGCAAATTGTAGTACACTCTTTCAACATACTGTCTTAAAACTCAAGCAACTGAAGATCAATTATTAATAGGATAATAACAGGTTGTTTATTTCCTAAACATCCATTACCCCCACACAGTTGGTAATTAAGAACATTTGAGTGTAACACTTAATTTAGGTGGCTGAACACAGTTCTCTGGAAATGTTTTATCCGTTTACTGATAATCACTTCTGTCATGAGGAGATACGCAGCAAACAATATTGAACCTTGAAAGAAACAAGAGCAAGGACAAGCTGAGAAATATTCCATTTTCGTCAACTTCGGCAGCAATGTGAGAGCGCTCGTTTTGTTGACTTTTAAAGGCGATGTAAACAGGCAACATGATCATAAAATCTACTCGTTAAAATTTGACGAAATATGGCAGAAACTCTGTTGATATCGCTCTTCCGTCAATGAAAGCCTCAAAATAATTTAAAGTTGACTAATGGGGTTTTGTGACAAAATCAAGTTTCTTCATGATTAATCTTACAAATTCTAAGTAAAATTGGCTCAGTTGTTTTTAAATGATGACTGTTACTAATTCTAAGTTATGTGCAAATCTATAAGGAAAACTGATCAGATGACTGGATTCTGCCTCAGACTGAAAACATAAATTTAAAATTTTAGGCTTGTTTTAAATCATCCAGGTTCCCCTGGCATCGATAGAAACCCTGGCTACGTTTAACCTAAAAAATGTTATGTCTCATAAATGAAATTATTTTGTCTGTGCCAAATCTGAGCTTTACACCTGCAACGACTATTGAATAACACGAATGAATAGCAACTTTTCACTACCTATCAAACTGTGTTCAGCGACCTTATAAAAGTAGTGGTAAAAAATAAGTTTGTAGAGAAAATTGTGAATATTTTTTTTAGAGCACAGTAAGGCCCCGCCAAAATTTAACCACCCATTTTGAAACGATGTGACTTATAGTGACGAGTACGTGCTGTATGCGGATTTACTGCCCGTATGCGATGGAATCTGTAGAAACACAACGACGGTTTTTCCGTCAGTCTGTAATGCGAAAAATAAAAGCTTCGAAAATCGTTGGCAAGTTTAGTAGAAAAACTCCTTGTATCTTTGACGAATGGAAAGCTTATCTCGAAATTAATTTTTTTAGCTTTTCTCTAATTTCAGACTGATTTGTTAATATTTGTTCCTTCGCACAGTGTCGAAAAAAGTCTTTGGGTGTCCCCAATAAATATAATGGAAATACAACGGAGCTCAGGTTATTTAAGTTCAAGAGCCGATGAAGAGCTGAGTTATCTATTCCTTGGCACAGAAAATATAAGCGCGAACATAATCAACAATATTTTGGTGTTTTTTTTCATTCTATCGTATTCACGCAGATGATTTATTTATTGTTGCTTTGAACGCTATGTGTTACTTCGTTTTTTCCTTCTCAAGGTCATTAATCACGAAGAAAAAATTGAATTAAAAAATATACCGAGTATCTTGTTTCATATGTTTCAGATATGGTTTTAATTCAAGAACGAAGTGTCTCAGTTTCTGCTAAATTGTAGATAGTAAATATCTCATTATGCACTCCTCTCTGAGCGTCTTTCATGGATAATTTACAACACTGGCGGGGGGACATTTACCAGACTGCTTATGGTGCTGTTTACAGGTAAGAAAAAAATGAGTAATGATGCCTTCTAGGTGAGGGCGAATTTGAGATTGACCTTCACATTGGGGAATACGTCCCCTACTCTCTTTACGAACAGTGTGTGGGCTCTTTAACGTCCCACAAATTTGAATTAGAGCGCCCCTACCAAACGTCCCATGTTAATTAAACGCCCCGGCTAATAAATTTTTCCAAAATACTAGGAATAGGGGAATTGAGCAAAATAATTATTTGATTCATCCTCATACCTCTGGGATGGAAATAACGAACCGTGCTCGGTTTGATAAAGCTCCCGCGAACTATCAGAAATTAGGAAAGAAAAAGAAAACCCTCTGGCACCAAGGGTAGTTTCTTGCTTGATTATAACAAAAAATTGTAGGATGATGACATCGAAGTTATTAAGCTTTGAAAAAGGGACGAACCAGACCTGCTTTATTGATGTTAGCATCAAACAGATTGCTACAGATTGGGCTATAATGTGCCAATTGAACTTAAACGCGGTGCCTGCTGCCCGTCAGGAAAAACCCTCTAATATTTACACATTTGCGACCATTTGTGTGACTTTTTGACAATTTCAAACAGGATACTGTATAAACTCCAATCTTGGTTTAAAAAGTCGTTCTCCAATGAGACAGCTTTGATACGACTTCTTGACGAGCTTTTACTCAATCTGGACAAGGACAATGTTACTGGCCTGGTGATGATTGACTACAAAAAAGTTTTCGATCTTATCGATCATACGCTTCTTTTACAGAAGCTCCGGGCCGCTGGTATCGATAATGATTATGTTTCATTCTTTGAAAGTTACCTTAGTGATCGTACGCATTATGTAAACATCGATGGGTGTCATTCAACTCTCAGAGATGCTGACTCCCTCAAGGGAGTATCCTGGGACCAGTCTTGTTTCTTATATTTATAAACGATCTACCAAAGATACTGGAACATTCAGCAGCAGACACTATATGCGGATGATACTACTATCAGTGCTAATGTTGATTATAGATCAGCACCGGGAGCCTTAAATCAAGTTCTTCAAGCTGATGTTGGTAAAGTTGCACAGTGGACCACAGTCAATAAAAAAGGGTCTCAATGAGGTTAACCGATAGGCGTAAAAATTCCCAAAATTTAGTCGATAGCCGCACTCCTTTCTCAGCCAATCAGAATTGAGTATTTTTTCGTGTATATTATTATGATGATTACAGTGACCGGTTCAGACGTCGCACTTCACATGTGCCGAGCCTAATCCAAATAAGGGAGAACAATCGATTTTTCTCATTAAACTGGTTCAATTAAATTTCTTTTTAAAACAGCCAATCTGAAAATTTGTTTTTGATCAATTACTAATGACTTTTGACAATGACCATTTGTAAATGTCTCAAACAGTCAGGTTAAACCCGAGCCTTGAACCAGGCGAAGCCAATCGATAAACTGATAATCAAGCAATATATCATTAATCCTCGGAGGAGGAAGAGGGAGCGTGCCACGCGGTAAGAGGGCTAGACCTGCAATACGGACTGAGGCACCTAGTTTAAGCCCCGCCCCTTACCCCGCCCCTTTCCCCACCCCCTTACCTCTACCACAATCGTCTCGACAATATGTCCTATAATTTAAAAACGTATGGTTACAGAGCCTTCTCATCCGCAGCCCCTGCTCTGTTGAACAAATTACCCCAGAATATAAGGCGCTGCGGTTGTCTTAATCAATTTCAAAAACGTTTAGTTAAAACTTTTCTTTTTAAGACGGCTTTTAATTTATGCTCGTCCTAGGAACATATTTCCTACACTGTCCTACATCTTCTTTTTCTTTGATTTTATTCATATTTTTATTCTAACAATATTGTGAATTTTTAACGCACCGCTTAATTTTAAACTGGGTTTTAAAAAGAATGTATTATTATTAATTTATTTTAATCTATTTTTCTTTAAAACTGAAATAGTTGTTGTTGTAAAGCGCCTTTGGACAGCAATGGAAATGTTGCTATAAAGGTAAATGTTATTATTATCATTATGATTTGTCCTCGACAACCTCGTTCCCAGGGTTCTCTCGTAGGAGATAACTGCATTAACTTGATGTTGTTTGATGTTGTCAGATATTTTGGGCAATTTTGAAAACGAGGAAGTCGGGACCGTAACCGTGACATTCAGCGTTACTTTTCCGATCCGTTTATGCCAAATAAGGGAGTGCCTTCCCATTCCCCGAAAGTAGAAGACACAACATAACATAACAACTTTAACAACTTTATTTAAATGTCGATGTCTTTACCTTATGAAAGGTAATTGGGGACTCTAAAATAATAGGAGAAAAATTATAAAATGAGTTTATACATGGTATCATAAGGTGAATTTATAATTATCTAAAATCTAAAATTTATAAAAGGTAAAAATTTAAAAGTTAAAAGATTACAGAGTCATCCCCACTAAAATATACAGAAACTGAAATGCTTAAACAACAAACAACACAGACACGAACAATTAACAATTGATCTGCTCGCCACTGACAATTCGCGATATTTTGCGATAACCGAGTTCACTGTTTTATCATTCGATTACCGGGTTTGTTTTTATAAGGAATATCTTTTCGGGAAGCGTAGTGATATGCCATTTTCACGCAAGAGCGATCGCAAGAATGAGAATAGCGTGGTTTCATTTACGCATGAGCAGAATATTATTTGCAGCGAAACAAAGTTGGACGACATTGTGCACGAGCAGACCATTATTTGTAGGCAGTTATTTGCAGGTCGCGTGTTGGGCTCTCGGCCAATGAAAAGGACGAAAAATTTGCAACGAATGATGATCACTTTTATTGCGAATCTTCTCAAATTGATATAAACAGGTCTCACAGCGTCTTGGCGTCCTGCGGTCTCTAACAGGGAACGTCTGCTGTTTTCGTACATTAATCTCCTTAACCGTCTTATACAGGGCTGAGTTGCTAAAAGCATGGTTAGCTTTAACCATTGGTTAAGCAGTATCAAAACCAATACGTTGTCAAGGTATTAAACGCTGGTTAACACTAACCATGCTTCGAACAACTGGGCCCAGATCAATTGTGTTGCATCTTACTGCGCCTGCTCACAAAGCTTTAACAGACTGGCTCATTCCCAGTCGTCTACCGTGACGCGCACGGTGGCAGGAACAAGTCTTTATCCCTCAATTTTCTCCTTCGCATCCAAGCCCGAGCTCCACTACGGAGAGGTGAAAGACGAGGAAGGTAAACAGATTATCTATAATATAACTGACAAGCATCTTTGCGCTTGTACTGTGTTATATGATCTTCTTTCCCTATTCTCGGCCCGTGAGAGAATAGGGTGATTGTTGTTGAATTTTAAAGTGAATATGAAACAAGTTTTTTTGTTGTTGCTTGATACAATCTAGACAGTGAACTGATAAGGAGAGCCAAAAACAAAAAAAAAATTCGATAGCGATATTTCTTTCCCGTGTTTTGAGCTACTGAAAACGTGAAATTTCACTTCCGGGGCACTACAAAACCGCGCAAGTGAAAACAGGAGACTGGGAATGATTGTGACGTCATTTCAGGGCGTTCTTTTTCGCGGCAAGCATATTTCCTAGTAATTTCTCCCTGTGACAACTGTTATTACGCAAAGAAATAGTACAAAAGTGCGATGTATATTGGTTCAATAACACAAAAGACGAGAAAAAGGTGCTTCTATCCATCAGATACTATTTTTCAACGATTCAAGATCACAAGATTAGAAGCGTCACTTAGATACCAAAACGCGGTTAACACTACATGAACCTCTGCCACTCGGTTAGCTTAATTTTCATCTATGGTGCAGAACAGCCATAAAGCTCCACTCGCATAGATATATGGTTATGCCATGTCAACACAACAAATCGCACGTATCTTGCCCTGAACCTTGGAGTTAGAACGTGTGACACGATGGTGTTGCGATCAGAATTTGCCGTGAAAACCTGCAAAGGAAATAAATGTGTACAATTCATTTCTTTGAAATACATTCATTCGATAACAACGATTACAGAGAAGCATTCTTTCTTAAAGTAAGACTTAACCGTAAATTGCATTGGGAAGATTGTTGATACAAAGTAACCAATGACGTCGATTCTCAAAAGAGAAACCTGTTAGGAAAGGCCAAAGCAATATTTCAATTTGCGCGACATTAGAAAAAAGAAGGGAGCTGGAGCCGAAATTAAATGTTAAGTACCGCAAATGTTTCTGGGATTATTACTAGTGACGCGCCGATCAGCTATTGGCCAATCTTTTTCCCTTGTCCCTATAGTAACAGTCCCAGAGGTCTTTGCGAGAGTTAACTCGACCCAGTTCCCTTGACGTTTTAAAGTGGCGAATGGCAAATAAACAACCTAGCTAACAAAATAGTTAACTAATTTAAATAAATAAATGTGGCTGGCTTTTTAAAAACGTTACTTTTAAAACAAACCCCTTCTGGCGAGCAAAAGCGGAAGACCTTAACCAAACACAAAGCGTGGGAACTAACATTGTGATTGGTTCATTCTTGCGTTTCTGCATCCAACTCCCACAATCTGATAGTTTCACTGGATCGTAAGCGACGGAGACATATGGTAAGCGAGTGGGAAGAAAACGGAAACGTTCAGATTCTTCTCATTACCGATTCCGCCGCGTATTGATAACTCCGATTACGAGTCGGGGCCGAATTTTTATTTTCAACGGGTTTTAAACGATGTCACGACTCCGCTTACTACTCCGACTCCTACTAGACGCCGCTAGCTAAGTAGAAACTAGCCTTAAGAAATCCATACCTTCACAACGTCATTTTCCTTGTATTCCTCCCATTTGACATGTACACTGTCTGAACTAAACAAAATTTTGTATGACGTTACCCATTGAGGAGGGGACCAGGAAGGCCTCCCCTGTGTGGCGAGTTTTGTCAACAGTCTCTCCTCCCCAAGGTTAATTTGTAACCACTGTCCAGCTTCATTCAAATACGCCGACCAGGATCCCATGTGGCCATTTTTAACATTATTTAGACGAGCTAGCCAAGGTTCGTGTCCAACGGTCCGCCATACTGTTGAAGCTGTGATGGCTGAGTTTGGCAATACATTATTTTCCATTCCAAGTGCACGAGTGCTACATTCTGTGTTAAAGAAGAACAAATACGTTTAAGACTTTAAAGTATAGTTGCTTCTTTTAAAGTACAGTTTCGAATTTGAACAAGCCTACAGTCGTAATGAACAGCCTTGTAGTCAAAAAAGGTGCGACTGACCAAGCTGGACTGTGAACAATATAAAATAATGGCAGACAGCGAAACATGATAGTAATCGAATTAAGGTATTAAACGTAAGGCCATATTTTGTGTGGCAACTCAATTAAGAGAGAATGTGTGTTTACTAGCACCACTAATTATCCGAGCGGTGGAACAGAACGGAACAAAACAGAACAGAGGAACTTTATCATCCACAGTGAGAGCGCCTGATGGCATATGACTCTTAAATAGTGGTCTTTCTGCTTTTAACTCAAAGTAACTTGGGGCCAAAAAAGAGGACTTGACTTGGGGCCAAAATAGGAGAGGGTACGGGTAAAACCTCCCGCTGTTTGGTCTGCTTCCTCTCCCGCCTTCCCTGGTGCTCCCACGTCATTTTCCTCCCCTACGCCGCATGTTCGGGCCGTCCCGCTTTCGGGTTCAGTTGAAAAGAAAGAGGACAGAAATTTTGTTGTTAAGCTGAGTAAGATCAACTAGTCACCAAACTCGAGCTTACCTTCGCACTTTGAAAGAAAGCAAATCAAAGTGCTGCCACATTCTGAGTCTTTGTTGCAGGTGAGAGGTCTTAGAGTATTCTCCATGTAGTTTGTAAATGGAACTTGTCTCATATCTTCAGGGTGGGAAGCGTGTGTTTTATCATTCAGTTCACACCATTTGCTTATCCGATGAAAGTTGCTGCTATGACAACCGAGATGTCTTATGCACCGGGAGATGCAGTGTTCAATCAGCTCCGCAGGCCCGGCATTGATGGCGTGGTTTATAAGCACGTGATCTTGTACGGAGTAAGAAGCTGCCTTACATTGACTTGCGGTGGCACTTGCGATAGCCATATTGGAGAACCAGCAAATGAGCATGTGCAGAAGGATACAGATGAAATTCATTTCTGTGAGATTCATAAAGTTAACGACGTTAAAGGAATGTTTTTGTAGAGAATAGTTTCGATGAAACTACAAAGTAAAGCTTGGCGCACTTTTGAGTTTATTTATTTATGCTAGGCAAAGGTTTCAGTTTACAAAGTAAATAGTGCATTTATATGCAGAAAATAGGTGTTTCAAGGTAATTAAGGATGGTAGTCTGGAAACAAAGGGATTGAATTGAACCTCTATTAAATGGATGAATTCAGCTGTTCGCGCAGTAATTTCTTCGATCATAGTTTCTTCTAATAGGCCGAATTTTGGTAGAAAAATTCAGGTTGTTATTTGGAAGGTTATTATACGCAGTTGTTTAAATTCTGAATTTTATTAACGTTGAAAAGATCAGCAAAATTCTGCTGAAAATGGTTCAAGTGAGAAGAAAAACTAATCAATTGTTAAAATGTCGGGATGAGGCAAAACTGGAAACATTATTTGCTCTATTTAGCTTGATGTTTAACCTCTCTATCCCTCAATCCTATTGGTCGAGAGCGGAGAGATAGAGAGTTAGTGTGGGCGGGGTCTTAGTGTCACGTGATCAAATGCAGCGATTTGATTGGTCTATGAAGTTTCGTCACTTTACTTCCCCCTCCCACGGTAAAAGTTGACAATTTAAGATGTCACGCGCAAATTGCTTCCCGGCCTACCCCTCCCTTTTGTCAACTGCATCTACGTCACGCGTGACACGCTGGGGGCGGAGCCTAAATGGGTTATTTTGGAAGGTCATGGGGGTCATATGATTTTATTTTTAGCCATATTTTTGGTTGCCATGGTTATAGATATTCCAGCCTCCTCAAACCCGCGCATGACTAATGTGGGTGTAATCGTGTCATATTATATCGGCTTCACTCACGTACTCTGCCAGAGACCATTTATTCAAGTTCACGTCCACCGAAAAGTCTCAAAAGCATTCGACATGCGATTTTTTTATTTTTTTTATTTATATCTTATTTTTTCAATGACGAAAAGGAAAAATAATCCTCTCCACCCAAAAGGAAAACAAAAAAAGGGGAAAATTCTAGTGACGCGGTATATTTCTCACGAAATGTCCCGTCCGTCAAATGACGAAACGAAACATAATCCACCCTCCACCCAAACAAAAAAAGGAACTATTATCCTACTTCCTCTCTTGACGCGGTATATTTCCCCTCGAAAAGTCCCAGGGAAAAGAGAAAAAACTTCATCTTATGACGTGGATGGGCTAAAAACGAACTATAGAACAACGTGGATGTGACGTCACCAAAGGGAAAGTCCCGTCTGTTCATCGCAACACCATAAAACGCGCAAACGATTCGAGATCTCTTAGTTGTAGTGAGAAGAAGCATGGAAGACGGAGCAGATCCGAAGAAAATGGACAACGAAGCAGAGACGAGCAAGGTGACGACCTTGGCGACGGAGATGACCCGCATGCGTTGTACGCTGGCGGAGCTGCTCAGAGAGAAAAGTCAATGGTCCACTCGACTCGTCGGGATCCAAAATCTGGCTCGACAGCTACAAGAAAAAAAGGAAGAGCTCAACTCTGTCACGGAAAAACTAGAAAGAACGCAAGAAACCCTGTCAAGAGCCGAGAATAGAATAACGCAGTTGAGTCTCATACTAGAGAAGAAAGGAGTATCGTCCCAAGGAGCCATCGTTACACCCGGTGTATCGAAAAAGATCCTCGAGGCGCTCACCCGAGAAAATACCAAACTTAGATTAAACTTGGAACGCATTTCAAACGAATACGGAAATGGAGTGGATTTGGCCACGGAAAATGGCGAGCTCCACGAGATCATCATGAAGTTGAGAGGCGAAAGAAATGACAGAGAAAGGGAAGTAAAGGAACTCAAGCGTCTGTTGACCGCCATCCAAGACAGAGACACGGACGCTCTGAAGGAGCAAAACACTCGTCTGACTCGGGAGGTGACGAAACTCCAAAGGCAACTGGAAGCAAAACAAGTATTTTGCGAACTTATCGTAACAGAGAACGAGTCTATGAAAGAAAAGCTACTCTCTGACAAGGGCGAAAAAGTGGTGAACGTCGGCCGGTTGAAAGAGGCGATTGGCAGCGTGGCAGAGGCAAATCCAGACGTCAGAGACATTTTGAATGGTGTATGGGACGACGCCAGCGACGCCGGCCAGGACGAGAGCGACGCTCGCCATGAAGATGCTCGAGAGACAGTCGAAGATGGAGAAGTGGCCGAGGGGATGACGAAACTAGAAGACGCAAAAAGAGAAACGAATCGTTTGGGGAAAGAATTGGAGAACAAGCAGTCGGTTCTCGAAGGCGAAACGGAAATGCTGAGGAACAAGTTGACAGAAATGGAAGAAGAGCAAGATCTCCTCCGAGGCGAACTGGAAAAGGCAACGACTGAATCGAAAGAAAATGCCAAGCTGGTGGAAAGCCTGCGTAAAAAACTCTCGTCGCTTCAGGGAGATATTTTTCAAACTACTAGACAGCGCGATGATTTTCAAGCACAGTTGAAAGAGGTACAAGATGAACTCCAACAAACGCATTTGGTCCTCACGAGTTACGTTAAGAAGGAACGCGAGGCAGCAGGTGATCCCGAGGCGCTGAAAAAGGTAGTCGAGTGCGAACGCGAAAAAGTGGCCAAACTTCAGAGGGACATTTTGCAAACTACGAGACAGCGCGATGACTTCCAGGCAAAGTTGAAAGAAGTGCAAGATGAACTCAAGCTAGCGCAGATGGCCCTCAAGAGTTACGAGGACGATTTTAAGAAGGAACGCCAAGAAAAACTCAAGGCAGCCGGTGATCTCGAGGCGATGAAAAAAGAAAATCACCGCTTGGCAGGCGAGTGCGAACGATTCCAAAAGAACTACCTGGACCTGACTCATCGGATTCACCAAGGATACTCATCGGCCACGACTGGAGTAGGTGCATTAAGACCTCGAGCAGAATGTCGCAAGTCTGTCCAAGCACCCCCTTCGAGACCGAGAGCGCAAGCATCCAACGAACTGCAGTGCCCTACTTGCCAAAGGATGTTTCCCAGCCATTTACTCGACGATCACATGAGAGCCTGTAGCAGCTAAAGAGTCAGTCGCAAGAAATAAACTAGCAATGGCATGTCATTTTATTCTAAACATGGTATCGATGAATAAAACTCTGTACTAAAAAAACAATGATTTCTTTTATTCCAAATCACGAAGCGGCTACACATTAAGAAACAAGACTCTTCAGACATGCTATGATTTTATTGTAATACATACATACATACACATATATATAATTCAAGTCATGTCGGTCGCCGACCTACTCTTTACATTGCAAGTCATATCTGCAGCAATAGGCGTGCAACCACAAACGTTTAAATGCGAGGCAGACTCGTGCGCCGGACATGCCGGCGATACGCTCACCCTAGATCCTAGCACCTCCGTCACTCTGTGGATAGCCCCAGATGACGAGATCGTCACACGGGTTCCCGATCGAAATCCCATCGCGTGCCCCGAGAGCAATCTGAGAGCCACCGTTTCCCGCGCACTGCGACTTTCGACGCGTCGAGTACTGCTCCGTCCCATGTGCCTCGAAGGACTCGTGCTACAAAAGACTCGCGACTTCGTGTTGGTAGACCCGCAGGGGCCCACGTACTGCGCGCTAATCGTCTCGTCTGCGGAACGGCTCCTCATCAGGGATATCACTTTCGACAACGGTGAATGCATCAATGCGACGGCATCGGTCACTTATGTGCCTACGGCAGATCGCACCGCTGCCGTCGTACTGAGACCGCGATCATCGCATCTCGATGCTGAGACCTCGTTGCAGAATTTGACCTTTGCAACCAATCCCGCTTCCGTCGCCGTGCTTTTATCACCGCCGAGTTGGGGCGAGACGCTACGACTGAACGGTCCCACATTCACTGGACTGCGAGCCAACGTCAAAGGGACGAGATTCGTGGCTCTTCTGGTAACAGGTCGCTTGATACTTAAAGACCTTCACGAGGTGTCAGCTGTCGTCTTGCGAGATCCAGTCGCCGGCTTGGACCGTCCCAGCGTTGGTACTACGGCCATCGCCACGGACCTCTGGCAATATCTGGATAATCGCGTTCTGATGAGATTGCGTCGCGCAAGCGACGACGCTCTCCCGACGCCTGCAAATTGCCGTTCGCCTTCACCATCCTGCACTTCCAATTCCACGACCCTAGTCGCTGTCGCCTTTTCGTTGGTTGCAATTTTGGTCGTGTGTGTCATCCTTTTACTGGTTCATTCGTGCCGGTCGCCCGAGGCAGAGGATCTGGCTCCGTATCGCGTTCAGGGTGCTCCTGGTTCTCTTCGTGGCCGTACAGGGCCAACGTCCTGAGCCATGTTTCTTTCTGCAACTCAAAATCGAACGGCCATTCCCGGTAGCGTTTGCCCTTTAGACTAGGCTCTAGCTCCATAGACTTTTCAATAAACAGCTTCAAAGCAACGGCTCCTCGTCTTTTGTCATTCATCATAGCCCCCTGTGCTGTTGTCCACCACTTCACCGTGCCCGACTTCACGACTCCCGTCATGATCCAACAACGCCCCAAAGACAGGTGAATGACCCTCTTGTCTCTGACCACTTGGACGTCGATCGACTCTCGCCGAACGAATTTTTGTCTTTTTTTGTCGCTCTTCCAGCCTCTCTTGTACCGACGATGCCGATCGGGATGGACGCATTTGCTGATCAATTGACTTGTTGCGTCGTCGTACACTTCCGTAAGGCGATCAAAAAAATGGGGGTATAACGTGCTCACGCTATGAAGACGTATCTCTACTGCGCGAGCCCTTGCTTCAAAGTCGCTGACGTCCTGTGGCCGCGACGAATTTGGTCTAATCCTCAGATGTAAATCGTAAAAAAAGGAAGAATCCCATGCAGGGTTTCGCCGAACGATGTCACAGAATACGCGCAACTTTTCGCTAAACTCTGCATTGGATTTGACTTGGTGTAACGCTTTCCACTCTCTCCAGGGCACGTCCAGGAACATGGTCAACGAGCGAACGACACACATCCCCAGAGCGTACACATCGTCAGCGGAACCCAACGTCAACCCAGATGGAAATTCTTGTTGCCCTTTTACCACCACGGCGACAAGAGCCATGGGATCGCGATATAAAGAAAGGTTGTAAAGTTCTTCCATCGTGGCTTCTTTCGCGGCTGGTTTGGGCAAATGATCTTGATTCGAGAACAATCCCGTCAGAGGATCTACCAGATATCCTGTATACTTTGGATGGCAGCCCCATTCGTTATCGTCTCTTAGCACGACGCTCCTGCCAAAATCGATCAGTTTGGCCGTCAGTTGTCCGCGTCCATCGAGACGCACGCATACGTTACGAGGGTGAACATCGAGGTGCAAAACACCGATATTTTCCAGGTACTCCAAGGTAGAGAGCAGAGGACGCAGCAATACCTCCACAGGGTCGAAAAGCCACTGCGACAAAAACCACTGTTCGAGCTCGGTACCGACGTCCTCGAAAAACAAAGCGTCTACAAAAGACAACTGTTCCGAACACCTCAATACACCCACCTCGTACAACCGAGCGACCGACAGTTTGTCCATTATAGGTTTCATGCGCTTGTAAGCAATAAATTCTCTGTTGGCAAAGGGGTCCATGTCTTTGTGCGGCCTTTTGATGGCCAGGCCATCTTTGAACTCAACGTAACCGTACGTCCCCATCGGGCTCACCCTTTCCATGGTTTCGGAGTAGTGAATGCCGCTCTTTGATATTGTCTAAGTAGCTTCTGACTTTTGGATTCACGTAGTAGTCAAAAGGAACGAATCGCGTCAAATACAATCCGCGCGGTTGCGGTGTACCGTCGTCGGAAGTATTCAAACTCAGCGTTGGTTTTGGGATGGCGCGTATCGTTTCCGTTCGACCGGGACTGTGAATGCCACTGGAGCGGAGTCGACTCAGTGATACCAAAAGGGCTTCGATCGTCGTATATTCGTTTTTGAAGTCCACGTTGGGGTGGACGATGGCAGTGTCTAGGGTACAACCTTGGACGGCATACGGTGTCATGGCTAATGCCATCTTGACTCTATAATGCTTATACGTGAACTTTGCCACTGGTCTTCCAGGTAACGGTCGCATACGCCCTATGTCGATCTCGCGACGTTGTCGGGGAGTGTAATCATCGAGGTAGATCGTCGAACTCGATCGTGATAGCGTGTACTGATTTCCACTTTTCAATTCAAAGATGGGATGTCCACCCTTTTCAGCGACCCCCACTAACTTAGCAATGGCACCATTCACCACTCCTTCCTCTAGGCTCTTGTTTTCCAAAAATCGAACGGGGCACCCGATGAACAATTCGGCATCGCAATCTTCTGTCAATTTGCGGATGAACTGATCAATCTTCCCTTGTACCTTATTTTTGCCGTAAGCGAGACAAATTTTATCCTTGCTGGGTTCGTACTCCTCTCGCGCAGACAGAGTGATCCTGGTCTCTTCGCCTACTTCTTCTAACACCCTTCGTGTATATTGAGCTATGTGATCCTTATTGGTAAAGATACGTGGAACAAAAGGCATGATGTAGGGATTCATGGCCAAAGAGAGGCCTCTGTTGCAACTGTTCGCTCTCATTACGCATGCCTGGAGCAACTCGATATCTTCATCCAACAGTGCATTCATTGCCATTCGATCTATGAGCTTTCCATACTCCAAATCTCCCTCTTGACGGATATTGACCTTGAGCTGCAGCACGTGATCGATCCATCCACCTTTAGAAGTCGGGGTAGTCCATTTCTTCTTGTCGAACAGGAAGTTGGGGTTCTTTCGCGTACCACTATTCACGGGCGGCAATTGTTGAAAATCACCGACAAACACCATCCCGAGGCCACCAAATGGGCGATCGGTTTCGGGATGCCAAAATCTGCCCACCGCGTCCAGCGCTTCAACCAACAGTCCGTCAGTCATAGAAACCTCGTCCAAAACAACCAGGCTGGCGTGTGCAATTTTTGGAACATTTGCACACGACAGTGACCGCTGGCTTTTGAGAAACGAACTACGAAAACGGCTGTGGTGCTTCACGTATAGCCTCATGAACGATTCGATCCCTTGTTCATTTTGCCTATGCTCGTTGAGCCAGCCACACTCCATTTTCCTCAAACCAAAGGCACTGTGAACCGTGGTCGGAGAGAGAATCCTTTCCATCTCGCAGGACAACAACTCTCGATTAACAGCATTTAAGAGTTCCTCCAGAGCATCGTATCCGATGTTGACGGCTGCCACACCGGTGGACCCGGTAGCCACGAGCCTCACGCCCTTTCCGTACAATTCTTTTATCACCTTACCCACGCAGGTTGATTTGCCTCGACCCGGTGACCCGGTGATAAACACATTCTTTCCATCCTCTATCCAACCAACCACCTTTTGTACGTACAATCGATCAAAGTTCTTCTTTACATAGTCCGCGTCCAATTCCTCGTCATCTTCTTTCTCTTTCTCCTCATCTTCGTACTTGTAGTCGTCGTCGTCGTCATCCGAAGGAAAATTCCTCTCCCAATCGTCAACGTCTTCATCCGAATCGAACATCACGGCCGCCACCTTCATGGCTGATTCGATCTCGGCCGCATACAACGGATCCTCTTGCCACGCTCGTTTCATTTTTGCAGAGAATCGATTCTTTTTGCCAACAGTCGGTGCAAATTCAGACGTGTGAAAAATGGTTCCGTTAAATAGTTCGCGTTAAAGGGCAACCGACCCAACCGTCGAGTCTCGTGATCTTTGCATCGCTGAACAATGGCACACGGATCGTAGCCCAACCGTTGGAGCTCTTGAAAAGTCTCGACGAAACATGCGTTAAAACCGAGATCTTCGAAAATGAGCCATTCGTCGGCAACCAGAGTGATGCCATCCACACACCTCTCTTCTCGCGCGGCCAATTCCAACAGGGATCGAAGCGTCGCCTTCGGCGTAATCTTCTCCGACGATTGCAGGGGCCATTCGATGACCACCAGCGCAACCGAATAATCTCCGAGCTCACGTACACGAACGGGTACGTCGTAGTCAAGGGTCTGCTGGATGTGCATAGCCCTTTGTAGACTCGTGAAGTCGTGCTGCTCCAAGGTGCAGAGCGCATCGTACACGTCGTCTCCTTGAGCCACCACTAGATGCGTACGCGAGGTATCGGAACAGGTTCTGATCACGGTCGCCATTAGATTTCTCGCCGATCGCTCTAGGGACCTCTTGGTACTTCTCATTAACTCTGTAATTTTTTCCATCTTAACACTCTATGTTCGTTATGTCTTTTGGAAAGAGCCTGAAATCACACGTGGAGGCTTTGCACGTGTTGCGCGAGCACACCGATATCGTAGCGTCTTATCTTACCAACAACCAACAGACCAAGAATCGGAATAGGCGACTTGCCGTACTGAGAACCATCCGAGATTTGCAAAAAACACACGACATCAAGTTGGCACCCGAAGACGCCATTTACCTTCTCAATGTTCCCTTATTGCCCCTTAATAACAAAGAGCATCCGTTGCATCGCAAACACTTCTTCGATCGTTTTAGACACTTGTCTCCAAGCGAACGTTCGGCGGAGGCAAAGGCCTTGTTGGGAATGGATGAGAGTTGGGCGGCAAAAACCGACAGCATGAAGATAGAGTAGATCCGCAAATACATCAAATCGGGATTTTTTCCAAAAGACTTGGATCTAGAAGACGTCGTTCACGTTGCATCTCGTGAACTTGCGACATTTGCTTGAATCAGCCATGTTCATGCTTTTTGCTTTGTCCGTGGTGACTGCCGGGTTGGGCGTTTACTACCGCGATTCTTGCACGAATTCTTACGGCTGTCTCGGGCATTCCGGTCTCATCTTGTACGTCGAATGCGGCAAGACGCTTTGTCCCGTGAATCATACTGCCGTGGACCTAAGACAATGTTCTAACGACTCTGGACCCGCCAACGGATCGGACACGTGGTTGGACCCTGGCTGTTCGCTATTGGGAGGTGGATGTACTCGACGATTCCTTAAGTCCAAAGGAGACAAGCCTTGGTGCGTACCCGTGGGGCTGGACAAGGATGGCCACTATGCCCCGATGGCGCGTGTGGGCTCTGAGCTTTGCCGCATCCAGTGCGATCAAGATTATGGCATCTTGGACAGGAATGGGAACTTGTCGTGTGCTTGTCCGCCCAAACCGCCTTCGAACAATTCGGCAGTCGACGAAGCTTGCCAGTCGTACCGTGAAGAAATGGACGTTGAAACGATGAGCAATTGTTTCTGCCAGTCGCCCCTGTCTTGCAACGCAACCGGTTGCCCGTGTATCCCCCGACAAGGAGCGATGACCAAAACCATTGATCTGCAAAATGGTAACATCGACTTGCGAGCCGCGTATCCGTTTACCGGACTGTTTCCAGTTGTGCCCTGCAAAATGAAACAAGACGGAAATGAGGTTCAGTGTCCCTCGAACTGGCAACAGAAAAAGTTCTCTGGGTACGGAGCGTTGGCGTTGGCTCAGGGGTATCGATTCCTACGTCCCAGTTCCAACATGTTCTACCAACCCACGGGCTTGGCAGTGTCCGCGTTGCGACTGAACAGCTGTGTATGTGTACGTCATTGTTTGAGCGAATTTCCTGTGATCTTGTGTCTGTTACCCAAGTGGTCTCGTAAACTAGTGCAATGCATCCCTTCTGCTTATTTGGAAAGAACGGCGGATCTGCGTGGAGAGATACTCCTCGTTGGGGAAGAAGATCGGAAGACTTCCACGATAGCCACGGTAAATGGCATGAACTGGACTTGTTGGAACAGCTCTGGACACAGTTGCCAGATCGCGGCACCTCGTCCATTGTCAGAGGCTCCAGTTTGCGTTTGTCTGAGGCCTTGCACCCCGTCGCAATGCGCTTGTGGCTCGCACGGCTTTCGCGTGTTTAGACACTTCGATGTATCGATGATGCGACATGGTTTCTGTACCCTCTCCGGAAGCGTTTCTGGCAGTGCATGGAAGGCCACCGTTTGCAAGAAAGGATCTACATCGTGTGCTGCCGGTGAACAGATCAAGACCCTGGAAACCCCGGAACAGCTTCTGTTTGCCCTTGGCTATCGTTATTTCGTCGCTGACAAGTGGTTACGAGCCCTGTCCGTCCAACGACCACTGAAGCACGGAGAATGCCTGTGTACCGATCGTTGTACCGAAGGAGCGCCCTTTCTTCAGTGTCGTCTGGCAAACGAGACTTTCTCGCAATGCAAGACGCCCGTAGAGTTTCCTCGAGGAATCGGCGAGGGAATAGTGCTAGCAAAGGATGTGCCCAAATTAAGCTGCCAGGGCGAAGTTGCTGTAACTCGTTGCAACGAGATCAGCTGTAACGATATCGGTTGTAATGAGAAATAAAAGAGTCAAACAGAAACTGTTTGTTTGTTGTTCTTTTGGTTATGAGGTCGGTTGAGTATATCTCAAATGCCTAGGGGGTTGTTCTTTTAACGGTACCATTCGTCCTGCGCCACGCGCACGGACTGTCTTGACAACTCAGACATGTGCAAAGAAGCTTGTTTGCAAATCTCATTTGATTAAGGTTGGTTTTATTTGTTGGTCTAGTTTTAACACACGACATTAGTGAACCTTTATCCAAAACAAACAGAGTCTTATTGATGCTCGACTTGATTACTTCCCGCACCAGTCCTCTTTATCGTTTCGTTGATGGCTGCGAGTTCTGGAGCTATTGCGGCTGCAACCCCAAGATAATGACGCTTTCCTCTCTTTTCGCATTGTCTTCTTTGTGATCGTCTTGCACATTCATTCTCGTACATCAGCATGAGCTTTTGCTCCATCTCGTGGCGTAGCGTCACTAAGTCTACCAGCAAGTGAAAAAGGGATGTGTTTTCTTCGCTTGCATTGCGTTGTTCCGTATCACCTCCACCACCGCCATTGCTCTGACAAGCTTGGGCTTCTGCCATTTTTTTTGGAAGTCAACAGACAAGATTCTATGCAACTAAATAATTTGCGTTGCTTTATACACGCTTTAAAATACTCGATCAAATACTTGTTGAACTACTGAGAATGGAACGTCACCATGAAATCTTCGTTCGTTCAATATCATGGGGACACGAGATGCGCATCTGTGCACGGCATAACAGATGAGATGGACGAGAATATATGCAACCCAGAAGAAGAGACAACCCGTCCAAGCGGTTGGCTCTATGATTAGGATGACGGCAAAAGCTGCGAGGGATACGACGAGGATTGCTACGTAAGCAAGGAGAGATACGAAGACGCTACAGATGCGAACGAGGGGCGATGACTGCATCATCAGCGAAGGGGTGAGCGCTGTACTGGCCAAGACCAAGAAGGCAACGATGACGGGGAAATGATATTCTCGAAGAGTGACCCGAGCAAAGACTTCGGTCCAGAGGCAGGCCGCAAACCGTCGAAAGTGCCGCCTTCGTTCGAGACTTTGGTGGAGAGTCGGGTGATGAAAGTAGATCCACGGTCTACGAGGACTATCCAACCCGGTTAAGCACAGGACGACACGTTCCCAAACACCGCAAGAGTGATCCCTCGCGTTGTCCATCGAGTGATGCAGCAGATGAACAATGGAACGTATTTCTTCGGTTTCTTCGCGGTTGCCCTTGATCGCGAGTAGAGCGTAAGGATACGCCACAGCCACGAACAACGCAATTGTTCCGCTGACCAGACAGGTCATGGTGGATGAATCGAGGGAACCACGAGCGTGCCGCTGCCAATCGGTAGAGCAGATACGAGACGTGATGGACGTTGCATAATCGACTCGACAGCCGTATAACTGATGGCGCTCCCAAAAAAAGAAGCGTCCGACCACGATGAAGGCACCACCCGTTGCCAGTAGCAAGAGGGATACTATAAATCCCACTCTAGAAATCACGAGAGACATGATTCCCGCCGACATGTACCGCTGAAGCAAGCGCAAGCGGACAAGACGATCGTCCGGGTAGACTGGAAAGGAGTTCATCGTTATTTAACAGTGTCGAGTAAAAAAGGACATTAACGTTTTCTGGTTTCTTCTTGCTATCGATTCGTCTCTTCATTATTTCGTAAAATGTCTATAACGTACGAGTCTCGGATTCCCTTATCCCAGTTTTGGTGTAAGCTTACGGGCGGCGGTGGACTCGAGACCCTCTACGACTACCTCAGTCGGAATGTAAGGGGTTTGATCGCACTTGAAACGTTAAAGTTGGAGGCATGCAAAAACAAGCGTTATTGGTTTGAAATTCGACATGGTAAGGGTGGAAAACGTCAAGAGATACCGTGTGGGGTCGACAGCCTGGTTAGGGAAAACGATATAGAGAGAATCGCTTTCGACCTTGGATGGATCTCTTCGAGCGAATGGGACGACAGTCAGGTGTCGTGGCGACTTGATACCTATGACGGAAGAAAGGCCCTATCGATTTTTGCATTCGTCGTCGTTGCTTCTCGAACTGCGCCTCGCCGTCGATTCGACATAACCAAAGATTCCACGAGCTATACCTGGGTGCCTTTACATGCCCTTTTTCCGGATCTGCCGAAGAATGCATCTTTTGTGGGTTGGAAGAGGACCGTGATCGAAGCTGCCAAGTTACAGCTGGAAAAGGTGGATGAAAAATACATGTTTGAACGTTTTTTTCCATCCATCTATCGCGCTTACGTCAGAGCATTGCTACACCTACCCATCGCAACAGACAAAAGAATAAAACAGACCGTGGATTTTCGCGATGCCGATCCAAAAGCCTTGGAGCCATTATTGGCTCATTCTCAGGCCTACAGTCCGGACGATGTCTTTTATGCAATGGTTACATTTCGCGTCCGGATGATGGTTTCCGAAGACGGAAAACTTTTGGCGTTTCCGCACCTCCCTGCTAGACCAGCAGGCACGATTTTCATCAACGTGTCGCAGAGCGATGTCGCTGTTGGAGCAAACATCCTTTCGGTGAAACCAGATATCGATGGACCGAACTGGTGCGTTGCCTTTCCAATAGTAGGTACAATAGACAACTTTGCACTGAATCTAGCAACCTTGAGTCATATGGATCGCTTCCACTGTTCCAACTACATACAGGAAAATATATTTCCGCATTCTCCTAGGAACCTTACCGAGAAGGTCATTACCAGTAATTTCAGCTGGAGAATGAGGTGGGCATACACATTTGCCAAACCTTTGACAATTTGTTATAGAACGAAGTCACGCTTAAGAGACCACGCGTACATCTCGCTCCTTAAACCTTGGTTTTGAAGGACAGACATCAACTCTTTATTCATGTATTCGAATATATTACACCTTTATCTCAATTAATATTATATATACATATATATATACATATATATAACATATATAATATTTAATTATATGTATATATATTATGAAGAGAATAAAAGAACCTAAGTGGTGTCTTACATCGTGTCGCTTTATTGATCTTCACCTTTAAAGTGCACCTGCCTAGGAAAAGAGGGATAAAGGCGGGCGCCATCTGGACCGAGATTGGTTTTTCTCTCATCGCGTAATATAGACCGCGTGGGAAGCGGCGTTGGCGGTCTCACAAAAGGATCTATATCGTTGCTCGAGATTGGCGGCGCCGACGGTTCGGCGGGATGACCGGGTTGCTGCAACGGTTGTGATCGGCATCCGATGACCGAAAGCATGTACATCAATCGCACGATGAAGACCATGGCGTTCTTGGCGATCATTGTTGAGAACTCAACCATTCCATTGGTATACAAGAAGATGCGCATTCCCATTAAGATGGCATTGAGTGTCATAAGGATGACGTGCAGACCACAGACGATAATCTTTGGCACGAAGCCGTTGCCGGCCAACTGCGTCCGAACGGTGAACTCGAATGCCGACCACACCAGTAATACGCAAGCCATGGCAACGAAACCGCCGCGAAAGCTCCCCGGGATGTTCCGTTCATTCCGTGATACGGAAAAAATGGCATCAGTTGTATCAAAAGCGTTGAAAATTGCCATCCCGGATGCCATTACAAACGCTGCATCTTGAATGCATCGTTCGCAACCAGTGACAATGCAAAGCAAGAATAGAAGTGGCGTAACGCCGTTGGCTACGTACAACAGCGTAGAGTCATGAGTCGAGATATCCGTTGCTCCGAATGATAGGCCTTGAAATGCCACCACCGTCAAGGAGTAGACTAACCAGACCAAAGTGGGTCGATTGACGCGTTGCGATGGTGGTCTGGCGAAGTACCACCAACTCGTAATCAAAGATGGCAGAGCGATGAGTGCACTGGCGTAATAATGGGGGTCCCTGTGTTCATTGGCCGCGTGAGCTGAAAAAATGATGCCCTGTGTAATGATGGCAAAGATGAGCATCAATCGCCCGATGTCGAAAACCCAGACTGCGGTATCCATGACTTAGGATTAATCACGCTTAGGTGGCACTATTTGTTTTAGAGTCATGACAGAGGACAGCGTGCGTGAATTAGTGTCTGACGCCATCGACCTCACTGGAGATCACGACGACGATGTCGACGCCGAGCAATCTGGTTGCCCCTTGCCCGGATTCGATCCGAACGTCAAATGCAGCCTGTGCAGACTGTACACGAGAGATACCGGCGCTGCGAGATGGAGTCCAGATGGGAACCGGGACGCAACCGTGCTGGATGCAACGCTGTTAAATGAACTGACTCGCAAATTTCACCAGGTCAAGCTAATGTCCCGCTCGTCACTCGTCAGCGCGTACGGTAAAAAGTTTCGCGCCGCGGGTAGGGACCACCCCAACTTGGCCTTTTTGACAAATGTTACAGACGACGAGGTGCGGCGTCATTACGAGGAAGACCACGATGAATGCGCTCACCAATTTCGCGACCCAATGAAGGATGTCGAACGAACCCTTCAGGGCGTCATGCGCCAAGCTCCCTTGACCTTGTGCGTGGAGTTAAAAAGGGGGCGCAATAAGGGCATGAGAGTTCCTCATCCGGGCCGTGTCCATTCCTACATAGAAACGGCCAAGGCTTACGACGCACTTTTTCCCAGAACAAATAAAAAGTAAAACTAGATACCACTTTATTGTCTAGAGAACAGACAGTGACGATCGACCACGTGCGTCTCGTACCAGAGGCGCGCAGAACAAGGATCATTTGGGTCTGCCTCAGTCGCCGAGTCTTTGTCGGCCGGAAACGCCTCGCGAATTTTTTGCGCCGCAAAAGCGTGTCCCTTAGAAGAAAGAAACGATAACACGAAAGCTCTGAAACCACCCGCGTGGGGACAGTGACGCAAGGGGGTGTCCTCGATAAAGAGATCGTATATTTCCATATTTTTGCGTTTCTTCCTTTCGAATGAATACCAGTAACGGCCGTGATCCAGAGTGGACAGCGACAGTCCCTTCAGTAGAAAATCATGCATTTCCGCGACGATGTCATACGTGTTAACCGTGGCCTCTAGCCACCGGAACGAGTAGTAGCCAATGACCAGTTGAAGCTTTTCGTAAGGTGAGAGAGTGCGGTCCAATCGCCACTCGGCGTCGACGCAAAATCGCATGAGACTGGTATCGATGTCGGCCTCGCATGCGATCTGTTGCAGGATGAACGAGCCGTACCGGGTGACGGTTTCCTTGGTGAGATTTTGCAAGTTGACAGCAAGGGAAGTCGGATAGATCTGCACCTGCACGACCTGTCCCGTCTCCGTGGTAAACGAATACTTGACGGGAGGAAAGTAGGCATTTCGAGAGAATCTCAGTCCGCGAATGGTCAACAGTCGCTCAATGTATTCCTCGCGATTTAATACGCCGTGCAACACAGCAGAAAAGTTGCAGTTTTTATTGACAAATCCGTTACATCGTCCACCCTTCTTACCGAAGCCGATATGTTGGAGCACGTCGTACCCAGAAGCAAGCAACTCTCGCGTGTTTTCGTTGGTCACTGTAGTGATGTTGACGGACGACGACACGTCGAACGGCAACAACGAACATTTGTCGCGACCATCAAAACAGACAAACATAAGCTTGATGAAACTTCCTTGCGATTCAGTGTGTACAGAGTTTCCGCGTTCAAGACAAGTTTCCTCACTACCCATTGGCCATGAAGTGGTGCACACAGTATTGACCAGGTCGAGAAACACACTTGCCCGTTGATTGTCTGATAGGCGACATTCTGCATACACGCCAACGTTTGCTGGTAGATACTTGGTCCTTACTGCCATCCGTGGTGTGTGCAAACTTTCGCTGCTACTCCAGATCTTGTTAATGTCGTTGTTGTTCAAAGTCTAATTCAACGGCCTGATATAGAATGCGTTTCAGTTCTTCTGCGGGTGTCTTGTCAATGGTTTCTTTCAGAAAGCCCCCGCTCCCGGAACCGTAACCGCTACTGCGGTCTGGTTGGACGTGTGTATAGATCAAGGCGATCGGGTAGACGATGGCCAACACTATCAATCTCAGAATCTGACCTAAATAAAAATACACGTGTCTGGTAGAGTCTGCGCTTATTTGGGGGCAGTCGTATTGACTGAAAAAGGTGGTAGACAAGGCGTTTCGAGTGTCCAGACACACCTTGTCTCCGGGTTGGCACTCGGACAACACTTTGTAGTCCACCAATTCTGCGCACGTCGAGGCTAGCACGATTGCATTTCGGGTAAAGTCCATGTACACGAAGAACACCAGTAAGATCGAACCCACAAATTGTAGTTCCTGGAGAACCCGGTTCACTTCTTGCGACGTCCCCTCTTGCGATCGAGAGACTTGGATGATGAATAAAGCTCCGTAGAAGACCAGGGTCGTGTAAGTGCATATTTCCGCGTGCTTCCCGGCGGAAATTTCCAAAGAAAAGACTCCCCAAAGCAGTAACGCCAAAGCTAAATAGAAAGTAGTTGAAGGTAAGGCGCGGTCTTGATGGCGGTCGGTTGGAGCCTTGAGGGATGATCCTTGCGGGTAAAGCCGGTCTTCGGTGAAAGTGAAAGCAAAGTATACGCCTCCGAAAAAGCACGGGACGAACCGAAGGACAAATACCAGGATCGCATAGAGAGTTGCCATGAAAGGTCCCAAGACGAACGATGCACATCCCTCTTGCGCGGTCTGTCTCTTTGCGGCCAAAAGAAATGACTCGCAGCGCAAGCGATTTCCTCCAAATCTGCAGGACTGAGCATCCCCGAGCGTATCGTGCACGATACAGTCCACGATCGAGTGACGAAAGTTGTACAATAGGGAGAGTAACGAGGTCAGGGGAATGGAGCAAAGAGCCGTTCTGGTTAAGCAAGCCCAAACGGAGCGGGAGGATGCAGGCACCTGTCTCCTGGACGAGGCAACGTTCGCCACGAGGTAATAAAATATACACAGGTACATCGTTTCGTGAGACACGTAAGGTCGAATCCTGTTGGCAAATGCCGTCTCGACAATGAAGACGATCGCATTGGAACAGAGAAGAAAACGAGCAATGGCAACCTCTTCATCGAACATACCTTCGTCTTCTCACCCCAACAGAGTGTGACCACGGGCGTCCCGTCAATTTGGGTTGGCTTTCAGCATACGGTAAATAGCGCACACCATCCACGAGAAATGTACCCTTGTCGGCAAACTGTACCACGCAATACGGTGGCGACGCAGGCATGCGCTCGGGACGGAAGGCTGTGAACGTCGGACCGTGATCTTTTCTAGGGTCTATGTAATCTTCCAGTTCGGGATACCAAAAGAGCTTGTAAAACTCGCGTCCGCAGTGCTCTCCCGTGTTCTGGATGTACGAAGTCTTGAGACTCTGCGCTCCAATGGTAGCTAGTATTCTGCGAAGTGTCTGGATCACGTATTTGCCCGAGTGGCCAATAATGACGGCGTGTCTGTCACTCTTGCTGGTCGAGGACCTTGCGTCCATCAAAAGTCTAGCTTGAAGTTCCAGAAAAGAGGTGCACTGAATTCCCTCGCATCGCATCTCGTCCTCTTCCACCTCGATTCGCATGGTCAACGTGCCTCGTGGGTCGCCGCCGTTGATCAACACCTTACGTGCTACGTCGCGCCAGCAAAAACATGGTCTCATTTCCGGGCCCCGAGAGAGAGCTTTTCGTACCCCCTGGGACATTTGAACGCCTTCCATGATTTCAACGCCCGGTATGTCGAGTACATGCAAACCACTTATCGAAACGGCCACGTCGATTGTCCCGTAAAGAATCGCCGGTTTCCATTGGAATGCCATTGGTAACAAGTTGGTAGGATCGTGGGAGGCATGGCATTCGTATTCTGGTAAGTCCGGTGGTAGACTCCAGCGATAAAACAACTGAACTCGATCCACGCTCTCGTCGGGCAAGAGGCCCATGGTGGTAGCGGCATCAACGGCAAACGTATCCACCACGGGCCACGAATTGCGCTCCTCGCGTTCTTCGACAATGTCCAGTAGACGACAGGCACTCATTTCTTGCCCGTTCCATACTGGTACCCACTTATCAAACTCGATGAAACGCAAAGGGATCCATTTACACTGTGAACGTTCCACGACCAAGACACGATAAGAAGGATCGAGAAATACCTGCCATCCACTGCTAAAAGTTATGGATTCAGTGGCGACGAGAGCCGCCATCTTGAATTGCTTATTTGGACGATGCGATGCAGCCGTGAATAGGGACCGCGTCTTGCGACATCGTAGAACCTTTGTCGATTATGGGACGACGGATCGGCTCGGGACGTTCCGCTGCCGAGATCAACCCAATGGCACAATCCGTCGCTTATCGGCCCTGGGCAACCGGTTTGCTCGATTGGTCGAATCGTCCATTGCTCAAGTGGTGTCGGAAGAACGACAGCGCAAAGAAGCGCGTGTCATCCACACCTACGACGAGTTCGTGGACTGCCTTTTTGAACGAGGGGTGACCGTGGCGAGGGCTACGCTAGACCCGGTTCACAGAGGAGACAGCGAAGGGAGGATGCACATGAACCTCGTTCGCGATGCCATTTCTGCCCTGTGGACTTTGTTAGGTGCCCAGGGGTGGCGTCTGGAACCGTTCCAATGGCAATACCTCCAGAGTTACCTCCTGGGTATGTTCAAGCGACTCATCGGCAGTGAAACCAACCGTTATATCCACGAGGTATTGCAACTATTGCATTTGGCCACGCCCGAGATGACAACGTACGATCCCAGATTTCCCGACCCCAGAGTCGCTGACAGGATGAATCACATCTTAGAGACTCTGGGCCGAAAGATGGCTGTCATAGTGCTACCGAGACGGAGCGGTAAGTCTGTTGCCGTGGATCTGGCTATCGCCTTGACCATGTGTTATGCAAGAGAAGACATGTTCGTGTTACTCATGGCCATCACCCTTGACACGGCTCGGTTGCATCTTGAGGCGGTGTATCGCCTATTGGAACTGATGATACGCCTGGATCTCGTTCGTGACGTGCGACTGTCCAAAAACGATCGCGACGTTACCCTCGTATTTGCGAGAGAGAAGAGAAAATCGACTTTCCACATCATTGCAGGAAAACCAGACGTGAGTATAATCGTTGTATTTATTTTCCTTATTGGTGTCAGTACCTACGTATTTTATCGAGTTAGTGTTTTTCCAAAAATAAGAACAGACTCGATGGCTTTTCCACAGCCTCAGCAACAGCAACAGCAACAGCAGCCGCAGAATTTCACGTTCGATCTAGACACGCAACGTGCCGATCCATACAAGCGAACTTTTGTCTTTACCCTTCCCAAGTGGGAGGGGTGGAATGTTATTTCGTTGCAGGATCCTTGTCTTCCCTTGGGTACCTTGTTACTCATCGAACACTGCGATGTCACCAGTGCTGGAGCATGTGGTCATCCTTACATTTTGAGCCACGATGATGGCAGAATGGTAGGTAAGCGTCTTACGTACCTGGGTAACGCTAGCGTACCCAAACCGCCCCGGTTTCCCCAGTGGGCCGAATGGTCACCGCGCGTGCACGGCTTATGTGGTTTGGATGGTTTCGAGCGCAAGACAACCACCGGTGGCATGGAAGCCCTGAACGAAGAACGTTTCTTTGCGAGCGAGTGGTACATGACTTTGTCCGAGTTAGTGCGATCTCAAGAGGACAATAAAAGCCCATATAAGGTTCGCAGATGGCAACAGCTTTTCGAGGCACACGTTCCTCCTATTCTTCGCCACAAAAACACCATAAAGTTTACTAGCGTCATGGAATGTCTCAAGAGACGATACTTGGAATGCCCTCTGATTAAGATTCGCTCGGATCACGTTATCATGGATCTGTGTATTCACCTGCCATCATTCATTCGCGACGAGGAAAAAGATACAGAAGCGCCGCTACAGGTCGCCGTGACGGTGAGTGGGAAGCGTATCTCCTGTGTTTGTTCTCCCTTTCAGTTCTCAACTAAGTTTGGAAGACTTGACGAGTATCACAAATTCTACCTCCATCCCTCAACAGAAGGACTGCCATTCGAGGAGATTTTTCGGAGATTTCCCATCTCTTTTCATCGAGACATGATTGTCTTCCGGTAACCACCACAGCAATAAACGTAGCGTAGAAAGAGTTGAGTTATCACTGCGAAGATGCAGTGGACATTGTTGAGCTGTGCCGTGGCTGTCCTCACATCGCGCGTAAATTTCACCGATCCCGGGCTCGTGGAAGTGGACCGAAATGGTGCTCTACTGCATTTCACTCCTGTGTCATCCAGTTCACATTGGCTGCTTCCCTCGTTCCCCAACGATACCCATCTAACGGTGGGACCGGGAACGGTGCTTGTCATGAGAGGGGAACATGACAAATCAATATTTATCACGTTGGTTGGTGCCTTGCCATCGCCTGTCGACCTATCGCACATCTCGACATTGGTTAGATGCGAATTGGGATGCGACGCCCGCTTGGAGGCAGTGGCATTCGATGAGCAATGTCAAATCGTTGCACCACCCGCCTGTGTTCGATTAATTCCAAAATTCAGACGTTTGGTGCTTTGTATTAGAACCGGTGAATTTCTTACCGATTCGTCCGTTGGTCCACCCTTTGTGAGCATCGACAATGCCGTCGAAGCAGCGCGACTCGTTGAAAAAGAACCTTACATTGTCACCTTCGACTGTTGAACTTCTCAATGAAGCGGCCGTGTTACCTGGAGTAATAGATGATTCGGTAGGCATCATTTCTTCATCGGAGCTACAGATCGATCCTTCCTCGCAACCACTGGGTTCTGGAACTTTTGCCACCTGCTTCCCGGCTCTCAAGAGGGCCACGCTCAAGTGCGCAGTCAAGGTCTACAAGTATATGGATTACGACCAATTCGACAGGGAGTTGGTAGCCATGTTGAGATGTAATCGTCATAAGAACGCCGGTGTCGTGGAACTTTGGTGGATTTGCATCCCACCATCAGGAACGACGGGTTTGCCCAGACTCGTGATGCCTTTGGTCGAAGGAGTCACTTTGGGCGAATGGGTGTCGCGTTACAACAGGCGTTCAAAGCCAACCACCCTCAGGGTTGTGCTGCAATTGGTAGAGGCCGTTCAACATCTTCACGATACCGTGAATATCGTGCATGGTGACTTGGGTTGGAAGAACGTCGTGATTAACGTTGCACGCAACTGTCATCTGACTTTGATCGACTTTGGAAACGCCCGAGACGCGGCCAAGGGAAAACGACGATTGTGGGTACACGGAAATTATTTTTTTTCTCCGCCGGAGGCCATATGCAGACGCCCGTGCGATCAGACCACAGCCGAATTGCACGTTCTCGGCGTCCTCTTGATATGCATCGCTCGCGGCAGAACTCAAGGATTGTGCGAGGCACCTCTAGCGTTCGAAGACGAAAGAGACGGAGGTGAAAAGAGCGCCATATCCTGCCTTGTTCAATTTTGGGGAAGAGGGAGGCTGTATCCGTACTGGAACGATTTTCTTGGGATAACTGGCGACGTGTTAGAGACGATCTCAGGAATGGCAGGCGCGACTTTATCTGACGATATCGGTGTGATAGGATTACATTTGGCTCATCCAATCCCTGACTCTCGCCAGTCTCTCACAGATGCGTTACGTCATTTAATTAACTTGAATACGATTGGTCAATAAAGAATATATAAGCGATTGAATCTGTACTCTCATATTTTATTTTTGCTTTGGACGGCCATCGAAAGGAGCAAGCATAAAAACCGAGATGAAAGTTGTCCGTGGAGCACCTCCATCGTATCGGGACGAGATGGACAAATTGAATGTTCGCAAGAGCGTTCGACGAGATTTGGACAGGGGTTTTTCCGTGGCCATAGATTCTCGTTGGGACGATTCTCTGAACGCGCTCGTCTTTACCGTAGTAACACCGTACGGCGAGAAATCGCAAATGACCTTGACAAATACAGACGTGCCTCGCCGTATCTCCAACATGTGCCCGGTGGTTCAAGACCCGACCCTGCTAACTCGCGACCCGTCTACGCCAAGTGAGCTACTGGGGCAGTTTTTTCTCGACCCGACCCGAGTGGCGGAACACGTCAGAAAGCGAGGCATCAAGCCTTACGATTATGTCAACAAAGCCATTCACGATATTGAGTCGTTACCGGGAGGTTACGTCGGTGCTCAGTCGAGCGCAGAATGCTTGTCCAAGTTCGACTGCATGCAAAGGACGGCCACTGCCGTCTTCAGTTACGACATCGCCACGCCCAAGTTTGGAGCCGACGGTGCCAGCGCGGCCATCATTACTGGGGATGCGGCGGAGGTGTGGAACTTTTTTGGATTGGCCAAGATGCCTTTGCAGGACAGTCTACTAGAGGTATTTTGCAGTGCGATTGGCGTCAAGCCGGATGACTCGTTGGAGAAGCGGATCAACAGCCCCATGAAGCGTAGCAGAGAAGTCCCCCTATTTCAAGTGACCGATACGAAAAAGCAAGGATTGGATTTCACCAGCATTACAAATTTGGTGGTGCTGACGATGAACAGTATCCCTTGTATCTTAAACGACACTTTTTTGAGGCAGATCAATACAGTCTTGAGCAGCGTCTATCCTCTGAAAGAAGAACCCATCGTGCCCGGTTCCATCTTTCACGCCGTTAGCGAGAAACATCGCGATGGACTCGGTCACGATCAAGTGACAACACTGGGTAGCATGGTCACCCATGATCACTTCAATAACACCATGAGGCTTGCCCGAGAATCGAAGGGGCGGGTCGAAAGTTGCGTCAGTTACCACCGTCACTTGGCATGCCTTGTTTGTGGACAAGATCTGACCTCGAATGCTTCTTTGCTGCAAGAGGTTACCGATCCTAAAATGATTCATTGTGGGGTTGCCGTTCACAACGCGGGTAAATTCGTGACGACCCAGACGAAGGCTACTCGCCGATCATACAGCCTCGACTGTGTTCGAAGAGTCAAAATTCTGGGCAAAGACTGGCCCCAGTTCGATAAAGGCCAAGGAAGATTTGGAATCTTGACGAAGGACGAGACCAAGTGTATTTTTGAGCGCCCTTGTGTGATCAGCGAATGCCTCCGTCCCATGGTGCTCCCTGATATTGGTAACCAACGCAGCAAGTACGACAACGTGTCCTCTACGGTGTACGTGTTGGTCCCGTTTGATCGACAAGCCACCCTGGAGCGCTTGAAAGAGGAAGGCGTTGAAGATCCGCAAGCGAGCTTGTTGACGCTTCACAATGTCGTGGAATGCATCGTTCCCATTTACTCGAGTTCTGAGGGTTTGGTAGAGTACCGATGCGAAGCTCTGGCATTTCGCGGCAAACGCACCATCTCGGTACAAGCATACGGAAAGACGCCCATGGGAGATGTTCCTCTTTACGATCCAGAGTCCACCACCAAACGATTGTCCATAGAAATGTTGGGAGAAGATGGCAAGGTTAGACTGCACCAATACAAGCACCAACTGGAATACAATCGAAAGAGATACTTTCAGACGCAAGGGACGATGCTTAGCATCACCAATTTTAAGCAATACAAGATCCCCGCGCCCGAGGGTGTAAAGCCCATGAACGAGCGCACCAACTGGGACAAGTACGGTTACACACTGGTCGGCGCCTTGGCTGCCAACTTTACTCGGGCCCATTATGCCGGTAGACCTCTATTACCTCCGGAGCGCTTGCAGTTTGGCGTCGTTTCAGACACCCGGGAACAGAAAGCGAGGAGCGACAAGCGCAAGTTGGATGCCGAAACAAAGGAAGAAATTGTTCGATTGCGCCAAGCCTTGGAGAAGGAACGCGAACGCACCTCTGAGCTATCAATGGAGTTGAAAATGGCCGATCTCAGATTTGAATTAAACGACATGTGCAACCAAGAGGAAAGGAGACGAATCGAAGAACTTGAAAAAATGAACGAAAAGATTCTTGAAGACTATTCTGCCCTCGAAAGAGCCAAGAACGAGCAAATACGAAACCTCGAGGCAAGTTTGGATGCTTGTAACATGAAATTGAAGAAGCGAAAGAGAGTCAAGCGACTAAAAGTCAGACCAAAAAAGAAACATTTTAACGCTAAAAAGCCTGACGAGGTCAAGGTACACCGACAACAGGAGGGACCTGTTCTTTCGTGGTTACCAGAGTATAATGCAGCAGTATTAGCAGTGTAAAAACAAAGAAAATTAACCTAAAAGAAAATAAAAACGACAACATTGAAAGACTTTGCTTCACTTTATTGCATCGCCCTCAGTCTATCTAATCGAGAACATAACAGTCTGACTCAACGACCAAGACGAACAATGCCTTAAATAGTTACAACAATATTTTATTGTGAGATCAAAATAAAACGTCCGAATAATAACTGAACAAAAAACGCTGCGAACGAAACTCGAATGTCATCATTTTCTTTTTACACCAGGGATTAAAAAAATCTAACGTGTCATTAACTCAAAGAAACAAGATGACCGCTTCCTCGGTCGTCTTGGATAAGAGTCTCTTGTGTTACTTCCACAGAGTGGTCGTCGAATCCGGCTGTGTCAAAGTCACTAGGTCTTAACATTCCCAGAATATTGTCTATGCGATCCATCGTTTCTCTAGACGGTGCCTCAATGTCATTGTCTCCTTCGGTCGGGTCGACTTCTTCTAGTTGCTTATGTCGTTTCAGTCTCGCGTATCCAGGTCGGTCTGAAATAAGTGCCGGTATCCTTGCAACTTCAGAGAGAACTTTAGACGTTTCGCGAATCCCCGTGCTGCGAAAAAATCTGTCATAGCAAATGTCATACAAAGAATCCTCGTGGTGCATGGGATGAATCAATCGAAGCGGCCTGAGCAAATGTTTGCGATAAATCTTTTTAACGCAGATCATGTTCTTTCCCTGTTTTTTACCCTTGCCTACTCTTCGACGTTTTCTCTTCGGAGTGGTCATGTTTAAGAAGTCAACTGTCCCGATTGCCTTAATGCTTTGAATGTGGTCTTGACCTTGTGGAAGAAACGATCAAAGTTGTCGCGCTTGGAAATGCTGATAAACTCGGGCGATTTGTGAAAAGCATCGTATATTTCCTGTTTGCCAGGGCACCTTCCATTGAAGGATTCAACATACTTGACGATCAATGTAGTGTCCTCTGGAGGCCATCTGCGTCGAAGACGAGGTCGGCGAAAGCCAGGTAGAGACGTCGAAGACATAACTAATCCTGGTGCCACCGAGACCTCGGTTGTATCGATCGCCATGGTTGACGGATGGGGTGGATCTGGAACAAAAACAATTGTGGGAGGCTCTGAAGTTTGTGGCGACACCGGCATCGGAGGCTGTGGGGTTGGTAATGACACCGGTGGCGATGGCTCTCGAGACGGCGCACTTTCCCTTTCGGTGCTACTGGTTGCAGTGCCACATGGTGTGGTCGTAGAATGCATCCCGTTGTCTACTGGTTGTACTCCTTCTCTAATGCGTTGAATGGTGGTGTGTGTTCGCGCTCCCAGAGAAGTCAGATCTTCTCTCATGTACCAGATAGCGGCAGTCTTTTGAGAGTGAGCCAACAACTTTCGTAGGTCGTTATCGGCAATGCATTCGCGACCGGTCTTGCGTCTCTCTTCCTTGTTTGCCTCTTCCACCATGGTTACGATGGCTTTTCGAAAGTCTGTGCAAGTGACGCGAGCCCCTTTTCGGACTCCCGACTTCCTCCACAGTTCACTGACGCGGTTTCCTATTGTACCCTGTTCAAAGGGCTCTCCGTCGATCTTGAGAAATAAGTGTGTCTCCGCTGGAGAGGCGACCACCGCAGGTCGTATTTCTCGAATATAAGTGTCGATAAACCCGTGAAGCCTCTCGTCCATCGTGACGATGGCCGGTCCGTCCATCTGCCGCTTATGTTTTGGTACAAGCATAACATAACAATCCGGGTAGTTGACATCTCGTCGGGCATGTTTAAAGTGTTCTAACGTGGCCGTTTCCAGTGCTTTGGGACGCGTGCCGCACGACACTGCCAGGCGGGCGATGAGATAGTCTCGAGCACGTGATATCCTTCTAGCTAAAATGAACCTTTACGGAATACAAGGTACAGCTCTTGATTGGTTTAGGTCGTATTTAACTAATCGTACACAACGATGTCTTGTTAACGGTTCTCTTTCTAGAATCTGCTCTCTTAAATGTGGGGTACCGCAAGGAACAATCCTTGGCCCCCTTTTATTTCTTATTTATATTAATGACTTGCCAAACTGCCTTACTTCGTGCCAGCCTAGAATGTATGCCGATGACACCCACATTACTTATGCTGGCGTTGATGTGAATTCAATACAGTTAACTCTGAGTCACGATTTAGATAACCTAAACAAATGGCTTATTTCTAATAAACTTACTTTGAACACTTCTAAAACTGAATTCATGTTAATTGGCTCCAGACAAAAATTGAGTACTTTGTCGAACCCACTTGAGCTCTCGATTAATAATGTTCCGATAGAACACGTTTCCTCTGTCAAATCGCTTGGAATATTTATTGATGAAAACCTACGGTGGCAAACACACATTGATAAATTATCTAAAAAGGTCGCTTCCGGAATTGGAGCAATAAAAAGAATTAGACCTTTTGTCCCTCCACCTACCCTTCACTATATATACAACTCATTAATTCAATCTCAATTCGATTATTGCAATCTTGTCTGGGGTAATTGTGGTAAAACATTATTTGACAGGCTACAGAAGCTTCAGAACCGTGCCGCTCGCGTTTTAACCTTCTCTAGCTATGATGCTGATGCTAACCGTTTGATTAGACAACTCGATTGGAAAGACTTGAACACTCAATTTCAAATACAGAAATCCATAATGGTATACAAGTCTTTAAATGGCCTTGTTCCTGAATATTTATCATCTAAGTTTGTTAAACGAAATGAAACGCGTTACTCCCTGAGGGACTCTGTTAACAAACTATTTGTCCCATTTCCGCGAACTAATTTCATGAAAAACAGCTTTACTTATAGCGGAGCAGTTCTCTGGAACAGTCTACCCTGTCATGTGAGAGAAGCCGAATCTCTTAGTCAATTTAAAAGATTAGTTAATGTTCATTTTTAATGTTATACACGGCATTCATGAAAAACAGGTTTTAGTTAGATTAGTTGTAGTTAGGTTTTGAATTTTGTTTAGGATAGTTAGGTTATCTTTAATTTTTAAATTCCTGATGGATTTTACCGTGTTTAAATAAAGATTGATTGATTGATTGATTGAAAAAGCGCTGAATCCCTCGACGGTTGCCGTCTGCGCTAAAGAGAGCCTCCGCCTCGGCCACAACGGGTGATCTCAAAAATGCTTGAAGGTCTTCTCGCGTGATGCGTTGCTCACACTCCTGGAGATAGTGTTCGTTGCGCAACACGGCACTTTGTTTCAGAATGATGGATCGCCATCCCTGGAGCTTTCCAGTGATCTCATGCAGGACGTCTACGGTTTCGTCCGATAGCCGCGGTGTTCCCTCGACGAGACAACGACGTTTCTGGGTTTGAACGACAAATTTCAAAAACTTCTTGAAAGAGCCCATGTATGACATCAGGGTACCAGCTGTGATGGACGTTTGATTTTCGAGACGCGGAGCCACCCATAGATTCCACACGGCTCTTCCTTCCTCTGTAGCTATCACTGCAATGTCTTTGCCTCGTGGGTCCATGTCTTCCAGAATCTTTCGCATTTGACAGGCATGTTGACACCGAGTCTTTTCGTCTTTAAGACCCTCGTCGATACTACCCAGATGATCGTAAAACTTTACAAGGAACCAATGACGATCAGAGGTGATGCGTTGTGACAGATAAAATGCCTTTGCACCTTCCCCTGGGTAGTCTTCCTCTTCGTCGCCATCGTCGTCTTTGTCGTCGTCCGATTCTATACGAACGGATGTTGCCGCCGATGGCGGTAGCTTATAAGGCTCGTATGGTAACGACATCTTCATAACATCGCCCAACTTAATATCGTTTCTGATTTTATGTTTGTTTTTTAGATGGTTTCGCAAGTAGGGCGTGAGAAATGAGCAGCCTTCCACCGGACACCAGCGAATCAACAACCGATTAGGTCCCTTCGTTTCCTTCCCCTTGCTGACCATTTGCGCGATAGCGTTCGCTTCTAGGGGATCAACGTCCTCCCGGTGTTTCTTGGCTTTCAAGTGTCGCGGAAGGTCCCCTCCATAATACGTGCAGTCGGAAATTGGACAGTGAAGAAACCTGTGGTGTTCTTGTTTACTCATTTTTGCGTGTGCGAGCTGACTAACTGCTGGTTGCGGGTGGTTAGAATAACTCGTTCTTCCTCGTTTTATCTTGTGGTACAATCTACGTCACCTAATACGTGTTAAATTACTATTGATTCTCCCCGCATGTTCCTGACATGCCAAAATTACGACGCAAGGGATCAACGCAATAAATTGCGCGATTGACGTCGCTACCTACGTAAATCTGTTACGTAAGAAAAATGTCCATATAAAAATACTACCAACAGCCATCGTCCGCAAATCATGGCGTGTGCTGACTCGCCCATAATTCTATTCAATTCAAAGAGGCTTTTCCATCATAGCAGTAAATTCATTAACAGCATGTACTGTATAGAATACCTTATTCGATCCTGCGAAGAAAATGTCGTCGCCGATTCCCGATGTTCCTTCTATTCTTTACTGTGGCATCCCGGACGGAAACGAAGACACCAAGACAACACTTCTGCAATCTGGGTCTTTACAGGCGGGGTTGACGCGGTTGGTGGATGCCAGTGGAACTCTTAGGACTGTCAATCACGAAGACCACGTTGCTCACCGCGACGTTTATGTCATCCAGTTGGAGTGCATGTGGCCCAACGGAAAAGCTAGAGCAATCTTGGACCCCAAGCAAGGCACGACGAGTCTACGCAGCGACGGTTACGACGTTGCAATTCAGAACAAGCTTCGAGGGGGCTACCGCTTTGTGATACTCAACCCGTTTAAAGCCGTTTATCGCATTTCGTTTTTATCGCCAAAATCTTCCTCGCCAGTCATTGTTGCCTCGAGTTCGGACACGGATACTTCTTTGTATCGAAGGCGAGCAAAGAACGATCCACGAGAACCTCAAGACGAAGTGGATGCTCTTTTGTTAAAGCTCAATCCTTCTCGTAACCCGATAGACGAGTTTTCGGTCGAAAAGGTCGCATTTAGTTATCGACGGGATCAAGTCTGGGCCAAGAATCAGCTCGTTGCCATCCTCAGACGAGTGTGGAGAGAGAATCTATCTGGACAGGAGTATTGCTGGAAATTCGTTCCGCTTAAGGAAGAGTCGGTTCGTGATATCAGCCTCAAAGTGCTTTATTGGTCTTTTGGTAGGAAAGCACCCAGAGCCGAGAGTGGACTCAAGGCCATGCATATTGCTTCCCAGTTGAATCAAGATGACAACACTACGATATGCCTCAGACCCTCTCATCTTCATCTGACAGGCGCAGTTGATCCCACAACTTTAAAACAGACTGCAGACAGTTTATCGAGCCTCTTGGAACAGATGCGACTAGGGAATGGTGTATGATAAATTAAAAAAGAACAATCATGACGTCCATTGTGCATTAAAAGCTTTATTGTCTTGTCATGAGCTAGTGCAAAAATTTATTCGCCGTCTTCTCTCGTTCGTTTCACACCTCTACTCCTTAGCCTTGTTTCTCTACCATCCTGTCTTAGAAACTCTTTGACTGTCGATACAGTGGGTCCTAGTCTCAGAGGTCGATATCTGTTCTTGACTCTATCCATCCACTGATCCGTAAGCGCTTCCACTTCGACTTGGACGGCCTTTTCTCGAGCATCGTAATTGCAGCCGTGAATGACAGCACAACGATCTTCGATATCTTGCAGCTTTCCCGAACTGGCCAAGTATTTTCTTGTTAGATACCTGGTCTCGTGTTGCGGTGGGAAAGTTGTGGCTACCTCACCTTTGACACCCAGGGTGCTCGGATGGCCCTCACGAGTCATGGCCAGACTGGCCGTGATAAAATCTTGCTCTTCTTTGGGGGGCAGATCAAAGCGAGCAAGGTGACCGCCTTGCTCCGACCTGACTTCGTCCACTTTGATCACGTCAAAAGTAGATCCCTTACCTCGTTTGTTGAAGCACAGCACCGTTTTGCGGTCTGTCAAATTTTCGCGCATACAGCGAGAGACGAATTGTCTGGGTAAGTCTGGAGACGTAGCCGTGGTTGTGCAAAACAAATCTTGGAGTCGGGACAGGATAGATAGATGGAGCCACGCGCCCGAATCGGTGCCGTCGAGATCTTGCTCGCATACCAGTGCGTCGGCCACTGTGGTATACTTTATGTCGATACCCGGCAGGTGCGCATCCTCGAGCGTTTTCATTAGCCTTGGTTCTTGGCTTGCATTGAACGTCCAATATTCGATGGAATGGCCGGTACTGGGTCTAGAGTCTGGTGGAATGCAAACTTGCCGCAATCGTTGCGCCGTCTCCTCTGTTATGCCTAGCCGGAGTATCGGCAGCGCTTGGTGTACATACACCGTAGAATCAGTCTTGTAAAATGGCAAAAGGCTTCGTGTCGGGTCATTTGATCCCGCGACAGTTTCGAATGTATGCCGCACTAGGACTTCTACTATTGTAGCGACTAGTACGGCACACCGGTTCATCTTATGCACCTTGACATATCCCTTATCCTGCATGACATTCCTAGGATCTTCGGAACACTGTAGCATCCAGTTGCGCATCAACTTTAGCCGAGCATGGTTAAAGTCACAGCTCACTTGAACGGACTTGGCGTTGGGAATAAAATTGGCGATGACTTTGTCGGCATAACGGCATGTCCACTTGTTGGGGTTAAGATGACTCAAAAAACCAAAGAACCGATTCTTGTCGACTCCGTAATGACTCACATCCAGCGTGATCATCTCGTTCGAAAACCTCGGGTCGTGCGTGCAGTTGGGGCCTAGTTCATTCACTACCGTCGTGATTCTGTTCTGAATATCGTCAGTTAACCGAGTCACGAGATTCATCATGTCCAAACCCATCACAACCTCTGCGGCCATCTTGGCATCGAAATTCAGTTGAAAGAACGACGTGCCATGTCCGGCATCTCGCGAGCGACCTCCTTGATGATTTGTGCTAGTGACGACGTGTATTCCGTCACGGGTGATGGAGTTCGTCATAGCTTCCACGATGTTTTCAATCTCTTTGGCCTCGAATGGGATACGTCGATCATTGAGAACATCGCAGATTCGCGTGTACGTCATGTCTGGTACGACAAAAACTTTGCGGCCGTCGCTGGTCGTCTCCAAATTAGCAGGATCTATCAGCGATCTTGCGAGGGCACTATACGCCGGAAAGAACGGGTTCTGATCCAGACACTCCATCGTGACAACTGCTATGTAATCTGCGGGACTGGGGCAAAACACCTCCTGGATGCGACGCACCAATTCGTGCAACGGCATCTTCTTGAGATCGTCCACCACCATCTGCATCATGCGCTGGTTGTATTCGTCCAACGTTTCCGCCGAAGCGTTGTGTTCCTCCCACGGCAATCGGAAAGTATCCACGCATCCCATGACGGTTAACACGGCTCGATGGTAAGCCAGCATGCGAACCAATAATCGGATGTTATCGAGACGCCGACCCCGTCCTCCAAAGTTGGCATCCAGGTGCATGGCGTGAAATTCTTGGTCTATTACTTTGAACACGAGTTGTTCCATGTTATTCAGATAGTCGACATCCTCGAGAGTGCATCCCACGAACTCGAACATGGATACCAGCGAGATGGCGAGCATTTTGAAGATTTCAAAATGTCCGACCTTGAATTGATCCATGCGCTGAAAAATGTCCCCTACCGATAGTCGATCGCCGGTGGCCGTCGTGTTGTTGATGGTGTGAATGATCATGCGATCGCGCAGCGACGGACACAGAGGCAAATGATTAGCCAAAATGACGAACACGCAATCAAATATGACGTTTTGCACATTCTGGCGGACCTCTTTCTTGTCTTTGGATAGACCCCTGTACACGACACTCATACCCGAATCGTAAAAATTTTTCAGCAGGGTCGCCTTCTCGCTGCCATCGGTCTTGAGAGAGCCCGATTTTTCACTATCACCCAATTCGTTTACGAATCCGACACCTTTACAATGCATGAGAGGATCTTCGTTCGTCGACTTAAGCGAGGCAGTGGTAACAGAATCCATCTCGCGAACCATTCCTTGAAGACACAATCCATCCGACTCGCTGATGCCGTGCAAGACGGACTTGGCAGCCGTTGTCTTCCCCGTCCCTGCTGGCCCCTGCCATCCGACCCATATGTTTTTTCCGTTGATGATGACACTTGACGTCACAGCCAATCGAAGCTCCGTCATCTCGACCTTTAGAGTAGCATGCGTTGCCGCAGAATACGACACGAAATCGTTGAGCAACAATCCGTCTGACATCTCGATCTCTGCATCGAATGGATTGTGAACGGCCAGTATGAATTGCCCGGTGAACTTGTTCTTTAGACTGTTCAAGTGTAGTGCGTGGAAATTGCGGTGCCCATCCAAAAGGGTTGCGTACGAACCAACAAGCGACTCCAAAGATTTACCCATGGGCTTGTTTGGGTTTCGCACGGCATCTTCGATCAACTTGCCGGTTAACTGGGCAAAGGGTCCTCGGTAAAGTTCCCTGACTTTGCTACCCGGCTGGAACGCATCGGCTAATTTTTCCAAGAGGTTACGAATGTCTGTAAAAAGTGGATACTTGCGAGTAACGTCATCGATCATTCCTTGACGTTGAATCACGCCACCTTGTACGTCTGTTATATCTCTTACCCCTTCCTGTCTCATCATCAAGCTGTATGCTTCGAGCTGACGTTGCATTTCATTCATATTGTCCAGCGATTTCTGGTCGATGAATTCTCCTAAGAACTGCATGCCCTTGTCGATCACGTCTTTGGGAAACACCATCGTGTACAGGGGACTAGCGAAAGGCCCGAGTAAGTGCTCGGCCAAAACTCGCCAGGCGATGCCACTCGTGAAGTCCAATCGAAATCGAAACGACGCTCCCTCTGACGTCGGACCGAACAGACTCTGCCAGTTGTGCCTATGGGCTGCATTTTGCAAACATTCGAGAAGTGCCTGATTTTTGATTGTGAGTCTCGGAGCCCCCGTGACGTGTATGATCGCACGAGCAAACTGTTTCTGATCACTTGAAATGGCGTGTTGAATCTGTGATTCGTCTAGTCCGATGTCTTTGCCATTGAGAGCGATCAGATCTCTCATCTCTCTGTAAGACCGAGCCATGCGAAACGAATGCTCAAAAAGAAAGGGCCCTGACATCAGGGTGAGAAATCCTTCGGCAAATTCCGTCGTGTCGTCTGTGTTCAAAAGCGCTAGCATGGTGCGTCGCAATTGGTTGTAATGGCATCGTTCGAGTGGCTCGACCACATTGCCATCGCTCTTGTCTTCGTCAAGGTCTTCAGCTTCTGTTTGAATATGACATACTCTGTGATACGTCATCAAAAGTCTCCTCAATTCGTTTAAGGTCGTGTAAGACCCAAAGACCCCGGCAGCATCTCTGCCATTCGCGCCCGTCGTTGAATTTGCAAGTCCCTTGACGGCATCGAAAATCGACGCTTCGGTCTTCAAGACGTCCAGACACAGCGGGCTAACAAACAATCGTCGGACATCGAGATGTTTGGCATTGATCATCATGGCCAAAGTCAAGCACGTAGGAAATAACTCGTCAATTGCCTGCCTGTCAAAGCCAAAATACAATACGTGTCCGGCCACGACCTCTTTGCGCACTAGTAAATTACCCGGTACGAGCCTTTCTTTTTGCTGCACGAAGAAACAACATTTTAACTCTGCGTTATAAAATATACGATTGATCATGTACAGTAGCATATACAGTTCCAAGATTGTCCTGTCGGTTGTATCGGGCGAGATCCAATGTGTGTAATTGCTGTCGGAGGCGTTGACGTCCAGTAAGAGGAATCGGAGATCATCGTCAAATTCGATCGGTCTAGTGAGAGGAGTCGGTGGCACGAAGTTGACAGAATTGATCGGAACATCCTGGCCAAAGAAACGAACAGGTCTTGTGCATTGTGAACGCCTGCTCATCACTTTTCACTGTGGATAAGGTGCTTAACGTCAATGACCATTGCAGTATCTTTCTTAAACCTTCAAAATCAAAACCGACACCAAGTGGGTTTTGTACAACTCCAGCGATGGCTCATAATTTTACGCGAGGGTACTGGTTTTTATTCCTTGGACCCAGCCATGACGACTTCAGGCTCTATCTTGCCCGACGATGGTGGTGGACGTGTATGCCAAGGGTGTACCGCATCAGAATGTGATTACATCCTCACCCTCTTTACGTATTCTTGCTACACCTATCGGCATTCGTTCTTTCGAGGCGATGCGTTGTTCCTGGCCGCTCAAACACTGGCCCACAAAACTGTGACAATCGAATTCCCTCGAGTGCCGTACCGCTTGTACCTCACCCCTTCAGACTTTAGAGTCATCCAAAAACAAGGCGGTGTTCCGGATGCGGAAATTCGCTCCTGTATTCGGACCTTGGATTCTTCGTGTTCCGATGGTCAGGAGTTCATCGAGGTACGGGTTTACTCTCGAATCAGATACTTGAACGTTTACAAGCGACTGGTGGAAAATAACCTAACCCTGGCCATCGATGGGGCCCATGATGCCTTGAACGGTCTTGATGCAGTATTGAATCTCGGCATCCCGGGAGCATGTGCAGTCCTTCGATTTCGACGTTCAGCCGCCAAATTAGTCGGCGAATCACATTGGCTTGTCGAGGAACCTGCAGACATCTGCGTTCACGGGGTCTCGCCACGGATGCCCCTCTTTCGAAATGTAGTGGCCATGGAATGGAATGATGACCGCACCTTATCGATTGGCTTTGCAGACGGTACCGAAAGGAGAGTTGTGACTTTCGAGATGAGAGACATCCTGTCGAAGATAAGGCCTACAGTTATCTTGGTCCGCAACAAAGATATCACCTTGCAGCAAATTGGCGAAGGTGCCCCAGGGTTGTTTTACGCTCTATTTTCCTCGTTGCCGCGTTGTCGTCCCGAATATCCTAGGGCCCATCGACCATTTCGTCCAGGGCTAGGGGTCTTTGTGTTTGACGTGGTCTCCATAACAGGACTGAGTCCAAACGTCCCACTCTGTCGATGGGTTAGCGCATACTTCTCTCAGAGGTGGTTGGAGGAACGATGGAATGCAGCTGTTACCTTGCACACGACTATACACGACTCTCTTGGTGCATATGAGGCATTCACGGCAGCCATGGTCCTTCGCTACGCTTCTACTCGCACGGTGTGCGAAATGACGGAGGCAGCGCGGGCGCCTTACGAGGGAGGGCACAGGATAGCGCCTCGACCAGCGTACCTGCTTGAACAACCTGTAGCGGAGTTTGACTTTGTCAGCATGTACCCAACCATCGCTCAGACCATCAATGCTGGTAAAGATACGTACACTCCAAATGGCGGAGATTGGAACGTCGGAGCAGTGGGTGGATTCACCATCGCTCGCCGTGGCTGTCTCGCAGACGCTTTGAGGGAACAACTGGAAGAACGAATGCGCATCGTAAACGATCCGGCCATGCAGGGGCGCGCGCGTTCTCTAAAACAGACCATCAACGCCATGGTAGGTATGGCGGGAAACAGAAAAAACCCTTACTCTGATACCAGAGTCGCAGGCTGCATAACGGCCACAGGACGACGGCTTTTACAGGCATGCCATCGTGTAGTTGCCGCCGACACGCTGGCTGGCTATACGGATTCTTTGTTCTTGAAACTACCCTGCCTATCCAGCAGTGAAGATCCGCTGTACTCTTGGATGTCACGTTCGGTCGTGGCCGAACACCAGGCTCGGTTTAAAACTGTCATCCATAAAGAATTGGAGAGCATGGCACCGACCGTTCAACATGGAACGGAGTCTTCTCTGCGGTTCGAGTGCAAGCAAATGGCGATGGTCGCATTGTTCACTGGCGCAGCACACTCTTACGCTGTCGGCAACTTGATTTTTCAAGACGGCGCCACTGAAAATCCCCTAGTGGAGATCCAGGTCAAAGGGTCCCTCAAGTCAGCGGCGATGGAATGTATCCGTTTATTCTACGAAGCCCTGGTCGACATCTGCATTGCAGGATATTTTTTTCTGGCAGACGAGAATTCTTCGCATGTGCACGAGATTAGAAAATTGGCCGCACTCGTCCCCATCCGTGTCATGACGAATACTGGATGGAAACAAGCCGTTGAGGTGACGACTTCATCCGAGCCACACGGTATGACCAATGCCATCGTACGTTATGCAGACGACACTGAAAGTCATCATTGGTTTCTTCCCGAGGCACACGTAGACAAACTTGTCGAAGTAACGCACGTGATTTGCCCGGATGAAGTTTGGTCTTGTGTGGATCGACGTCGTTTGACTATTGTGGCGACCTTAGAGACGTTTTATCGTCAGTTGTGTCAGGGTCGATTGCCTCTTAGTGCCTATGCCACGGATAAGTCGGGGCATGTATTGGTCAAGTTGGACGATGGTCAATCCAAGTGCGTCCAGTTATGGGAAGCAGCAAGAAACGGGCTACACCTCGATTTAGAAAACTACTCTAAGCGATGGATGGAGAAGTGCGTCGAGAATATCAAATGTGATATTTGTCATCTTCCTCTGATAGATGCCGCTCAGAGTCGCTACGTCCCGGGACAAGACGGAAAGGGCCCGGCATTGTTGCACGAATCTTGCAGTCCGGCCTATGCACTGTCACTCGATGAAGTTGCCCCTACGCACTTGTCGTCGCACATCAAGACTGCCATATCGGCGATTCTTGTGGCAGGTTCAAACAATGCGTTACAAGCCGTGGACCGCTTGATCGCTTTACGCAAGATGGTAGAGAGTGTTTCCGTCAAGGAAATGTTGCCATCGGAACCCTACCAGCAGATACTCGAGCAAATTAAGGCTAACGTGGTCGATGGCAAGTCTTCGAAAGACTACCTGGATGATCGCCAGGCATTCTGTTGCATTCCCGATGGCCAGCACTCTTGGTTCTATTTACCCACTTTGCCAAACTCCAAGACCGTTCTCGATCTTCTTTACCGAGCAATGCGAGTCCTGGTTAGACGTGGAAAGTACGCTGGTGACGATGCTGTCATGAAAGCGATCGATTCTTATCCTGCCCATCGTCTGCGCGTCGCACCTCCACCCATCTTGTTGGCGGATGGGACAGCCCCCTCTCCGGCGTGGCAGGAAGTCATGAACAAATCGGCAGAGTCTGCTGAACGCCCAAAATTCATAACATCCACTCCATTTCATTGTCAAGTATGTTGTAGGGCCTTTAACCTGGACATAGGCGCCTGTGGTCACTTGGCCTGCAAAACGTGCTCCAACGGATGGAAAATTTGTGTGATCTGCAGAGTTGAATGGCACGGGTGGAACTTTTCTCGAAACACACAAATGAACTACCATCCATCCGTGTTTCCACTAAAGGAATGGTACGAACAACTACCCACCACTAAATGGCGCGTATACTGTGGCCCAGAGGAACTGATCTACGACTCTTCTACGAGACACATCATAGCTCTCGCTCGTGGTGAAGCACTTAGCTAAAAAATGACACACTATGTATGCAATTTTCAACTGTAATAAAATGGGAAACTTGGACAACTTTTTCTTCTGTTTGCCTTCTTTTTATAAAGAGTCTATGGTAATTACAATAATATAATAATAATAATAATAATAATAATAAAGTAGCATATATATATATATATATATACATATATATATATATATATATGATATATATATTATATAAATATATATATTATATACATATATATATATTTCAGTCATTATAACACTTAAGGTAGGAAACTTGGCATTTCATTACTTTTATTTGCTCCGCCATTACCGCATACGGGCGTCTTGTGAAGTCTGCAAACAGTATGCTGGCTTTTCTTCTATCCCTGGTTTGTTATAATCTGTGAGATTACTAAAATTACCCTCTCTAAAAGTTTTTGCCATTCTCTTAGTAACGTCGCATTGATTACGACTGGTTTGAGATGTCCGTTATTTGGTCCGCTGCTGAAACGCGACCCCGGTAACAGAGACTCGGGTGGCTTCGGTTCTGCGACTGGCCTCTTTGCCTCGCTGTTAGACAGAACAAGGGGACGTTTTCTTCGAGGCGGCAGCACCTTTCTAGATCGTCGCTGATTTTTCTGGCGATACTGCAGCGTCTTTTTAGGTTGCCGCTGATTTTTACTTCGAGGCTGAAGAACCTCCCCAGGTCTTTCCAGGGAAGACGGCTCTAGTATCACGCCCCTCTTGAATCCACTGTCTGATTCTGCAACGTCACCAGTACTTAAAGGAGACGGTGAGAGGGCTTGGCGCCGAATGCCTACATAGACCAAGGATCCAATCTTACTACCATCGACCAAATACACTCGAGTTGGATTGTCGATATTATGCACTGTACCCATGGTCGTCATGATCGTTTGGCTTCTCATAGGAACATTTTTGATTGTTCAAGTGCGATCACCGGTTTTGACGGAATCTGTGTCTCCTCCGTGGAATCTGCCTAATTGGGGCATTTTGGTTACAACTACAAAAACAATATTGGTGCCAGAAGGAGTCGTATTAAGCACACTAGATCCAACCCGCGATAAGACCTTTCGATTACACCGACGGCCACCCAAAGGACCAAGCGACGATGGATCTCTCCGAGAAATGTTCAAGCTGTGATACTCTTTTCGATACAATAGCCAAGACATCGAGACTTGAGGTTATTCGAGCCACCACGACTTGGAGACAGGACTGCTGCGTGGGATTTCTAGATCTCTCTAAGTTGTCGATAATACAACCCCTGGACATCATGGCATTGAATCATACAATACAATCCTTGCAGTCATGGGAACGGTTTCGTCTTGTTGCCTTCACGAACGACAATCATGGAAAGTGCTTGGGGATCATTCACGATCGAAGATTTACCGAATATGAGTCGTGTCGAGACATGACAGATCCTCCACCAACTCCCTCTTGGCAGCGAGGAGAACCACGCATGTGTCTGTATGACGAGGAAACGTTGGCGGAAGTGACACGCAAGGTGTCCAAAGGCAACTTCATGTTCAGCGTCATTCCAGGAAGCAACCTAGGAACGATAACTTGCCAGTGCCCTGTCTCCCATCCAATGTTCGACTTCACAGCATGGATTGACGAGTTGACTCGACTGGGCAAGTATCGCGTTCAAGGAATTTGGTGCTTTCTCAATGTGAACGTCCCCGACCACAGTTTCTACGTGGAGGTGGTTACCAGTTGCGACGAACAGAGATGGGAAAGAGAAATCCAGCAAAGAGCTTTTTGGAGACGGTTTCCCTGGCATATCATCTGTACAATAACCCTTTTCGTGTTAACAAGGTTATTATGGAACGCACAATCGATAATGCCCTTCTGGAAAAAGTCTTAACTTACATTCCCTTCGTGGTCTACGATGGAAAAGCAAGATCTTTTGTACTCTGCGTTCATCGAGGATACGTGGATGCGACTGGGTTAGGATTGGAACACCAGCACGTGCGTTTTGCCAAGCTCCTTTCGGCCGTTGTTAAAGGTCGAGACATCCAAGTGGCTTTGCAGGCTCTGGAACACAGCGAACGTCAAGCCCTCCACCTGGCGTGTCCGGAGATGACGATGGTCGAGACGGATTGTTCTGTGCTAAAATCCCGACTCTCGTCGAATACAGAGGTACATCAGCTAGTAGCGTTCTTTCTGTTCGTGGCCTACGAGGGACATTGCGACATGGCCCTCATCGGCCGGACTTGGCGTGTACTACAGCTAGTTGCCGCAGCAGTAAAAGGAGGAACTCGGGCTTTGCAGTGGACGACGAAAGCGTGGCAGCGTCTGACCACCGAAGAACAAGATTCCTGGACAAGACAGTTTGGTCCACTTGGTCATGAACCGAAAGAGATGAAGAAACAACTGAAGACATTTTGTTCTCGATACGTCGACGATCATCCATATCTAGACGATCTGGCTATCTGCGAGAAACACTACGATCTCTTGGCGTTCCATGCCCTCGTTCAAAAGACCATAGGTCCGGTACCTAAAATGACACAGATACCCGGGGTAACTTGGGCAACCCGTCGTGCCTTGAAAGCGATCGTCGACAAGGACAATGTCCCATTCCCTCTGGCCGTTGTAGCCCTCGTCGTCGACGATGGGGACGTCGTGTCTGCTTTGAGAGACTACCTTGGATACTGGCGGGGAATAGAATCCAACGCGGTTTTCAAGAAATGGGATGGCGAGTTCTGGCAAGGCAAACCGGCTGCCGTCTTTTACATTACATCGGTGATACAGCGGCACGCCCGTCTCAAGAGCAGTCATGTGAGGCTGGTACAGCTTGATCAGGCGAAACAGGGGGACTCTTGTCCGTGTCGAACAGCGGCCCTGTACTGCAAAGACTGCCTGGAACTCAAGTCTATCCCAAACTTTTGCCATCCACCACCGGGTCGATCTATCGCATTTGACATCAATGCCGACCGAGTCGTCTGTCAGATGTGCAAATCCACGCGCGTCATCCAAGTACCTCTGCTCAATCCTCTGAACCCATCCACTACCTTATCCATTTCCCACCCCGACCGGAGCCCGTTACACATTTGCAATGGATCTCCCTTTTGCTTCAGCAAGACCAGTCACGTTGGCAGTTGCAGAGCATGCGAAGGTTAACTCGCCTCTTTTTTTTTTTTCTCTTAGTGTATTTATTTGAACAACAGAAATAAAATCGATCGCAAACAAAATATGACTCGTCGTCGTAATCTTTCCTTGGCCCTCCTGGTCCACCGATCTCGATGGCTCGTGACTGCAAACTCTGTGTGCAGTAGTCTTGCTCTATTGTGTGCTGTGACCTGCTTGATCTTGTGTATCTTCTGGTCACCCGTGTTTTCTCCACGCCATCGGTATCGCGCTTGCCTAGTCTTTCAGATCCACCCGTCATATAAAGGGACGGTTCGACTACATGCTTGTTCCCACAATTGGTCATGGCCACTTCTTCCGACCTCCGCCGACGTCCCAGTAGAAACGAGTACGCGGATTCACCTACCGACCACTTGGTCAACCCTGCATTTTCTCGGGCCGACATTTCCAAGCCGTGTGGCAGGTTGGCACTACGTTCCGCTCGTAAACGTTTCTTCCATGAAGTGCTTGCTGCCTTGCAAGACGGTGCGACCGACGTTCCGAGGGTACACGTTCAAGCCCAGCTCTGCTTTGCCTTTTTTGTGATTGTAGCATCCATGGGGATCATTTTTATCGCAGTCAGAACGTCGCAAGAGGAACAATGTGTCAACCGGTTTGGCGACTACGATCGGCCCTGTCCTCATGACCACAGCGAATGGTGTTATCAGCGAGTGGACGTTCACGGCAGAGTGCTGTTCACGCGCGATCTCAACGGTTATCATTTCGAAATGAATCCCAACTGTAGCACTGAAGCACCAGAGGACGATACGATGAAATGTCGCGGAGAATGGTCTTTCTCTCGAGAGAAGGAGGTAGTGTGGTACATGCGCAAGTACCTTAACGTCACCTCTGATACCACGAGCCTCGTGAGTCTTCCGGGACTAAAAGATAACAATCTCCGTCTAATGGCCATGCGTTGGATTCCCCGTGCGAGTGATCCCCAACGATCAACATGGGTTTTTTCGTCTGCTGCGATTCCGCGGGACGACTTTCCGGAAGCAGAACTCGTGATAGACGGGACGGTGGTGATCGGTCAGATTGTCGCTTCCAGCAGGTGACTCAAAGAGTCTGTGGCATCTCCGGCGAAGTGTAGCGAGAGTAGATCCCGAATCCATGCGATGCACAGCTGCAAAATGGTCTCGCTGGTACCCCGAGCAAAGTACCGGCCATCAATGACTGCCACCACCCCGCAGCCATCTACTGCAAAACAAAAGCCGTTCACATCTTTGCGATCGTCAGCTCGAAAGAGATTTGGCAAGCACCTTGCATCACATCCGATGCTATTCAGGTACAGGCGAAACAGTCCAGACACGAACACGGCTTTGAAGAAGCGGTCGCGAGGATCACTGGATCGCAATTCGAACACTGTCTTCTTGGTGACTTCGGAGATGGAGCGGTCGTATACCAAGATATCTCCGGGTGGGATGCCAATCGCGTACATGAGTTTTCTGGAGTCGATGTAAGGTCGAAAAATCCGCTGGCGACCACGAGTAAGAGGGTCTAATACTAGGTCATTAAAAGTATCAATCAAATGCCTGTACTCTGTATCTTGCAAAACCATGCCTCGCAGATTTCGGCGCAAGCGGTTGCACGCCGCTCGGTCGGTTGCCGGGTCGATAGATGGTAGCGGTCCAGCTCGACTGCTTCGGCTGCATCGTCGCACCAACGCGTTGATGATGTTCACAAGGCGAAGAAGGAGCCACTCATTCACCCCCTTGCATGATGTGGCTTCTCTCCGCTTGATAACCACCTCTTGTATGGCAGATCGAATGTCGGACAATTCTGCCCGTTCTTCTCTGTAGTCTCTTAGGGCCCTCGAAGACATAAGTTGACTGCGTGCCGCTTCGATGCTTGGTGCGGTGCAGGGTGTCTTGGAATGAGACGACCGTGCCAAGTTCATAATATCGGCCAGGTGATCGGGGGTGCCCAAATGGTCGAAGAGTCCATCGGACGTCGGAAAACGGCACGAGGAGCTAACGTCTGTCTTTTTGTTCGGTTGACTGGGTAGGTCGGGGACCAAGTGTCCTGCATCTGGTGGCAAGGGTGCCAGTGACGCAGCGAGATGTGTACAGGAGACGCGAACGATTTCGGCCTCGGGTGAGAAGGCATGGTCAAATCGACACTGAGTGCATGGAATGGGTGCAAAGACCGACCCGGTGGGCAAGCAACGCTGCGTACACAGAAATCCTGCAGAGGACATGGTCGTCTTTAGCGTTGTAAGCAGATCTTCATCTGAACGCCCAAAAAAATCAAAAAGTAGCCGTTCGGTCACCAGCGAATCCAGGTCACGGGTATTGGCTGCCCGTTTCATCGTCTCGGCCACGAGCTTCACTCGCTCGAAATGTTTGTCGTCGACAAACACTTCTATGACCAATACCTCGATAGCACACAGGCAGTACAAGACGTTCCACTGGAACTTGACGGGACATTCATCAAACCTGTCGACGAGTTGGCGGCGACAGTCTTGAAGTTCGCTCAGCGCAAGGAAGATACCATCGCAAGTCCTATCGCTGTCGAGAATCTCCGTCACCGAAGTATTGCATTCCGCCGCACGGAGCCTGATCAATTGCAGGGCAAACAGCTGGTCCGCCAACACGTCCGTTATGCTCTTGAACCAATCGGCCGTCATTGCATTAACAAACTCGGCTTGTCATACTGTACTGTAATATTGTGACCACGGTGCAATCATGGCCACGGCGTTGGTTCCACACCCGTATGGACCTCATGCAAACCCACCGACGTACGCAATGGTGCCCACAAAGGATCCCCTGGGATTCGTTCGAGCCGACAACGACGGAGTATCGCCCTTTGCCAGAAACAGCGCCCTCCTGTACAATCACCGGAACGGTCGCGTACACGGGAACCTGATCGGGTTGTTACGGGGCGGTTCATTCGGCCAGGGGGTCGACCATGTTCAGTATCAGTATAGCAACACGGTGACCCTAGACGAGACGACACCAGTCGACGTTACTGCATTGCCCTCGCGGATCTTCTTTGGAGCGCTCAACACGTATGATGGATATCTAGGCCAACACAACGACTTGCGATACCCGTTCCCGGTAGTCATGTTGGATAGTCAAAGGAGCAAAATCGTGTGGCAACATAGACAATACAAAGAGGAGGTATTGCCTCAGGTCACCGTTCGGTCCATAGTGCCCAGTTTGAGAAACAGAGAGCAAACCTGCGAGATTCACCTACAACAAATCGGCGGTGGCGTCGAACTCACGATCGAATCTATCGTTCACGGAGATGGTGTGAAGGTACAGAGCGAGATACTGCGTCGCATTCTGCAACTCGAGCTAAGCTTTGCCATGACGATGAATTTTCACATGACAAATGCCTTGGCTACAGCCCCTTCGCTTATTTGTCGGTACTTGCAGCGAATGTGGAACGAAGCCGACGACATGCTGAAGGGAACACACCCGAATCCGGCCAAGTGGGTCGATCAAGTACTATCGCGGCAGTTGCTGTCCTTCTGTCCGTCTCAAGTCGGCAGGGTATCCAAGCGTCATCCGATTCGTGATTTGATCAATAGCTTGAAGATCACCTCGCCCGCAGATGACAAAGGCACGCTCTTTTTGGCCACCACGTCGACCGTGGCCGAACTGTTGATGGAGAACAACGAGACAATGCCGTTTCCCGAGTCCCAACGCGTTTTTTACCTGGAAGACGACCGTTCGAATCGCAAGACCTTCAAACCTTTGCAGTCCTTTCCTGGTGTTGGTAAGATAGAAGAGTGGCAATTGCCTTTCATTCAAGTGGATGGTCAAAAGATACCCATCTTAAAGATGCCCGATCTACCGGACAAGAAAGGTGTGAACAGGTCGTCTTTTGTCAACTTCGTGACCGCGATGTTTGCAACGCCCATCGGATATGCCTTGAGCCACGTTCCAGATGTCGCAGAATTTCGCCAGGTCGATTTCAACGCAGTGCGAATGACGGTATTCGACAAGGGCGGTCAAGACGGCGAGATACAATGGCATCGAGACATTTTGTGTCGCAGTGGCCTCAACGATCCAGCGTTGTTCGATCCTCATGAGTACGACCTCTCCATGTTGTCGCTAGAGGGAGGCGAGGCTGCGGCAACTGCTTTCAGGGAATGCTTCAAAAGTCAAGAAGAGTACGACAGAAAGGTGTTCTCGCAAGCCGGGATAACGGCTCGCGACCGGGAATTCAACCTATGCGTCTCCAATCACGTCTTGTACGTGGGTAGGTCTTTTGGCAGAACCATTCCAAAAGACGGTGTATTCTCCGGCAACGACCCTCACAGTAACTTCAGGGCGACTGGAATCGATGGAAACCGACCCCTTTGCACGGTTATGGGGTATCTGCAGGCTGCACGCAGTGCCATTGCCAATATGCACGACATTGACAAAGGTGCCGAAAAGGTGTTCAAACCGTACATCGAGGCATGTCTACGTATCCCATTCACGAAAAAACTACCGAAAACCACAAAAGATGAACTCCATATACAAGACAAAGCCGTGCTCGACTGGGTGACCAAAGTGCCAAACCTCGACACTCTTTTATTGGACGAGCTACAGAAAGCCGAGGTTGGTACGATAGAGCCCTCTTTGCTCGTCATCCTGCTGGATGTTTTCAGAGGCGGTGGCATCTCTAAGTGGATGAATGTGCCAAGGGTATTTTTTGCCATCCTCGAAGCAGCAAACGTTGGTGCCTTCACGGCTTCTCTACACACGGGACTGGAATCGCTCTCTGCCATCGGCTCATTTGTAAGCTCTACCAAATTCCAGCAAACGGTCGAAAAACTGAGAGACGTTCACTCTGCCATTGGTTCATTCTGTCGTGATACCATGGCCTCGTTTGCAGTCGAAGACACGAACGTCAACGCTTACATCTTTTACGAGTTGGCGACCGTCGTACCAGTAGCCCACAACAAAGGAGAAGACGCCGCAACCCCCCGAGCCAAATTATGGATGAGGCGCATGTTTCTCGAGACGGTCATGGACTTGCTCGCAACTCGCCTGTACGCGATCGAAACAATACATGTTCCCGACTCCCTCCAATTTTACAACTACTCTTTTCAGCTTCAGGTGCATGACAACAAAAAGCGATACGAGACCTATTCCCAACCTTTCCTTCCTGGAGGATTTTATACGACTTACCAGTACGATGAGGACGAAGAGACAGACCTTGGTTTTGGCGACTTCACGGGATGTCACCCGCTTATCACCAGCAAACCAGACGGCGCGTTCGGCGAAGATCGAAAGAAAAACTTTTATCATTCTCACGTTAGCCGCCACTTTGCGGATTTGAGACAAATGTACGGCGTCCCTCTCTGTGAGCGCGTCGTGGCCGCTCTGGCAATGCTGCGTCCTCACACTCCGGCTAACGCACTGACAGTCCCGCGGCGTGTACAGACGCACGCTGCCGCCCAGATCGTGAGGTACGGAGAATTCGAGACCCATCGCATTGTACTCATTCGCGGCGATAATCCCAAGGCCCCTGTTCAAGATCTGTACTATGGCTTCATTGCTGTCGCGGCACCCGTGCTCACCTACAAGAAATGCAGCAACGGATGTACCGCTCTGAACGTTTTCATGCAGACGGCACCCGTTCTTCCCAATAAGAGCGCCACTACCATTCAGATGCCTCACTATTTTTGTCGAGGATGTATCAAAGGCATGGGAAACCGCATGGCCAACATACAAGGTTGCTTGGACAAGAAAGTAACGTTGTCACCCAAAGTGTTTGAGGAGGAGGCGTTCGCCGTGCCTGTACCAAGTTGCTTCGGCCATAACGAGTTTGGGGTCCCTTACTTTCCCATCGACGGCGTCTTTGGACCGAGCTTCTTACAGAACATGACAATGTGCGACCGTCCGGACCCTCTGCACACCATGGAAGGGGCTTACAGTTACAACCCGATGACAAGGGCCAATGCTCCATCGGAAATTGTGGTCCTCAACCGCCGTCTAAAAAACGCCTCTGCAGGCCAAGTGCAGTTGCCTCCCTGGTCGAGTGGGAGACATTCCATGTCAAAGGGACACAACGGACTCCTACAGCGCTTATCGAAGCTAGCCGTCGTAAACAAAGAGGGTATGAAACCCGATGCCCAATGGGCACCTGGTACAGCAGATGACTATTTGAACATTACACCCAACGATCGCATGTGCATGTTTAATCGATTCTATCACCCTGGCCCCAAGGGTCACGAGTATGGACAGAAGAGTCGCAGCATCCTGGGCGAGAACAGTAACAGTTCCCACAACTGGACTCAGACACTAGAGACGCATCATCGTTCCTTGAACCAACGAATCGAGCCACTGGATCAGCGCGGCTGTGAAAGGTTGATCAACGACATACCTCTATCAAACGGTTTTGCGTATTAAGCAAAAGTGGGGAACGGAACAGCAACGATTCAATATGAACTCAACAGAGCGCTTGTTGGAACACGCCGCCGATGAAGGGGTCGAAGTATTGACAAAACTCAATCGAGATGCCGCAGCTAGCTTGAGCTTGCCCCGTGCCATGGATGATTCCATATCCCGGGTATGGCCCACACGGAAAAACCGGATCACGCACGACATGGTTGCCAGCAACTTTCTCCATCTGGTGACCAAAGTTCTTGTCTACATGCAGATTATTCTACTCCTACACGGACTCGAAGCCGTTGGTCGTAACTGGGATCACTTGGCCAGCATCGACAAGATCTTTCTGCCCACCTTTGTCCAATTCGGCGTCTACCTCTTTATTGTTTTTGTCAGTTTCATTTGGGCCTGCTTCTCCTTCACTGCCGAAGGAGGCGATTCAAGACTCTTAGAATACGATGAGCTGCATCGATTGTGGCGTCTGTTCTATCACCTGTTCCCGCTCATCTTCTATGGCCTCGAGCTGTTATTCATTTACTCCATCATTCACTGCCACTTGAACAATGCTCATCGTGACCAAGGCCTTTGCAAGGCGTTCGACACAGAACGCATCACCGGTGTGTTGGCTTTAGTGGTGGTTGCAAATATCCTACATCGCGTCCTCAATTTTTACCAGATATTCAAACATACTCAACGACCAACGCGGCGAAAGATCTTTAACTCGGGAATGGGAGGTGCAAATGTGCCTCTCCTTAGTGGCAATGCCAATACTCGCGTGCCCACCGCCTCTCTGCAGCCGACAGCAAGACTAGCCCGCGTTCCTTCTGGTATGGGTCAAGTTCCAATCCCAGGCTCTACAGTTCCCACTCTTCCTAACACGGCACAGTTCCCCGACACAGATGCATCCAATTATGCTTTCCCAGAAACTAGTTACGAAGCAACTGCTGGCAGCATATAAACATATCCGTGATCCGCAGTTATGCATAGTGGAGAAGTTTTCGAAGACGAAGCATGGAACGCAACGAACGAGAAGAGAATAGACCTTCGTCCATCCAATCGTGCATGATGAACTTAGAAAAAGCACGCCGTACGATGCATGAATCAGCGAAAGACGTCGTAGAGTTGGTCAACAGAGCTAATTATTTGCTTGAGAGAGCAAGATGCTCTAACGAAGAAGAAGAAGAAGAAAGATTAGAGGAAGGGATGGAGGAACTATCTTTGTGCCTACCTGGTCTGGATCAAGGGTTAGCTGTGCAACCTACGCTGTCACCGCGCAACAAAGAGTTCCAAAAACCTTCTCGTCGAGGTGAATATTGGACTTTTTTGATGTTTAATCCACTGCAATATATTACGACAAATAATGTGCCTTGGGAGAGTCCAGTTGTTTCACTGGGCGGCGATCAGGGATACCGCGCATGTCTTCAAATGTTCGTGTCCAACAAGGAATCTTGGCAGGGAGGAAACCTCGGTGTGAGTCTTCGTTTGAAGCCTGGTCCCTATGATGCTTGGCTCGCATGGCCGTTTCCTGGCAAGGGTGTCAAGGTGGCCATGTTTCGCATCAACGGAAAGCAACCTTACGTTATCTCGTTTGGTATACCAAAGCTTGGAAGGTATGGTATCCGCGAAGCCAAGTGTTCGCATTTTCTGTCCATCCAAAATTTTATGGATGACACAGACCTCGTGGACAAGAAACCCCGTCCTAATGGGGAAGACGACGTCTTGCTCATCGGTTTCGCCGTACAAGGAGAAGAGATGTTTTTCCCCAAGTCAGAGAGTATCCTTGAGCAGAGAGTCAAGCAGCTGGAGCAATCGATGCAGAAAGTGGAACCAATTGCCGACGACTTGAACAACTCGAACAGACGGTTGGCTCAGCAAATTTCCCGATATGGCCGATATCGACACGGAGATCATTATTGTTGTTAAAGACGTTGATCATGCATTGATTGTTTAATAAAGAAAAGTGGTGTAATGCATTTATTGTGTGTATCCTTTTTCTGTATCGTCATCTCTGTCTACTTAACGAAGACAATAGAATGATAACTTTTCTTTATTTTATCTTTAACGAGTGGAACACCAACTGTTCATAATTTTATTGTTATTATTATTATTATTATTATTATTGTTATATTATTATTATTATTATTATTATTATATTATTAGTATTATTATTATATTATTGTTATATTATTATTATTATTATATTATTATTATTATTATTATTTTTATTATATTATTATTATTATTATTATTATTACTTGTAAAATACCAGAAAAGTAAGACAAGCTGCTAAAATGCTTCCCAGAGCCAACATAGTTTTCCTTCTGGTGTCTGTTTGCTCAGGAAAATAAGCAACAAAAGCATCCCAGCCTCCCTGTTCTCTGATCCATGGTAGCAGATTCTCGACGATATAGATGACAGTCCAATTGACCACGTGTTGGACCATGTCTGATCTCTGTTTCTTTACCAGATGATGGGCCACTGCGCCTGCAAACTTGTAAAAAGCCACTATTCTGCCCCAATTTGTTCCGTTTTGAAAAATGACGTTTGCCGTGTGAACCAACGTAGAATAAGCTGTGGCTGGTGTAATGATTAGCGTGGTGTTTAACAACTGGGACAAGTCTGGATTGTCCACTTCGATTATAGTTACCATTCTTCGGAGGGTATTTAAAGTTATGCTGGGCGGTGCCTGTAGATCAAGAAACTTTCGCGGTAGACCGATGAGTTCGTTTGGCTTGAACCTGCGCAATAAACTGTACCAGATATAGTCCTCAGCAAGAGACATCGCTTCCTCGATGATTCTTATGTCAGTACTCGACAATTGACATGCACTGAGTGGCGGCCATATGCCTTCTCCGTTATCTGCAGCTGTCGCTTCGGCCATAATGGTACCGAACGAATTTAACTGCGATCACTAGAAGAAAACTAATGTTCTCGTAGACTGGGTTTTCTTAGTAGCAATAATTAGCAGACTGAGGATCAGGTCGCTAGCAAACGACGAAAAACAAAACGTCTGAAAGTCAGCGATAAATGATCTTCCCTCTTTTATTCACCCACGACCATCTTCAAAACGATTTTTGATACTATTCATCGTGAGGTCATCGTACCATTGTCTGCCACGAATGGTCTGCGACTAATTTCAAGAGAAGGACAGTTGTCAGACGATGCTTTCTCTGCACCAACAAGTACTCAATCTTTTTCTTTTTATTGTTGCAACTCTATGTATCAAGATTATTGTCCTGAATATACATCATTCTAAATAAAAAGCAAGTATTTTTGTTTGCGTGTTTATACATATGTCTCTTTCGGGAGTCGTTTATTGTTTCTCGCCATTGTTCTCGTCAAAGGTTCAAGCGTGGAGACGTCCATGGCTTCGCCAGACTTCTTTGTTTCAAGATCTCTTAGACTGTTCGAGCCATCCCAGGTCTTTGTCTCTTCCTTATCGAGAAGCTGGTCGGGTAAGGCGTTGACCCACTCTTGACACCTTTGCATTGTTGACGCTGTCTTGCAAAGTGCCCTCACCCGCAATGATAAAAGTTCCAAATCCAGGGCTTCTTTCTGTGAAGGTTTCGTGGCATCGATTCCATGAGATGTCATGCTGACAGCGTTTTAACAGACCAAGGACGTTATGACCTCAACGTTGAAGGGAAAAAAAAACTGAGAAAGATTTCTGTTTCAATTTACCTAAAACTCTCGTCCCTCGCACCTGCTTGTTACTAAGGATAATATGAGCAGATTGCTTTTTTGCGTCGTGCCGTCGTCCCTGCAACTCGTCTAACGACCTTCGATGGTTGCAGTCGTCTTAAGTTTTCTCGATTCGATGGTTTTCTTGAGATTAAAATTAGTTCGAAGGGTTCGCAATCAGGGAAGAGTTCATAGAGGCGAGAAGAGTGAGATGCGACACGCCCATCAACGGTCATCAACTGTACGTGGTGTGGTGAAGCCTTAACGAAATTGCAAATTTTTGCGATCCCTCTTCCGAGGGCATGATGTCCTCTGATTTTCAATGTCCCGAGAGGCCTTCCCTTTGAGTCCTTCACGTTGATCCTGCATAGCGTATTGTCTCGTCTAGTCAACTTTTCTCGGTTCGTCAATGGCAATGATTGATCGGCCATGGAATCTACCCATTCTCGACACCTTTGCATCGGGGTTTTTTTCTTCAGTAATTCCATGAGATGTCTTCGACCTAGCATCTTAATGAACTAACCCCTTGATGTCAGAAAACAAAAAAGAATGTCACCATCTAAACTTCAATACATTATTTGTATTTCGACCCTTTGTGGTTGTCGTTCATTACATCAATCGAAAGACTATCTGTCTAGTAGGTTGGGTCTGTGAGATGCGTTTTTCCTCGATGTAGTCTGCCACGTCTACTAGCAATTGGTTGATTCCAATCAAGACGGTTCTGTAGGGATCTAGACGACTGTCTCTGTCTTCCTTCAGGCAATCCATGTTTCCTTCAAAGAGAGAGACATATTCTGCCGGAACATGTCGAGACTCGGTGTTAGGCGTCACCTTCTTCCTCTTCAGAGTCTGAAGACACGAAGAAGACGTCGTCGCTTGGTCTCGGGTGAGCAAATTTTCCTTGGCGATGTGTTCTCGTCGATCCATGATGGTCGACTTTGGTGGGTCGCAGTCGTTTTCGGCTTTCTCGTGTCGGTGGTTCCCTACGGGTAAAAACTAGTTCCAAGGGTTCGTTATCAAGAAAGAGCTCATAGATTCGAGAATTGTTGGAGACGGTACGCCCGTCAGCCGTCATCATTTGCACAGTGTGCGGTGACACCTTAACAAAATTGCAAAATGCTTTAATCCCCCCTCCAATGGCTTGGTATCCTCTGATTTTTATGGTTCCCAATCGCTTTCCCTTGGAATCCTTTACCCCTATCCTGTGCAGTGTAACGTCATTCTTAGTCATCCTTTCTCGGTTGGTGATGCGCAATGGGCCATCGTCGTCGAGGAGGGACAGGTTTTGATTGAACCTCTCCTCTAAACTATCGGTAGCGTTCAGTACGGTCCCCTCGCAGTCCACCTCGCCTGCTATCCCATACGTTAGTCGCCAACGACTTAGATGCTCTTCCAACGGTTTGTGGAGGTCTTGTTCGTCCACGAAAATGTTGTCACGGATGACTAAGTTATCGACTTCGAGAATGGCCACAATCAATGCATAGCCTGCCGAAAACACTCGTAATTCTCCCGTGACATCGAAGGGCTGATCTCCGGAGACCTTGTGCGTTCGATTAACAACGAGGCAGGCCAATTCTGGGGTTGAAACGTTCAGTTTTTCCAACAGTTCTCGGGCGCTTGTCATACTCGTAACGAACACAGGTTCGTAAGCCGCGGAAGACCACCCTTTCATCACTTTCTTGTTCAATAAAATTGGCTCCACCTTGATCGTGCGACACGTCTTGATAATATCAGCAGCAACCTCGGAATCGTACAAGTAATTTCCATCGAAAGTGACGTTGTACAGGGAAGGGTTGTACAAGGCTTTACAATTGCGGGTCATCTTTAGAATTGCATCGTGTTTGATTTTTGCCACCGTGTCATTTCCGGATACTGAAAAGTCGATGGCAATGCCCAGACATTTGCTCTCTAAACGAAACTTGTGCATCATCGACACGATGGATTCGGTGGTCTTGGTGGCTCTAGCCAACATGTAATCTGTGATTTCGTCCATGTCCATCGTTTCCTCTATGTCGGAATGCATGGCAGCCTCTCTGGCAGACAAAATGTCATGTCGAGACTTATCTAGATCATGCGCCACTACCTCGTCGAATGTCCGATGTATCAAGACTTTCGCTGCTCCCTCTCGACTCAGTCGCATCAATGGCACCATCCCGTCGATCCAAAGAGGTGCTGGTACGAGCGCCAAACGCAAGCACTCCTCACTGGCGAACCACTTATTCAATAGCCCATCACAGGGAAATGAATCGATGAGCAGAGAAGCGAAACCAGCAACGGCCCTTCGATAGCAACCAGAGGACATTACGTCCGCACGTACGTCAAACCTCGAGACGACAAACCGTCGTGCCCACTCACGAATCACCACACGCACGGCCTCTGCAAAAGTCTCGATACGGTTTACGTTCACGCAGAAGACGTCTCTCTTGTCCACGTAACTCTTGGTAGGCTTGGATGACACGATGCATCTCACCCTTGGTGGATCCTCGATCACTACCGGCAGTTTGAGCGGCAAGATTTCTCTCACAAGGCGTTCGACTAGACACTTGACCTCCAATAAAGAATACGTGTAATGACTATTACATTTGCAGTCGGGATCGTGATCGCGTTTCAGCTCTAGTGCCAACTCCACGAGCGATCCTTTCTCTACAGTGCCGTTCGGTTTCATGGAGGTGTCGACCGCCTCAAACTCATCCTGGTAGCTCCACCTCACGTCGCCTCGATTGACCGCTTGGCGTCGGTCCATGGTGGTAATTTGCGTGGTGTGAACGAGGAACAGATCGTAGCGATTACATTTGGCTTGAGCCTCCATCAAAAATGCGGGTGCAGACAACATCGTCTCGATACGAGTTGGCATTTTTTTCAGTTCCATAATCGATGCACGAATACAGGCACCGTGTTCCCCACCTAGATAATTTGCATTACCGACAAGATGGCCTTCGATCCAGTCCACGGCTCGTCTCCAATCCACGCCATGGCGTGGGTCCTTCTCCTGCTGGCCAGAATCGTCCTCTGCGTAAAGAAAGTTACATATCATTCTACACAAAACGTGCGACAACGCGTGTACGTAAGCCAACAGAGTGGTCGTCCAAGTGACACAGGAAGCTTTGGCTAGGTAGATGACTTCGCTTCCGGACTCGGCCTCGCATGCGACGGATCCATCGGTGTCGCCATTGTCTATCCATACCACGGTCGGCACGCCAGTCGAAGCTGGTAAGGCTCTTCGAACGACGTGTTCGATCCCGGATACCAACTCCTTGCCACAAGCGACACTAAAATCTGTAAATCGAGAGCATGCACAACCTGCGTGTTGCTCGATCCAGCGTTCCGGCATGCCGTCACCGTCTCCACTCATCGTTGGTTAAATCGCAGTATTGATGAAATCTAGCTCGCACTTATAAAAGTTGATACTTTGTTGAATTAGTAATAATTCCCAGCGAGACGAGATTGAATCACCGCTATGGCTGCCTCTTCCGATCAATGTTTTCGAAGCGAGTTCTTTTCACGTTACTGTCCGTTGAATCCAGGAGTCAAACCTTACCTTCCTGGGATAACTATCAGCAAAGACCATTCCTTTGTGAAGAAGATGGACGATTGGAAAAGCGCTCATGGAGGAAAACGCAACGATGAACTGACGCCGCCCGTCATTCGCGAACACCCGGGGAATCCATTGGCCGTGATCGAGGGGTCTGACAACATCGATTACGTAATGACCGACAAGAACCACGGTGGAAGATACTTTGCCGACGAATTGGCCCAGCGGCAAGCTTTGAGTCTCTGTTGGGATCTCGGCGATGGAGTGGCAGCGCAATTGGGGGTACATCCCTTGTACTTTTCCTGTGTCATTATGGTGCCAACCGACGGTACTCAAACTAACTACCGGTACGACAAGAGTGTCTACACAAATGCGTACATGCGACAGAGTAGCGCCAAAGTGGCCAAGGAGCAGTTGCCCGAAACGATCAAAGGGGCTACTCTCCACGAAGTGGTCAATGAGGTCATGAACAGCGACATGGTCGTCCAAACGATTCGCAAAAATATTGGGTATTACGAGCTCAGCACCAACGACCGTTTCGAAAACCTGTCGAACCAAAAGCTCAGGGAATTGCTAGACGTGGATGCCAATCACCTCAGTGGGACGGACGATATCTCATTGAGTCCCCTATTTGTCCAAAAGATCCGGAAAACGGAGTATGAACCCAGACCAGACGGCTCGTCGGTGACTTATCCTCTCTTTGACTACGGTTTTGGAAAACTGTTCAACGAAAGCAATATCTTGACAGGACGAGTATGCCGCTTGACGAAATTTCGCAAGGGAAAATCTGTCAAGTTTTACCGACGCGTGGGCCTGGCATGTCCGTCGTTCCTCAGTGTCGGAGGCACGCTTGCATTGCAAGATGAAGATGAGCTGGAAGAACGCGACCGTATCTTGAAGGACAATCAAGAGTACCAAATTGAAAGGATGCAAATGCGTGGTCTAACACCTTACGAGAAATCTAAGACGTACGCCACTGGCAGTTTTGACCTGGTGTACAACACAGGAAGCAAGGATGCCGCGCCCAAGAAAAAGGTTGCCCACTTTCAACTCTTCACGAGGACGAAACTGGATCATCGGGCGGTTTTACCTTTTGTGCTCGTCCTCGAGATGATCAAGAGCGAATTGGTCACGTATCTGGCTTTGATTTGCATCATCCACCATCAGATGAACAACCCACAGAGTTGTCGGTTCGAATCGGGAGACGTGAAACCTGGAGACGCGACCATTTCTGTGTACCAGCGACTGGTCGAGACGCTGTTTCCCTGTTCGGCATGGTGGGGTGATGGAACGATCATATCTGGTGACAAGTGGAAAATGACAACCAAGATGGTTCTTTCCAGATGGCCCACCTTTCTCTCTTCAACTGAAGAAAGCACCGAAGAAGTATTAGACGTCGCCGGAGCAGACGAGCGTACGAAAACAAAGTGGAACAAGATCATGGAGACTCTTCGAGAGAGCGGCCAGTTTCATCACTACCTGTTCTTGCCAGTGCTGGAGTCCAAGTCCTTGACATTCACCAAAGACGACCGAGTGTTTTGTACCAACAACCGCAAATGCATCCTAACAGAGGATCAAGTGAAGAAGTTGTTTGACCATCGTTTTGAAAGAACCAAAGGGCCGTTGCCGCGGACGTTGGTCTCGGCCGTCGTATCCCTCGGCGCCTTGGAGAAACCAAAGGAAGATTTCAAAGTTACCCGCATGACCTTAGATTTACAACAGCCGTTCAACACCCTGCTAAAGGCAGAGACCATACGCATCTTTCGCATAGTCAGTGACAACACGGGTGAACAAGAACCAGAGTACGACGTCAAGATCAATGGGTACGTGGAGGCACTGCGTATCAACGCGTTTAAGAACAACGAGGTGCTGTCGACGAGCAACATACACGAGTATCTAGAGTGTTTGAATCTACCCGAAAATGAGAGGGCCGATGTAATCAACTGGTTCGAAGACCAGGAGGCCACAGAGGAGACGCGTGAATTCGAGGGAGAATGCCAGGGTAACCAGAAGAACTCGGACAGAGAAGAACCGAGCGCCAAGAAAGCAAGACTGAGCGACGATAATTGATTTTTGTATTAAACGTTATCTATACCCAAAAGCCCTGTATCTTGCGGTCATTTTTGTTGTGTGTGTCAACCATGTTGCCCGTACAAGTACTTGTAGATGTTTATGGCTTGGGCCCTGGTAACTTCGAAACATTTTGCCAATGGCTCGATCCTCCCGCAAGAGCCAGAATAATAGAAACGGGGGACGATGGGAATACGGACACTACAATAACGTATCAGTGTCAGTGGACCCTAGACACGACGACGCCCATCCATGTCCAACGCATATTGTCTCTTGCGGATGAATTGAAGGCGTGGGTGAAGGAGGCGGGTGGTCAAGTGCAGAGACTGCGGATAGGAGTACCCTTTCGTGTCCATAATGCCAACGAATTTCACGACTATGATTATCTTGAATGGATCGTGCCCATGACAGCCAGGAATCGAAGCAATGCATACCGGGGGTTACGACGACGGGTGGAAGAAACACTGAACATGACTGTGGAGCTCAATCGCGACTACTTGGAAATGATGGAGTCAAATGGTAGTGCGAGATTTTTCGTCTCTAGGCGATTACCTAAAATGCCCATGAGGGATGCAATCGACCAATTTAAGATGTTGAACCAGTTTCTCGCTGTTTGGCGTAACTCTCGCATATTGAGCGAACCTTGGGGTCTGAAAATATTGTACGATTCAAGTAGGCCCAACGATGTCTAGCAAACTTGAAGGGACTTCATCGCTGGACATTGCAACGTTATAACTGTAGGCAACATTTGACAATAATCATTGATGCTTTAATTTAATCTACAAAGATTTTTTGTTCATTAAAAATGTACCCAAAAAAAAAACCACTCCTAGTCCTTACAGTCCTCATCCCTTTCCACCATAACCATGTTTCCGGCAACATATGGCAGCTCTTTGTAGACTTCTTGCAAGACGATGGCAAGTTTTACGGTGTCGTCTTTTTCCCTTCCCAGAACTAAGAGCGAATCAAAATGACCGTGCGTTTTATCTTGAATGCATGAATGGAGGACTAAGAAGTTTTCAGAGGAATAAACCACACCAAAACCGATCGTCTGCTCGTCATGAGTCGCCAAGTTCGTTAACGGAAACGCGTACAGTCGTACCAAACGTCCTGTTATCATGAGTCCAACGGTGCCATTTGCTGGTTCTCCTGCTCCTCCTCCGCCTCCTTCCAGAGGATACACGATGGACCGTGTTTCGTCGATCGTTACCTTCTCTATCTTGTGATGAGAGGACGTGTCGTTTCGTTTTGCCATATACCGGATGGCGAGAGAACCGTTTCTAGGTCGGACGTTTTTGAGATCTTTGGCTTCGTCGACGAACGATAACTGTACGCAGGCATCTGGTGGATTATACGTGTTATTTTTGAGGGCCATCAAAAACCATCGCCCTACCAAAGAGCGAAACTGTAGCCACCCCTTGCTCTGACTTTTACAGATCGTTCCACCTTTGTAGCGCCGGTACTTGGAGACGTCGCGAACGGTACAAAAGTCTCCCCCGTAGCCTTTTTGACACCTACAGACGGGTGACCCTGTGAGATCAGAGTCGCACCTTCCTCCATTGAGGCAATGATTACTGCAATCGACAAAATCGATCACGTTATGGCACTGCTTCCCAGCGCGTCCGAACTTGCAGAAACAATTGTAACCGTCTTGATGGTTGATACACTGTCCGCCTTCCTTGCAAGGTCGAACTAGGCAGTCGTCCATGTCGACGGTGTGTCGGCAATGGACACCGTGATAACCAAACGAGCAATGACACGTCCTTCGCGAGCTACGTTTTAGACACTGACCATTGTTGTTACAATGGCCTCTAGTCGTGCAAGTATCACCGTCTTGTGATCTGTATTCGCACCGTGTTCCCATCCAGCCCAACTGACAGCTGCACGAAAACCGTTCTTGGTCAACTGGATGCTTCACGCAAGTCGCTTGACCAAAGCACGGGTTTTCGTAATCGCACGGGTGTATTTTATTTTCACAGAGCGGACCCCCGTATCTGTCCTTGCAGATGCAGGCATAACCACCCTTTGGACCACGAACGCATTCTTCCGTTCCTTCGGCGCTGCAAGGATTAGACGCACACGGATCGTAAAAGGTGGCACAATGTCGGTCTTCCGTGCAAGGGATGTCACGAGGGTAGTCTGAAAACCCAAAGAGGCAAAGATTCTCGATGCATGTCGCGCTGTAGATTGTATTCTCGATGAAGATACCGGGAGTCTTGGACAGAGATAATGACAATGTAATCGCCAGCGAGACTGCTACCAGCATCAGTGCAAAAAAGGTGACCAACGGACATGACCCACAGATTCGATCGGGCCACTTTAGGGGTCCCTCGTCCACTTCTTGACACGAATCGTCCGTGTTACAGGGATGAGTCGGTACCGACTGGTATCTGGAGTGAGACATCTTTCAATGGTCCTCGCATACAAAGTCGGGTGGCTAGCGACTGTTTAATAATTCAACCCTAATTCTCGGACTACCACTGTGATACACCGGTCGACAAAACACACCTGCGAGGAAATGTGCAAAGCTGCAATGGATATCACTTCCCAAGCAATCAGTCCCAAAGCAAAGGTGATGGCGACGCCAACCCATCCTGTAAAGTCCCATCTTTGTTCGTTGCCGTGTCGCCTAGTAGGTGCAACGTGAATGAAAACCGTCGAAGGTCGACCGTAAAAGACGAAGGGCGACAGAGATGCCATTCCCCTTCTTGCGAGAAGACAAAGTTTCTCCAAGCATGCCAAGAACCTTGCCGGATCGTGATTGCTCAATTCTAGACAGTAGATGTCGGTCGTGTCAACTTCTAGAGGCTGCAACGACGTTCTCACCAACCGAGGACGCCAAGTCAATGCCACAATCGATCCAGGTGGAAAGGGAACGAGATCCACGCATCGGACACTGGCCTCGCCATCGTATTGGTAACATATCCCGTGGACTAAAACGTGGCAAGATCCATCCGACCACTTCACTGGAGCGAGACAGATCCCTTCGTTCCGACGTACGATCCACTGACTCGCATGTCGTGCAATCACGTTGGTACCAGATGCACGATTGATCAACAGTGGTGAGTCTAATTCGATCACATCCATGCTTTCGTTTCGAGGGGGTCCATTCGCCCACGGCTTGCCTCCTGTATCTTGGGTACCTCTCTCCCATTGCACCGGCGTTTTCACCGTAGAATTGTGACACCACACGACCATTGGAGGTGAGATGTCGTCGTCTGCAAAACAAACGTCTAGACATTCAGAGTGGCGGCCGCACGTTGCCGTGACGTTAACACCTCTGTAACGAGCACCATCTTTCCCGAAACAGAACGGCCACCGTCCGTCCCCGGGAATGCTGTCGACGGAAGGCCAGTATCGCAATGGGATGCGACGACCGTCTACGATTATTGTCCCCGCCACGATGGCATGGGACACATCGCTTGCATAACATCGCCGATTGGATGATGCACAGACGAGTTTTGGTAGTGGGTAGGTTTGATCAAATGTCACTGATTGTCTTCGATCCACCGTTTGATCGAAGTCGACGCATTGTATTCCCCAATGGGTCGTAGGTCCTTGAAAGTACACTCTGAGAAACGATACGGTCAATAATGTGGTGGCACTCATGACCGCATTCGTCGCTTGTTGAAGTCGCCGATAATAAAGGGGTTAATTTTTTGGTTTACATGTTGGTTATCTTTGTCGTTTATTTTTCTTTTTTTTTTCTCCTTCTCTACGGGCCGAGGAAGGTATCATAGCCTTCTTTTGTTTTCTTCGTTAGTGAAAGATGCACTTGAAGTGATGCTCTAAGGTGCATCTAATTTTATCAGATTCTCCTTGGAAAGTCACACCTTGTAGGGACATGCCGTGAACGAACACCTCTCGAATCCATGTCATGAGTGCAAAGCCTCTGTCGATGTGGCAAGTGACCCCCTGTGGTGCTCTGATGACCCCGATAAGTAGCAACCCTTTGGACTGGGGATTGTCCTCTTCCTCGGCCGACAGGGGATCCACAACGACCCACGAATCTCGCTGTCCGACCAAAAGTATGCAATCTTCTCGGTCGCCGTGGTTGTGGTCGAGTCTCGCGAGTTGCACATATGTGCGGTTTTCTTCCATCCGGTCGATCGTCTGATCCCTTAAAACATGCACCAATCCCGGCACTAGCATTGCCGCTTTGTCGAGTTGTTCTTCGACCCAGAACGTTGGTGCAGAGATGGGTACCTCATCCTCAAACTCGCACCAAAGGCTTTGTCGAGGAACCCACGCTCGTGGACTCGAGGCTACCACTGGCACATCGACGGGTATCCCTTGCCTTGCTTGCACCAAGGTCGGTAATAGTGTTTGAATGAGCATGGTTCTGTCAAAGGTCTGAAAAACTGAATCCGCGAATCGAACGACGATGGCCGTAGAATCGTTGACGGGAAGATCGCGTTCTGTGAAGATCAGCCGCTGCCTTTGTTGCGCATCAGAACTGCGCCAACGGAATGTCACAGCCATTGCAAGTTCCAACACGAGCTCGCAGTATCTTTGCAAGACGGCGCCTTCGTAGGCAATGTCGTCACCGTCTAAGAGAACCAGCTCACACACGATGGCCAATCGAAAGGCGTCATCGTTACCGTGCCTTTTGGCTTGCAATGCGATACGCTGTAGATTATCCAACCCTCGCAAAGCTTTGTTGCGCTGTCTTCGTCGTTCAAGACTGCCACCTCCCCAGTGAACTACAAATGCTAGAGTCTCTCGCAGGATAAATTTTAAGTCTTCCTGGTAGACGAATCTTTTTCGAGGATCGATTAAATTGTCAAGTAAACCCAGGTTACACGTTTTGTTATTCCCTTCCAACTCGCCCAGTGCCAACACCCATCGCTTGGCACCATGATACGACGGTTTGACGGAGGGAAAGCGTTCCTTCCATTCGGCCAAGTTTACTATCGGAAACCGAGACACGGGCGACACCGGTGGTGTTTCATTGTCAATGGAAACGTCGTCGCTAAGCGAAGGAGGTAAATCTTGGGGGTAAATGAACTCGATCTTATCCCTCAATTCGGTCAAGGTCACCTCGGCATTCTCGATCTGATCTAAGATATCGGCTAGCTGACTTCTGTATTGTTCCACTTTATCGTCGAGAACTAACAGTTCCAACTCCCGATTCGCTATCTGTTCTCCCAGATGTTGTAACTTCTGATCGAGCTCAGATTTTCCTGGCTGCCATTCTGGTGACGACGAAGGTAACCCTGGAATGTCGTCCTCTTGAAATTCCGGCTCCGCGATACGATCGGCCTCGCGTATTCTTTGCTCTAAGGTCGCGACTTGATGTTTCAATTCTAAAACGAGATCATCCTTGAAGCTACGATGCCGTTCGCATTCCTCCAAACGCACCTTTAGCTGTTCGTTGACAGCTTCCAGTCGATCCCGCTCCGTTCGGGTTTGTTCCAGATGGTTTAACCGAGCGTTTAAATCTAGCAGTTCGCGCTTTAACTGATCGCGTTCCAGGCGCAGTTTTACCGCTTCTCCAGGAGCTGCTTCGGCCAGTTGTCCATTAAAAGTTTCTACTTGCCCTTGCCACTGAGCTCGTTCCCGTTCTACTTCTTCTTGGAAACGACTGTATTCCACTGTCGTTCGATCAAGTTTTTGTTGCATCAATTCCAAACGTTCCTGACATTGTATCACCTCTTGTCGCAGCGCTGTCTCTCGAGCCTCACTGTCTGTTCTTGCAGTCACCTCCGTTACATCTCGATCTCTGGAGGCCTGTTCGAGTTCGCGTATTCGCTGCTTCAGAGCCTTGATTTGTTCCTCCACCAGCGCAGAAGCCGTATTGACTTCGGTCAATTGCCGTTCCCATTCAACCTCGCTCTGGGCTAACTTTTGCTCTACCAGACGTTTTTGCACCGTGATACTATTGAGATCCCTGGTTGCATTTTCTAGCAGTGCGCGACACTTGTCGAGGTCCTGTCGCTCTTCGTGGTCGCGAGTTGCTTCCCGTAACCTCTCCAACTGTTGTGTTCCTAGCTGATTGAGCTGTTCTCTCAAATTGTGGATTTCCCGTTGCCTACTGGCTTTCTCGCGCTCGTAGTCGAGCTGTGCTTTATCAAGAGACTCCTGTAAAAGGTCGCTGCGACGTCGCAATGATAGCACTTCTTCCGAATACGCCTTTTCTAATTGTGAAAGCGCCCTAAATTTTGCCTGCGCCAATCGGATCAGGTCCAATGGCGGAGTTGCCACTGTGACTTCCGCTATTTCTTGCAATCCTCGCTGCATCGCCATTTTCTCGTCATTCGTTCGAGTGACACGATCGATGACTTCTTGGCTGGAAACTTCAGCCTCTTCTCTCGTTCCTGTGATTCTGGCCACCTCCCAAAGGGCACGGGTCGCATCCTCGGCTCTTTCTTCTACTTCCGAAACACGAGCCTGGGCCAAACGAACCAGCTGTGACAAAGACGTGCTTGCGACGGTGCTCTCTTCGCTAGTCGCACCTGGTCTGTTCACCAGGGCCACAAGACCACGATGTGTCTCTGTTGCTTCTCGGAATTGGTCGTCGATCTTTGATATCACTTTTCCAACTACTTCACTGATAAGAGTGGTATCCCCATTTTCCACCCTTAACCGGTCGGCAAGTCTACGGATTGCACCGATTGCCTCATCTCTGTGGTCTCTTTGCTGTTTTACGGTCGTAGTCACTTGTTTTATTTGATCGGAAAGCATCGACGAAGTGGCCGGGGCATTTTCGTCGATCAGTCCGACTACCTGACGTAACTCCAGAATTGACGATTGCAATTGTTCGTAGACTCGTTGGGTTTCATTCGCTTCTATCCGCGCCTCTTGCAAGGCCGTCTCGAGTTGTTGACGAGCTTCTTCTGCCCTCAAAAGTTCTCTGTCCTTCTCTTGCGCTTGAACCTGTTGACCTTCTCTATCCGCGGCAACGGTGCGTTCCAGGGCAGCCGTTCGAGTCAGCGTATTTCGAAGACTGTCCTCTAGATCGTTGTTACGCCTCGACAGTTCTTCCAACGTGCTCCTGGCTCTTTCCATCTCCATTTCTCTTGTCTGTTGGAGTTCTTCCAGACGACCCTGCAGTCGGTTTTTCTCTTCATTGGAAACCTTGACTTGCAACTCCAGCGCTTGTTTGTTTTCCATGAGTTGACCAACAGTGGCGCCCATCTCGGTGATCGTTGCATCGCGTCTGGATTCTTCTTCTGTCATTTGCATCACTCTAGCCTGCAATCGATCTCGTTCGGCCACCGCCGCTTGATTCTGTTGGCGGGTCGCATGCAGCTCGTGTACCACAGAGTCCAACTCGGTTCTCGTTCTGTCCACGGCCTCGGTGAGTTCTCTTGCTTCTCGTCGCATAGTTTGGCAATCTTGCGACTTTGCATTCAGTTCCTGATTCAGATGTTTCATGGTTTCGGCGCTTTCTCTTTGTATCGTATCCACGTACTGTGTGGTCTCCGCGGCACGAGCATACAAGGCGTTGAGTTGCAATTTCAGCTCTTTTTCGACTTTTGATTGTGATTCCAAGTCCCTTTGAAGCTGCTCTACATCGCGGTCGTGCTTTTCTCTTTCGGTCTCGATCGTCTCGTTTAGCCTAGCTATGTCTTTGTTTTTCGCAACTAGCGCTGCACTGGCATGTCCCAGTTCGGAATGAGCCTGAGTCAGTTTCAAGACCAGATCCTCTTCACCGGCGCGATGAGAGGACATTTGCTGGCTTAAAGTTTCATTGTCATTCATCAATGAAGCGACCGTTGATCCTTCCCGAATGATCATTTCGTCTTCGGTCGTCGATGCCGATGCATTGGCTGCCCACTGTTCCGTCATCTCTGCAGAAAGTTGCAATATCACCGAATCCATGGGATCTTCCATTCTTTCCTCGTCTGAGAGCGGCAAAAGAGGTGCGTCTGGTAACACATCGGACCTGACAGATGGAGCACGATCCAACCTACCTACGGCCGACCTGGTTCTTTGTGCCATGCTGAAACCACTCAAAACTGAAGGCGCATATTCTGATTCTTTCTCGTCCATCAAATTGAGCGTTCGTTCTGCGGGAATCATGACGGGTCCCGAGTCTCTTGAGCGCTCTGTGATGGCGTCGGCAACAGGTACCAAGAATGACCGGTCACTGGCTATCGATGGTGCTCCTCGGGACCAAGGTTTTGAGAGCCCTCCCAGGGAGGACGGTGCATACGTGGATGTAGAATCTTCGTCAAACGCCAGTGGCGTCTGCTCTCCTGAGACTGGTACAAGCCCGAACACCCGTTCAGTGATATTCATTCGCTGCCTTTCTTGGATTGCCCTATCGATTGCCTGATCGTTGTCTCGGTCACCCTCTTCTTCCTCCATTTTACTTGCTTCTTCCTCTTCCTCTTCTTCTTCTTCTTCTTGTTCTTCCTCTTGCTCATTTTCTTCGTAATCACCAAAGTCTAAATCTCGATCAGCGTTCAATGATCCACCCAGTGTCGAGGGGTGGTAGGTTGATGCTCCATCATTCGATGGCACTTCCATTCGGTCAACTACCGCCGGATGCATGTTGACATTTCCTCCCCAAACATATTCGCGATGACGTGCCACTAGCTTGTTTGTTTCTCCAGCAGCGCGCGACGCGTCTACCGAACGTTTCATTTCCTGCATGATTCGATGGTGGAGTTGCTCCAAAGCCGCAACGTGTGTTTCTTCCGTTCCAAGATCAGGTCTCAGAGACATGCGCGCCATCAATCGAAATGGTCCGATCAATTCTATTCCAACATATTCATCCAATTCATTGGATGTCTCTGCACTCTGGGTCGTTACGGTTTCCATTGTGTGGACGAAGGATCTACCGATTGCCTGAATCTCTGATCCCGCATCATTTGGCAACATGGGTTCCACTTGTTGTTTGACTAAAGTGAGCGTTGTCTGGATGGATCGATCAAGGGCATTGCGAGTATCTTCCCCGTTCAAGAGATGGTCGATAGACAGACGAAGCTCGTCATCCGATACATTCTCCAGTATCCTCACAAGCGATTCGTTGTTGGTGTGAACACCCAGTTCCCTCAAAGTGCACCTCGTCTCGTTCGCCAGGTGAGGGTTCTCGGAATGAGACGTCCACATTTCTCCAACGAATCGACACCAGGCCAACGCAACGGCCACGATGAACCAGGGAACGGTGGCTGGTCCCTCATCGTAGCTTTGCACATGAGCCCAGTGTCCAAAGAAATTGACAGGCAATGTCACTGGATCCGTCCTATGGCCAAACAACGCTGAGGTGATGAACGTCGAACCTCTCACGTAAGACCTAAAGGCTTCTTGGAGCCCTTCTTCATCACCGGATTCGAGTCTCAGGACCAGGCGATTAGCGTCGTTGATGAATTCACATGCACTGGTGATGGATCGTTCCTGTATCTCGTTTACTCTGTCCACGAGTCCGATTCGGCCCTCGACTAAACTTGGTCCAATGACTGTTGATGCAAAACGAAGACCACGCAGAATGAGGGACTCTCGCAGTGTGGAGTTGCTGTGATCAACAATCGTTGACGATGCGGATGAGCGTGACGCCTGACGCGCCATAATGGGATCGCACGAAATTGACTACTGTAAGACTCAGACGCACCTTACTAATACGTGTTTGTTTTATTTGTCGTAGACATCAATCATGGATGATTCTTGTTCTATTGAGCCAATCTTAGAGACGTTCGGTCGACACCTTGAATTGCTAGAAAGGAACACCAACCTAAGTGGTTCGAGCGATGCCCTTCACTTATTCAGTTATGTTTCACAGCGATACGAGGTCTTCCTTACCAGGCCACACTCGATGGAAAGTCTTCCGTCTCTCTTTCGCTACGAGCTTCCAAAAGTGGTGTGCGAGTTTATGTTACACTTTCTCCAAGCACACTTTAAAATACCCTCAACGCCCCCGCTTTCACCCAAACAATCCATCGACCACAGCGATCTGAACGATGAACCAGAGAACGAAGACGAAGAGATGGACCATTCAAAGGTCACAGATCCCGTCTACTCTTACTCCGCGGAGACGGTAGAGAAGAAAAACGAAGAGGAAACAGAAGATGAAGAGGGAAAAGAAGGAGACAATTTGCTCGACAAGTTCCTGCTACCCTACTCAACTGGTGGCGGTGATGCACACCAGCCCAATTTTTGAGCAAAACGAGGGTCGCCTGTCAAACGTTGTATTCTGGTAGCCATCTTGGAATACTGTGAGAGTGGCAAACCAAAGGCTCGTTCAAACAAGGTCTCGATCGGCAGCGGTGCTAAATTTCGGGCAGGAAGACGGGGGGCGACAATGTCGGGACCTAATTGGCGACCCTGCACCGTGATACCGAGTGCAAAAAACACTAGAGAATTAATTTCTTTCTTGTCCACTTTCACGTCCAATTCCTGAACTAGGCGCTCGCAAAGGGTTAAGAGACGACTCCGCAACAGCAGTTGAATGCCAGGCGCAAATTCCTTCAAATGGAGGGGTTCGCATCTGCCCGCTCGCTGTCGAATGAGATTGTTGTAATTTGTCCGTTTTTGTGTATCTACCAAAGCTGTGATTACGGCATTGATAGTCTGTTTCAATAAATCGTGTCTTTTTGTGTACAAATCAAAGGCGTCGTCAAACGACCGTTTCTGACTCCCAGACCGCCTCACCGAACCGCCAATAAGCCTTGCTGAGTATGCATTGTCTTCTCGCTGTCCCTTTCCGTATACAACCGCTCCCAGATCGTTCAATGTGGTCACGGAAGATATCGTCATCTGGAGAGCAGTGGTATCGGGTAAAAGTTTACGAGAAACGGCACAACACCAACTGACCTCGTTTGAGGCACCCACCATAATCTTATGACATCGCAACGAAGACTCGCCATCGGGAAGGTCAATCCATCTTTTAACCTGCTGCCAGGACTCATTGCATCTATGCACGACCATGTGTTTTAGACACGCGAACACTCCCAGCGGTTCGTGAACGCAGACGAAGTCCTTTGCAAGACATTGTTCGGATCTTGCCGCTCCAGTCACGAGCGTGCTGGTGAACACTCCAAATTTCTGTCTTGCCATCCGTAATACGTATTCGTCGTTCACCCAATCGCGATGGTTTTTGACTTGCTGTAACAGATTAACAGGGGGCGATGGACGCATAGCCTGACTCATGTCGACCGTGGCCTCGATCCACGACGATTGGGTCATCCCCGTTGATGTTGCTGCTGTGGCTGTCGCTGTCGTTGCGTTTGCGCTTGTCATGACTGTTTTTCATTGATGATCTGATCTTGCCAACTAGAAACAATAACGATAAATCAATTAAGACATAATGTGACTTTTTATTGGTCGTTTTTTTAATTTGTTGCAGAGCGGGCGAGGCCAGTCCCCTAACGTGGCTGTGATCGACGAGGCCGGTTTCAACCGGAAAGAATCCGTGGCATCGACCATGGCCTATCTCATCAATCGTCAGGTGGTCATGACCGTGTTGTGCTCCACTATGCCGAGTGGCCATTGGTTGATGCGGTTGATGCAGTTTCCGGACGTTTACAGCATTCACCAATCCATGGTGTGCGATGCATGCGCAGGTCAAACAGAAACGTGCGTTCATCGTTTCTATCTACGACCGGGACACATCGATCTCAAACCAGGTCGGAAAGGGCTCGTAGAGCGAGTCATGGAAATGTTAGTAGAGGGTTATTACCAAAGAGAGGTGATGGGTTACTCCTGTGCCGAGGGTGCAATTAAACAACCAGTGTTTCCGGCCAACCTCATCGCCCAGGTAGTCCGACACCGTCGTATGGACTTGACAGACGAGGTGCTCAACACTGTGCAAACCGTGGCAGTAGTCATCGATCCCGTCCAGGCAGCGAGTAAAACCAGTGGTATCGGGTTATGCATTTTACTGAAGACGACGCACCAATGTTTTTACGTAAGTAGCTCATTGCCTTCTTGGCAGTTTGCTTTTCCAACGGCCATTTGACTGTGTAGTTTTTTCACAAGAGCCTCAAGACGGAGATCCCGATCGTCTTGAAGGTTTTCCGACGACCAAACTCCCAGCCTTCCACACTCGTCTCCGCTCGATGCCAGGAAGCATATCGTCAGAACACATTCCTCAATTGGTGAGAAACTGGACGTTGGCGGAGTTTTGTGCGCTAGAGTGCAAATCACGCTGTCGATCAGCGGCCGAGTTAGAACGTGGGTCTCATCCAAGGGGAAAACTAAGCAAGATAATGCACAGAGCCACAGTATCCAGATTGTACCGCGCTCGGTCTTGATTGCCGAAGAATGCCACAATGCCTCCACGAGGATAGCGAATTTACGGGGTTTCCCAGCCTCACAACACACGACCGCCAGGGCATCCGTCCACGGAGAGGCGGTGTTAGAAGGAAGTGACGACCTTGCATCACTCGGAGTCAAATATTCGATGGTCTTTTGTCTTACCGTGGAATCCACGTCGTCTTCCATTAGACGCGCGAGAGGATGATCGTAGCCCAATACACACATGGCGGTCTCATGGCATTCGGCGGCGTGTCTGAGCTCGGAAGCCTTGTGTCTACGCTGTAACTCGTAAACAGCTAGCACGAGTTCTTCGACGCGATTGGCGACACAGTCGCGGTCATATTGCGTAGGATGAAAGAGTTGCACGGGATCTCTACAAAGGATCCTTGTGGCTTTTACTGCGTCTCTCGGTGGTTGCTGCATGGTCGGCAAAGCAATGATTGTTTTTTTTGTTTTTTGTTTTTTCGTTTAGGTTGTGGCACTCGATCAGTACAACGTCGAACCCCACGAGGGAGGGTACATGACGGCCATTCACCGTGACCTGATCCTCTACAATCTGAGAAATATCGAACGGTTATATCCGATTCTTAAGCGGGCCGAAATCACCATCTGGATCGAAAATAATTTGACACAGGATCTGTGCCGAGCGCTAGAACTGGAGATTAAGATGAAGTATGTCAACACGGGTCGCACGATCAACATGGTCAAGACACGAAGCGTAGAGGGCAGTGTCCTACCAGGGATAACAACACGTCAAAAGAAGTCCCTCGTACAACACACCTTATCGGCACTTGTCAGATGCGTATACTGGGTGGACCAATTCTCCACTATGACCGAAATCATCAAAGAACGCTATGCAATTCTCAAGACTGCAGGTGAATCGGTGGCGGAGATCGTGGCTCATCTGGATCATCCCAGGGGGCTCCAACACGACGGCATCGCCAACGTTGTCTTGCCTGATCTCAGTGAACTCGTTCCGACCCAGGAATCTATTCGGGCTACTCTAAAAGAACTGGTGACTCAGATGGATTCTTTTACCTATCACGCGGCGCGAGACTGTTACTCGGGGAAAACATCTTCTACTCGCGACGACTTGGTGATGGCGGTTATCCTGGCCATCGGCTGGCAATTTGTATCTTTGAACGTGATTGTCGACGGACGACTTCCCCTGACCGTCACCGATTCATCATAACTGTATCGTCAGCTTTCATGGCCGACAGCACATCGTCCAGCGAAGCTCGCCAAGAGATACGCCTGTACGCTACCGAGATAGGTAGCATCCTCGGATTGAATCCGTATTGTTCTCGCCTCGACGTCATCAAACGCGTGTGGGAACGCATCGATAAAGTTGGTATTCCAGATACTTGTCGTCCACCTTTGGATTTGTTCAAGGCCATAGGTCTAACGAAAAGTGGTCGCGAATTTCGAAGGCAAAAGTACAGCATCAAGGATCACGCGAAGTTTGATGAATTAGTCGCTCGTTTAAAAACGTCCCTGTCAGACGAGGGTCGAACAGAGTTGGTCGACATGGCGCGGGGCTTTGTTAGGACCGAAATGGGCAAAAACAGCGAAATGCTGGCCATCGACATCGCCGAAGCCAACCCGTGCATTGGCAAATGTAGTTCGACGCAAAAAACGTACGAGAGACTGGCATGGACATCCTCTGACGAACAAGTCGAGGTAGTTATTCTGGGGCGCATTGATTGCCTGGATGAAATAGACAGAGTTGTCGAGATCAAGACGCGTTTTGGACGAAAACCCAATGTTAGCCCCACTGAATTTGCTCAGCTGCAAACCTATCTCTTTCTCGCGCAGAAACAGCAAGGGTACGTTATCGAATTATTCGAAGGGGAAAAACTCTTCATAAATTTACCGCTCGCCTTTGACAAGCCATGGTGGATTAACGAAGTCATCCCTGCCTTGGCGTCTTTTGCAAATGACTTGATTTCTAGTATGGCGGAAAAAACGCTGGTCTCTTCATCCGATGACGAGTTTCACTAGTCCCTCGATGTGTAAAAGACAATAAAACAGCCATTTCAATACACTTTGCAAGTGATATCGATTGTTTTCTCCGGTCTAGTATGGTTTATTATACCATATTATACTGTGTTATATTATATTATATTATATTATATTATTATATATATATATATATACATATATATATATATATATATATATATATATATGTATGTATGTATGTATGTATATATATATATATATGTATGTATGTATGTATAATGGAAATTAAACCTTAATCAAAAAATTTGAACGCGAACAAGCATAGTATTATTTTTTACATGCCGAGGTTCACGAATATGGTCAATGGGGGCAAACTCGACGTAGCCATACCCTTTAGAGTTACGACGATCAGTGGGCCTCTGGAAAGCAATAAGGTCGTCTTCAACGACCAAAGTTTCACTTATATGACAATGAAGCTTCGACTGGTCCAAGATGGAGAGGTTGATTTTTTTCCCGAAGAATGGCCATTCCAAAATGTCGTCATAATCCCCTTGCATCATGTGGACAAATAAGGCAATATGTTTCCCCAAGCCACTATCCACACCGTTCAAGTTCATCCTCAGACACATCTTATAGCCGTACAAACTGGTGTAAAAAGGAGGGCTATACATGGCTGACATCGTATTGGCGATTGCGTCTTGTCGACGCTGTCGGTAATTTTCTACCCTCCAAATGTACGTTCCGTTACAGACACGGCCTTCGAATTCCAGTAATTTTGTCTCAAGTTGCCAAACAACTGCATCGAGGTCTAGCAGGGGTCTTTGGCGCCTCGAGCTGGGCCCGTTCAGGGCGTATTCCCGGTTTTCGACTTCGCCAGAAACAAAACTGATCCTACGCTTCAGCTCGTTACTTTCTTTCAATTGTTGATGACGCGGTGCCATTGGGTCGCATGAATAGGCTACGTTGTTGGCCCTCGCAACGCAACTCACGTTTTCTGGCAAATTGTACCGTGATTCAGTTCCCAAATTCTGGGTTGCTATGAAAGCACCAAACGTCTTTGCTAAGTCCATGACGTGACTTCCGAGTTGATCATCGACATGCTTTTCCACAGTGGCTCGTTTTCCCTCGAATGTGCAACCCACTACGCTGAAAGCACATTTGATTTCCATTTCGGGACACTCGTTGTCCAAGTGATGTTCCATCAATTTTCGCACAATGTTTTGTCGTCCACATTGTCCACACGACACCGGAAAATTTGGACACGTTCGAAAATGATTCTCAAGGCCATTCCAGTGTACCTCTTTGTCACAGTGCTCGCATGGTGTGGTTCTGTTAGGACACTCGGTTTCCAAGTGTTGTTTCGCGTTTTTACGCTGTAACTGTTTTCCACAATTCTTGGGACAACATATGTCGACAAAAGCACAGACTTTCATATGATCATCTATCGTCTTAAGGGGTCCCTTCCACGTACACCCATGTTCCTTTTTCATTCGGCAGAAAACGTCATGGCACAATATTTCTCGCTTAGCAAAATTGTCGGGATAGAGCGAGTTCTCGTCCAACCTTTCGTTATCCACGGGACACGAGTGGCTAACAGATCTGAAGCTCCATAATATACAGTCTCTACAGAACCTGTGCCCACACGACGTCTGCATCGGTTCTCGCAGCCCCGAAAGACAGATCGGACATTCGTGGTTTGCCTCCAGTGGTGGATCGAAATATTCGTCATATCCAGAGGGTGCTGACGCCTGGCTTAAGTACATTCCTGTATGCTTCGAGAGATATATGGGGTTAGATCGAGCCCGTGAGTATTCCGAGTAGTCAATCTATCACACACTAACAATAAAAAAAAATCAAGGCAACAATAGACATTATGAGGTTCGTAAATGTGGCAGTTACCGACGTAGCTGCACTTCTTCAACTGAACGTTTTTGATTCTAGACGGGCTGCGCTTGAGAGAATTCGACGTAGAGGAGGAGTCCGTTGGCGCCCTGGAAAATCCTCGTCGCATGGAAGGTTCGACGAATTTGCTGCTTTGCGTTGTCTTCCCGCGTCAAGACGTTTTGTCGAAAGACTCCAGAGCTGCCCAAAGAAGTTTACGGATGGAAAGAAGGGTGAGGATTTGCTGACATCATCGGAGGGTGCCATCGAAGCCGATGCCAGAGGCATGAACGTGAATTTCACGAAGCGGATTATTTCTTCCTTCGTTGACACCGAACTAGGGAAAGCAATGGAGAATGAGGTGATCGACCAATTAGAGGCAAAGTTTGCCTACAAATTTCGCGAAAGACAGCGATGCTACCAACGAGCGTGGACTCACCCGAAAAACAAGTCTTTAAGGGTGCACTTGATCGGTCGAGTCGATGCCAGCTTCCGCGATCTGAAGGGGAGGACGTGCATTTTGGAGATCAAGCATCGCCGGCATGGTTTTCGAGCCGTTGGTCGTCACGAGATCATTCAGCTCAAGACCTATTTGACCTTGGCCAAATGCGACCGCGGAGTCCTACTGCAAAGCTACGCAGGTGGAATCCGCAAGAAAATCATAAGACGCAACGACGGTTGGTTTTATGCCCAAGTGAAACCAGCTATTGAACTAGCAGCAGTACAAATAGCTCGTGAAACCGACAAGAGCAAAAAACGGCGAAGATCGAAAAACCCGAACGCACGAAAATCATGCCGGTCGAAAGGCAGAGGTTGATATTCTTTGCTTACTTTTATTCCCGATCGTACAGAGACTTTGTGTTGGCGGCCAGTCGAAACTTGACGTGTTCCACATTCCGTCCCGAATCTATGCTTAAAGTGTGGGAAGACGGATTCTTGCAATTTACTGCGTCCAAGACCGGCACCTGTAAAAGATTGGATCTACCCCCGATGGAGACCGTCGTGGATGCTACTACGAGTGAAGAGCAAGGCTTCTATGATCTGAAAGACCTACCTGCAGAAAAACTCTTAATCCTCTTTGCTCAGCTAATCGAATCGGGCAAAGATTGGCGCATAAAGAAAGACGGTCGAGATCGGTCCGACGGATGGTCGAACCCTTGCATCGAGTTGTTGACGACGCGACTAAAGACCGGGCGATGGACCGCGAGCGAGAAGATTCCGGAACTCCAACGGTTGATTGAGGCGGAAGTGGACGATACCTCTATGTTTGTCGCCGCATGCATTGCTCACGAGTTATGGGGTACGCACTTGTGGGAGGTCAGAATAACCGTCCTCGTGGATACGGTTATTGGACGTGGTATGACCGTCGATACGAAACAACGCGTCGACGAAGTCCTGTTGAAGCTTCAAGCCATGCGTCCGAGGCGAGAACTCATGGCAGCTTTTGCGGAACCCGCTCCGTTCGCCTTAAATTACCCCAACAAAGGAGTGCTGCAGTTTTCCACCCCACTACTGCGCGTGTTACCCATCGGCCCAGTCGTCTCCGGATCTCGTGAGCATTGTCGTCTGATGAAATTTGCACCGCTCATAAAGACGCTCTCAGAGTTGAACGACCACTACCCATCTCACGCGATGTGCCTTGACAACGTCGAGTGGTCTATGGAAGTATATCGTCTATTGGTCGAGACGATGCATTGCCGCCTTAGAGACAAGCGCGGCGTGGATCACTTGTCTTGTAATCGACCTCATCTGCGAGTCCCAGTAAACTGGAGAAGATGCTACAATAAGATGGGCATAGAATGCATCGAGAATCTGGTGGTGCACTGATATTTTTGTTTATTACCATTACTATTACACGGATGTTTGCATCACCTCTGAGAGGGATAAGCTATTGTAGGCCTTCACTCGCTGTTTGGTCACTTCTTCTAGTCCTTCCTGAACCCTCGTCTTTATTGCGTCAAGATGGCATAATGTTCTCGTGGATGTTTTGGAAGGTAGCGAGGAGGTGGTGACTTCTATGGCTTTGTCCGCCTTGACAAGGGTACAACTCAAGGCTTCTTCTTTCTCTAATAATCCAGCATTACCTCATCCATTTCTTTTGCTCTGTATTGGGGTGACGTATGAGACCAGAAACTCGTGCACCAACGCCAAAATCTACCAATACCATTTACAAGGGCTTGCCGGAGGTGCCGGACAAAGCTAATCGACAAAGAATTTCTTTCGAGTTGGTAATCACCGAGGAAATGTTGGGTACGAGTTTCGAACTCGTTCACGCCTTGCACGGAGTGCACAACGAAACCAGTCATCGAAAACGTCTGTCTAGTTTTCAGCAAGTTGTCGCGTTTTTCATCATTGCGTTATTGACCGCGTTAGTGGTACACGTCGGTGCCGCTGACCATCGCTCAGACGACGTTGGAGGAGATTCCGTGCCTGACCGCTTACGATCGATCAATCCCACACTGACACCCATTCTCGTTTGCATGTGCACGTTCGTGACAATGTCGGAATACACGTTTTGTAACCTCGTGTACATTCTCCTTCACGGTCGCGTCCATCACATGTTGACGACGTTTGCCATGATGTCGGTCAGTCTCCTCTGTAACGTCGCCGTTGAGTTTTTCATCGTCCAGAGCATGGGTAGCAACCGAGGCCTTTATTGGGGCAAGGTTTGCGGCGTCGGCATGGCCATTTACCTTCGCGACGGCATCAGCGATCTACAGAAATGGCAGACTTCCAAACGAGATTGACGGTACCGAGTTCTTTTGTTGTCGACGGTGTGGTCTATGCCAACACACTGTTAGAAACCAGACGCCAAAGAGCCGTTGCGGATCTATACCGGCTTCATCGCGATGAATTGCAGAAACAACAGGGAGGGTGCATGGTGCTCGTGTTTCCTACCGATTACACCAAGGAACTCAAAAAGTTCTCCGAGGAAGATCATCACGTGCGGCGTTGTATCGACGTTTTAATTAAAAACGGTCTAAACCCAATGGACATGTTTTTCCAAGGACTGGTTCGCCAATTTAGTGAACACTCTACGGACGACGACGACGAAACGATAGAGGCCGAATTGAAAGAGATCGATAACCTAAGGGATGATTTTGAAGCGACACTGTTACCGCACCTGGAACGCTGCATCAACCAGGCAACACTCAATTTCATCAGATACGGTTTTACGCCTCTAGGGTACAAGACGCTCGACGACAGTGGTCGAGTCGTTCCGTATGTGCCCCTTGAATTTGTCGTGGTGCGTCTCCAACCGTCGGGCAAATATCTCTGTCGAGGCATAGATCAACAGACGGACACGGGACCCTTCGAATTGTTCTTTTTTCGTCATTTGACCGACGAGGAATGTCCTAATAGTGATCTCTCCATGCTTCTACCTTTGCACAAGAAACTGAAACGTCTTCGCCACGCACACGACCGTTCGCTGATGATCGCCTCTCGGCCATACATTGTTACTTCACAGATGCCAGGGCGCAAGGAAAGCGATGATGTGATCGAGGAAGAGAAGATTGAGCGAAATAGGGCCAAACTCCGAGAACGCATGCTCCGCGACCAGATCAACCAGGGTACCTCTACGGCTATGCGACTCGCAGAGTTGGCGGCTGTCATGACGACCGAGGGTAATGCGTTTGGAGGGGCCGAAGAGTTGAGTGGCAGCGGATTCTTGGCAAGCACAGTACGGAGAACGCACCAGGAAATGGCCGATAAATTGTACCGCCTCAAGACTCGATATAATCACGACAGGCAAAGGCTTAAAGAGAAGAACGAGGCGCTGGAAGAGTTGTTACAAATGTATGCCAGCGGGAGAGGGAGCGAAACCGTGGACTTACCCGTGCGATACCAACTCCCAGAGGGCAGCAATCACGTGGGCTCTCACTTGAACGTGCGTCCGAATGCTTTGAATTACGACATGTTCGAAAGATTGTATCAGGTAGAGGTGACGAGGACGATATTGGGTGTACAATATTCCAAAGGCGTCACTGACGTGGGCACGCGACAAGGTCTTGCCCGAAGTTTGGTGGCTGCCGTAGATCCCACGGAGGAAGATTCCGTTCCCGTGAAAAGCGTCGTTCTGCAACGTTTTATTGTCCACCAGGTGTTGTCAACGTGGTTGTCTCGAGAGCAATTACCCATGGCACCTCTGCATCCGATCCAGCAATCCATGGGACTGAGTAATTTTCATCTCATGGATCGCATTCTTCGCAAGGGGCGCATGAAACTATGGTTGATGTGCAACACTGGTCATCGAGCTGTCGATATAACCATGAAATATCGCGATACCGACCCATATCGAACAGGGCAAGCTGTAATCGTACCTCAACCCGTGGTACCCGTTGCTACCGCCCAAGGAGTACTTACTGACTCGGAACACGACGGCAGCGAAGACAGCGACGATGAGTACGAGTCTTGTTCCAGCAGACAAAATAAGAGATGGCGCCTATGATCTCCAACGAATTATCGAGGGCAACGAATTGTTTCTGTTGAGAACGCTGAGCGGATCGACGTCTGGAAAAGGCAAAAAAAAGACCACGTCTGCCTTGCACGCGACCGTGATCTCCATTAAAGACTCCAAATCTCCCTCTAAGGCCACTCAGGTCTCTGCTCTGGGAGTCGAACCTAACCCCTTTTACGTGTCCGTCCTACATCCGCGAACGAATGGAGGCCTTAGATCCTGTTGTGGAAGTATGGGTCCTGCGTTTTCTTTTCGTCCCGATATACTTCGGTCATCCCTTCGAGTCTTTGTTCCTCAAACTTGTAAACCTGCGGCCTGGACAAAGGCCGTCTCGTGGTTGTGGAAAACCATGGAAAAAAATAAAGGCAAAACGTCGACAACAGGAAAATGTTGGGTCGAGACGGGCGGACTTGATTTCTGGGAATCACTTGAGAGGGAACTGGTCAATTCCCTGCACGACCAAGAGGAATCTATCGCTGACATCAGGCTAGGTCGCATGGAAGTTTTGACATGGGTGGATGACCTTTTGAGACGAAGCCGTCGCCCATCGCCCCAGCGCCGACACGTTCTCCATGCAACGCGAGTTGTCGACCCCGGCACTCTGATGCCAGTATTTGACGGCGGTTCGGACGAAGAGTATCGATTGTTGTGCGAAGTGGACCGACCTACAACAGAAGAGGAACGGGCTATTGTTCGCTGTTTCCACCTTCTTTTCAACATGGATTCTTTCTTGTTGCACGAGGCTCTCGCGGAAGTTGATCGACGAGCTTGGGAACGATTGGTGGAACTCGACATTGCGAGAAGGCATGACATGAACGGCAGACGATTCTATTTCAGTCCTTATCGCATTCTCCTCCCGTCGTTGGAGGCCATGTGCCGTCCTAGACGCACGGTGATTGACACTGGCCCCTCGCAATATAGACCCTTGGATCTGCTCGCACGCATCATGGTACGTCCCGCGAACGAATATATCATGGTCTACGATTCTACAATCACCCCCGATTCTCCGGATCGTCGTGTTTTGCTATCACATTTCGAAAGGACGCCACACGACTTAGCAACGATCGAAATGGCCTCCGGAGACACAAAAATGTCCGCCACCTTAACCCGACGCATTCGACAAGTGGCTTCGATCGTCTACCGTAAGAAAACCGACAATGCTCCGCTAGAGAGTCAAAGTATCAAGACTGTCATACTCTTGGACTTTGCTCACTGGAATCTAGGGCAGCTAGCGCGACTCTGTGCGTGTTTTTCGACGAACCGTCTTATGTCCAAGAGTTTTGCCGGTTGGGTGGCCATGAATGTGACTGATCGTGGGCTTTCCACAACTCCGGCGGAGGCTGTAGACCCCAGAGAGTGGACTAGGGACACGAGCCTCGCATCTGTATTTGCATGGTTTGACGTGGCTTTTATTGATCAATAAAACACGACTCCGTTTGACTGATTCTTTTTCATGTCTTCTACCCAAGCACTGGCCAGTAGCTCCAAGGCCTTTTGTAATGGTGTCTGAAAGGTTTGCATCTGCACCTTTGTCAGTTTCTTCTTCTTGTTTTCCTCGAATTCCAAGTGCCGTTGCGCGTATCGGATCAGCGGTGGTTGTAGCCTCTCTGTCTCGGCCAACATTTTTTCCACCATTGCCTTTTCGGACAGCTTCTTAGAAAGGTCGCATCTCATGAAAATGGACAAGAGGTTGCGAACATTCAATGCCGTTTCGTTTAAAAACGTTTGCCACCTCATGTTTGAAGTATGCGTCTCGATATTGCGATACAGCTCCACCAAGGCATTTTGATTCCCAGAGTTTTTCACAGCTTGTTCCAGTAGGGCGTCGTAAGCGTTACCGTGTCGCACTTGAACGTGTAGCGGATCCGTGTTCCTCATGGCGACTTCTTCTCTTAATCGTTCGATGGTGTCTTTGGCAGATTGCAACTCTCGTTCAACCTTTTCAATCCTTTCGGTTGCGGCGGCAAGCTCTTCCGTCTTATCCCGCAAGAGGTCGGAAAGTTCGTCCCGTTGGCCCTCCACTCGAGCCATGTCCGCCGCGTGTTGCACGGACGCATCTCGAGCAGCTCTGTCGGCAGCATCTAGACGTTCTTTCAGCACTTCAACATTTACACGTGTCTCGTTCAATTCGCGAACGGTTCGCTTGAGCTTCAGGGCCTGTGACACTGTGTTTGTGAAGTCCGAGTTTCCTATAAGCGTCTCGTCCCGTAAAGTAGTCATCATCAACATGAAACAGCTTCCTTTGGAGATTGAAAATTTTGAAGAGGCGCTCAATACCGTGGATAATAGGTACAATGAGTGGTTCAAGTCGCGCGCGCCACTCTTCCAGTTCCTCGCCCTTCTTTCTAACATGTTGAGTATTGGGTACGGTTTTCCCCTGGCAGCAGAGACCAGGCGTCATTCTGCAGCCTTATACGCTATCGCCGAAGAGCGTAACATCCGAAGGGAGTTAGGTACAGAACGGGAAAGACTGTCGCATCAAAAGCAAGCCATGACACAACTCGAGGCGGACATCAGTCGACTGGTACGAGCCAACGACGGAAGGATAGAGCAATGGAGAGCAAAAGTCGAGAGCGAGTCTACGGATCAATGTCCACGGTTACCCGCGTTGCAAACATATTACGAGGACCTGATCGAGTATACGCAAAATTCCTCTGAACGCTTGATCCAAGCCATGAAAAAAGTGTCGACCACCGCCATCGACAGTGAAGAGTCTATGGTTTTCAATGACCTCGAACAACAGTCGTCGCTCGTCTGCTACATTCAAAACCGCAACCACTTGCGCGCGCAGCTGGAAAACGCTAAGAAACAACGTCTCAAAGTAGAGCGGGTCCGCAAAGAAGTACTCCACACAATGAATTTCTTGGGAAAATCAGACCCTTTAGAGACGATCCACGTCGGTCCGTTTTCGGCGTATCAGAGCAAAGAAGATACAGAATGAATATTCTTCCGCCAGACCGTTCCGATTACCTCTGCCCGTCGACGCGGGATCAATTCGACCGATATTTGTCCATCACCAATACTATCGTGCAGGCTTCACCACGTTCCCTCGATTGCCAAGATCCCGGCGACCTTCAATTCAAACGGAGACCCCGTAAGCTTCGCAAGACGGAACAACGAGCTCCTTCATCGACAATTCCAGAGAGTAACAGACTTCATGCCACTGACGATGCAAATAAAATGCGAAGGAGACGCATCCTGCATACGGCCTGTGCAACGCTGACAATTCAACCGACCAGTATCGAGGACGCGGCGTTCCTAGAAGAATTGGTTAAGGATGCCGACAAGTGTTTGGACTACGCCGAATGGTTTCAGAGATACAAGACCGCGACGATCAAGCGGTTTGTCGGTGGTGACGGAGAATGCGACGACGAAACGGTTCGCGACGTCAGGCATCTTCTAAACAATGTCTCAGTGCATTGTCATCTAGAAGCCATGGCGCCCCTATTCCGAGATGAAGCTACCGCCGATGGATGGCATGTTCCCACTTCTTTATCTGTCGTCGGGCGTCCAATGACTCGCGAGCACCTCGAACTCGCCTTGTGTTTTAAGCGACGCGGGGTGTACAATCCCATGCATTTAAGACCATGCCTCGGTTGGCACGGAGATTGCCTTGTCGTCCAAATTCACGGAAAGCGACCTTTCGAAATGCCACCCTATCGCACCTTGACCGATTATCTCGACAATAACGATCACCATAAGCACGAGGTACGATGGCACTGGGGTCAGCCCATGTGTGTCGTATGCAGGATCCAGTCTATCCACTTTCCTCTCTTGACGAGGAAAGGTTGTGAGATCAAAACTGACGACTTCTCTATGTATCACGACCTCGAATTTGTAGATGTCCTTCCCAAGTATTTGACGCGGATACCTCGCCCCTGTCGCAATGTTGAGTCCGGAGCCGACGTGCAAACCACAACCCTTGCGGTTTTAACGTTCACAGAGGCTCTACAAGTGACCGAAGAAGGCTACGACGTGAATAATGTTTGTACATCCCGCAATTGTAAGGGCCAATAAAACAGATCCAAATGAGGAAACGTACGGGTAGAATGATATGATTTTTATTCAAAAAACCATCAATTTTCTTGCTTTCTTGCTTGCTTGCTTTATATATATATATATGTTATATATATATATATATATATATATATATATATATATATATATATATATATATAACATATATATATATATATATATATATATAAATATATATATACTTATATTATACATCTGTTATATCTATTTGTATATCATATACGTATGTATGAAATCCATGATCTTTAAGGTGGAGGTCCATCCTCTTCTATTGGTCCCTGCAGACCCATTTTTCACGCGACCAGAGAGGGATTTCAATACACCCTTTACTGTTGTCATTGATTGTAAAGAAGGACTTGCCAATAGGTTCTGGGTCAAAGGCTCCGTGAACGTTTACATCGGTTTTGAGCAGCAACGCATACCCAGACTTCTTCGGTATTGTTTTAAAGGCCAAGATATCAAGCCATAGTCATATCTTATCATGTATCAAAATTGTTTGCTTTGTTTGAATTAAACATACAACGAATCCTTTGAGGACACCCGTGAGATGAGTTTGTTGTTTTATTTGTTCTTTTGGATGGATCTATATTCTTCATCTTCGAACTGTATGTACTCAAAGTCCCTCGTCGAGTCGTACCCAAAGTTTTCGGCCAATTGCGCGTTGACCTTAATCTCTTTCTCCAATCCAATGCCAGTGGCCGCTAATGTCATGGCGGAATAACACAGGCGACGAATGAAGGGTCTCCAATCGCGACCCTCTATCGGTTTGGGGGTAAGGGCCGCTCGTATCAACATTTTCATGGTTTCGAAATCGACCTCGACGAGGCACACAAAGTCCCCGCATCTCCATGGGAAACGAACCGCTTCGTCCGACCTCGTCAGGCATTCGCGTCGCATACCATGTTCCAATTCCTTGTTTATGTTCTGAATGGAAGTGATGCGACTGAAGTGCACCTTGCGTAGTTTGGGCTTTTGACTCAACAAGCGTACCATCCCTCGAGGTCCAAACGAGGACAGATCCTCGCAAAAGTCGCAGCCGTTCAACAACACAATAAAGATTGCGCACAATCGACGTTCGGCTTCCGCATTGGACCACTTGGACGTCTCACCCAGAGGACACGAAGAGAATAGGAAACTTTTCTCGACTTTTGGCAGGAGGTTATCGTTGCATATTTCTGGTTCCTCTAAAGGATCGATACTCCGCAGATCTATGCGATGAGGGACGAACAATGACCTGGTCTTTGAATCCGCGGGAATCGTGCGTACCACCACGTTCTTCTTATCTCTGAAGCCGAGTTGCTTGGCCCAGAACAACTCCGGCGAGCCTATGGCGATCATTGATACCAACACGTCAGAGTCGGTCGTCGACAACAGTGAAGGACCGTTTAGGCGGTTGGTGGCAAACCGACCCAAACGGATCATCATGGCGTCCGCTTCCAGGTCCACGTTTCCACTGAAATAATCTCTCAAAGGACGTGCGCTCTCGGGTCTATTGCCGGCGATACGAAACCAGCGGTTACTTGAATCGGTACTGGAGTTCCATCCTCTTGCCACGAACACATCCACGTCAGCTTCGCTTTGCCCCCCCACGCGTTCCACCGTTTCAGACAGGCAGTCGATAAGTCTCCAGAGGTTGTCTCGACTACGAAGATAATCAAACAACGATCCTTGCAACATTTCTTGCCCACCTATCTGAATGGGGGTGGGTTCGAGTAAGCCGACGCGATCGGGACCCAAAAACTCCTCGACGCGTTGACGCAGTTTGTGTTCTTCGGACCTGGACTTGGCTAGAGACCTCTTTTTACTCGTGATGCTCTTGGCAGCCGGACGGTCGCCGTCCACCAAGTAGTAGGCCGCCACGAGATCCGGCAGCAAAGCCGTTAAGCCTCGACGTAAGCTTAGTAAACGATCAAAGAGAAACCCCGTCAACACCTCGTCGTTGAACGTATCGACGTGCACTGCATAACGTTTGTCGGGAAGCTGCTCGACCGTTCCGATGTGATAACCGCCGTCAATGCATTTTGTCAGCACTTCTTCCAAAGTGTTCCCTTCGAAGCTCACAAATTGCGTGTCGCAATGAGAACGTATCCATTCCCGACCTGCCTTAGGAAAGCCATAAACTAGTTGCGTCAGGTCGAATATGACTGTCTTGGTCCTGGCAAGGTCACTTCGCTTCTTGACGTCTAAAAGATCGTGGGGTTCGGCGTTGATGTGACGATTTCCCCACGTTTGCTTCGGCGTATCGTTTGGCCACGCCAACTGCACAGTGCGAGTCAGTACGGCATGTTCGCAAAGGGTAGTTGCCACTTTCGATCCCAATCCCATTATTGTTTCTAGTCGGCAACTTTTTTTCCCTCTAAAAGGACCAAGTTAGTGTTAAACCTATGCAAAGACTGCTGGTCTTTTTTGGGAATTTACTTTATTTCTTTCATCAAGTCTTCAGACGAAAAGGAAAGAGAACAATCGGCCAATGTTGTTCGGCCAGAGTCATATACACATCTGTCTCGTCGTCGAGATCTGGATACTGACTGCACCTGATTATGGCCACATGCACAAAAATAAAAGGCGTGATCTCGCGTGGATTATTTCTACTCGAATATGACGCATTTCCCACGTTTGACATAAAGGCTTGCAGAAACGCACGTTGTGGTTTGTTGGTCATCACCAAGTCCACGTCGGGGTAATTATCCAAGTGGCGGTTTGCGCTTTCGACGACGTTCGAATACTTTTGCTGGTACACAAGCCACAGGGAAAAGGGTGCCGTTTCTCCTCGGTCGCATGTCGAAGTGTCCAAAGACGTTATCCTCATTTTCCCATTTCCCCCGCTCAAGATCGTTACCAGGTCAGTTTCCACGTCGATCTTTCGCTTTCCCGTGGAACAGATACCCATTGGCCGAAAGAAGTCGTACAAGTCTTGAGGACCCATGCACAATGACAGCAACGCTTCCACGCCGGCCGCAGCCTGACTTCCACCGCTCACTGTAATGGGGCGACTCCATCCATAGATGGTTTTTTGATGATCGGCCAGCTCAAACGCTTCGGCTTTTGAAGCCATCACCGTTCGCCTAAGCTGTTTCACTCTCGACACGTATGCCCCGATGTGCGACTTGAGATCGGCAAAGGTGAGGCCAGTCGTCAGCCCTCCATAAGGAGGCTCGTCGGTAGGGGCTACTTGGTAATCCTGAGTCAAGTTCCTCAAGAGCTCTTGTCGGTAAGCGTGATCGCCCGACTTCATCGTATATCCTTTCAAGAACACTTTGTCCTCTTTCACGCGTTCCACCGTGTGAAAAGGGTCGTCTTTAGAAATGCGTCGAAGCACGTCGATACCCATGTACTTGAAAACTAATCTTCCATCTCCGATTATCGTCGATTGACCGAGCGGTCCGAAGTTATTGAACCACACGTCTTGAATGACGGGGTTTTCTTCCTCGTCAGCGGGAATGAAGGGATCGACGTCGTAAGGACCGTGGTTCAAGGCAAATTCGCGCACATGATCATACTTGGAGTATTCTCTATCTTGCAGGTACGCGCCCAAAATACCCGAATATGGAGCCACGCCGAAATTACACATCGGCCTCTTCGGCGACGAAAATGCCTCGGTCTCATCTCTGTAGCATTCCCAGGCCCGTTTTCGAGACTGTACTACCAGACGATCATTGTCCAGGTCCATGTTTTATTTTATCTTCATCTCACATACAAAAAAAGTTAATACCAAACGATGCAACTAGAACTCTTTCAAATCCGCCGTATCCTTCAAAACCCTTGGCAAGAGTCCACCCACTTTGGCCCGTGTGGAACGAGCCACGAGAGTTGAGGAAGAAGGGCCAACAGCTCTCGGAACACCAGCACTTCTTTCAACAAACTGAGGATTGTTGTCATTTGGTCGTCGTCCACTATTTGAACACCTGGAATGAGGATGCTTTTACCCGAATACAACATGTGTGCCTCGTGACAGATTTGCTTATCGTCGACGGTCCAACAGTCTTTCATGATGCGAGAGGCTATGTCCCTGCTCCTTCTCTCCAGCTGTTCCCAGTTGACCTTATTTCCCGCAAGATCAAGGCAGGGCGATATGCAGTGCGCGTGGCGGCCAGGGATCTTGGGTGGAACCACGTCGGGCACCCCATCTATGTAATGTAACATGTCGAGGTACAATTGGTCATCTTTTCGATCGTCGCTCAGGCGGTCAAAGCGAACAGGGGTCTGCCAATTGCGAACGAGTAAGGTGTCGTCCATTTCCTCCAGCTTCTGAGAAATCATCTCGAACGTTACTTTCCAGCCAACATCGTGGTTCTTTCTTTGCAAACAGCTCACGAGTAAGTGCTGCAACGTTTGAACACCTAGTTCTCCTCCGTGTAGACGCCTGAAGGAAACGAGCAAACAGGCGGCTGCCAAAGAAAATGCGTCGATCGATTTCAGCTGGGTTTCGTAGAGACTCGTTGCCCGCTTCATTAGTTCCATGGTGTCGTAAAAGTGATAAAAGGAACAGAGACAATTACTCCATATATTACATGTGCAGATCTGTAGCATCCAACAGGGAAGTGTTTTCTGCCAGCTCATATTAGGTTGTGTTTGTGTTTTAAGTGTCAAAGAAAATGACCATGAGAATCGATACAAGGAAAGTCTCTTATCAAGCTCTAAATCGCTTATCTGGGCCAAGAACCACAGTGGGTCGCTGGACTTCGTACACGATCTGCACCGTCGCAGACATAACCTTCCTAGCACTGGCATTCGTCTCGTGCAAGGGCAAACCCAATCCGCCAAAGTTATGGCTAATCGTCAAGTCCATCGGCGCGACTGTCTTTCGCTTCCTCATGCTGTTTGAATACCTCGACCACCACATCACGTTCGTGGAACTTCGCAAACATCTTTCCATCGGAGATCACCGCTTCAAATCGCAGATGACCGATCCGTTCGTTCCACGATACGACTACGTGTCTTTGATCGCTGGCACGTTTGAGGCAGCGTGCGCTTTGGGAACGACCAACGCAATAGCCAACGCGACAAACGTTCACAAGTGTCATTTACTGATCTTGGCTGCTGTCGGGTCCTCCACCTTGACGTACCTCAAGTGGATCGTGTCCGTGTACAAGAGCTGTCTTCGGTGTCGACGCAGATTCCCGCGATAATCAATCCGTGCCTTTCGATCGTGTTTCCTTTTTCATTCCCTCGCCGCCTTCTTTCACATTTTTAACGCTGCTTGTTAACTCAATCGGTCGTTCGCGTTATCTGTGGTTATTGGCCGAGCAATTGATGCACATGGCAGATGGCAGCCATGGCAGCTGAACATGCAGGAGTGGATGCCTCGACGGGCAGGACAAAAAATTGTCAACGAGAAAACTTGCTGGGTGATGCCTGCGTCAGTGTTGCGATTATGTTGTGTATCTTTGGGATATGGTGTACATACTCGCCGTTGACTGTCCCGAATCGATACACGACCGTGACGCACATTCGCCATCTTGCGCAGAGCGGATCCGGTACGACACCAGTTCCCCTGCCTTTGTCCAATGTGACCCGTTTGGGACTGCAAGATAAAGATACTGTCTTGGTTCTCTTTCCTCGCGCTTGGCAAACCGCCGGCTGGTCTCGCGTCGTGTTTCGATTTCATCGCTACCCTTACGACAAAGTGACTGGTATTGACGTCCTCGCCAAAGCAACACCAGTTCGTGCTCTGGCCTGGATAGGGGATCGGTTGATCATCGACACTGCATTCAACGAGTCGTTTCGACGTTTCGAACATCTTGGGTTCCGGTGTAGAGGTTCCCGCACTACCTTAGGCATTGCCTTTCTAAGGCTGGACGATGGTCGATGGGATGAAGCCGTCATTGTCAGGGCTTCGGGTTTGGTGCGATCGTTTCCTTTGGTGAAAATAGAAGACGGTCTCTGGCTCGCAGGGATGCCATCTGGCGTGGATCAGTGGCAGGGACGCGTCGGACACATCGCTGACATCCCCGGCAACGTATCTCTGTTCGGGCCATCCACGCAGTCAAGCATCGAGTCGTACGTGTAAAGGTCGCACGACGATCGCCATTTAAAGAAACACAGGCTTCGAACCAAGGATCCATTAAAAAAAAAACCAATCGATAACATTGTCGATGAAAGTAAATGGATTCAGATACTCCGAGACCTAGAAGCATCGGGCATTTGGACCCGACGGTTGCTGGAAGGCTCAGACTTTGCCTACAAAATGATGGACAGTGGTGGAAGCTATTTGATTCCAAAGCAACGCGCAAGGAAATGGAGGATATGCTGTCTGGTCTCGGTATCTTTCTGAGTCCTCTTCGACATCGGGATTTCATCGAAAACAATACCATGCAAAAGATCGTTCAACATTTGTGGGCCACTGTAGGGCCTCGTATTACGACGATACCGTCCAATATAGAGATAGGGTTTAAGCTTCTCACAGAAGTCATTCAGGGCCGAGTTTCAACTCACCGGTCTTTGACTCTCTTGTTGGTCTTGACGCCATTGTGTGCCACATCACCTTCCAACCTCAAAGCCTTACTGGACGAACCGGCGGATATGGCCGTCATGTGCGGGTACGATGATGAAACGCGCATGACTTGGTTATGGTTAAAATCGTTGCTCTGCACTCTCTTGGCCTTTTTTTGGCAAAACGTATCGCCACCCTCTTCGGTTGAGAAAGTCGATCGCGACACCGAAGAAGTCAACCAGATGCTTAGACGCGCCTGCGAAATGACGAGCCGATGCAAATGGAAGACAGTGGAGATGAAGGAACAGGGTGACGAAGATTGGCTCAAGGCAAGCTACGAAGGTCGATACAGACCAAACAGAACGCGATGCTTGTGGAAGCAGAAGGATGGTGAGACACGAGAAACGTGCTTGGACGAGATGATAGCAGCACGAATCACCGACCTGTGTCCAGAGAACGGTTTCGTGGGCTTGTGGGTTGATGGTCATCCCAATCTGGTACTCAGTGCAAACGATTTGAGATCTTTGTTCATCTCTACGGATCCGTGGGAAAGCATTGACAGAGCTAGGATACCTTTTACGAAGGGGATCCTCGTCGCTTCAGATAAACAGTTGGAGTTCCATCACGATGCCCTGCCACCGGCCAGAGTACACCGTGCCACTGGGATTCCTTTCGAGCTATTCAAAGGGTTTCCTTGTGTTCCTAAAGAACGTTTATTTCTTCCTTGATTCAAATAAAATATTTTATTGACAATTCATAGCTCGCCTAATGATTTTCGTTCCATTTTTGAATGGCAGACTACTTCCTTGGAATTCGCATCCCCTCAGGCTGTCTCGTCGGTATCCTCGTCCGTCGAGTCATCTTCTGTGTGGCTGGACTCGACGCAATCATGTTCCAGCTCGCACTCTAAGCAGACGTAAAGGCGGCAATCGTCGCAAATGTAAAGACACCCTAGGCAGAGAGGATATTCGCAGTCGGTGCATATATCTGAAGCTCTGTTCTCGTTGAGAACCATGTCACAAATAAAACAATGGGTTTGGATTTTTCCTTTGTTCGAAGTAGGCGTCTTGTTTATTGCAGTCTCCATCCTTCCTTGACCTCTCTGACTGTCTGACGAGCTACGTAGTGTTGTTCAGAAAAGAGCAAATTTTAGCATTGAAATGAAAACCCGTGTGATTAGAATTTGATGATGAGCTCCACGTGGCCTTTCTCTTGCATGGCTTTTGCAAAAGTCTTCAGTTGGCACGAGATCGCGATGGACTTTTGTCGGGAACAAGCGCGTACGTACCAGGAGTTTTCAAAAACAATGATAAGGCAAAGTTTTGCTTTTGTGACGTTGCCGATCATTGGGTCAAACTTGCCGAGCAATGCTCCAGGGGAATATGGAACGGGATCCATGGGAAAGGTCCAGTTTCAGTCGGATGCGGTGGCTTGGATCGAACGATATGCGCAAGAGATGTTATTTTCTGGCTCCAGGGTACTCCAAACACTCGATCCATATTCCCTTCACGACGGTCGGCCAGTGAAGGGTGAGTTGGCCCTATACGTTCCGAAAAATAAATCCAGTGCTATTTCAATTAAAGATGTGGTGGTGAGACCTCCATCTCAAGAACCATCGTGTGGTATTGTCTTTGTTACCGTTCGAGGGCATCCAGTCGAGGTAGGAGATGGTTGGTGTATCTCGTTTCATTTGGCAATCAACGATTAAGACCTGGACTGTGCTACGCGCCTGCAATGCCTCCTCCAGGGGCTCTGTCCGAACGTCGCGGAACAATTGGCCCTCGCTCGTAAGCGCGTTCGATTGAACCCGGAAGAGGCCAAACGATTCCAGATGCCATTGGCATGTCCTTCGGCTACCAGGCATCCAAGGCCTATGTTGTTGTACAAGGCTATCTTTCTTGTTGCTGTGTGCGCCAGGAGATCTCACAAAAAGCGACAACGGGAAAGAATCGAATGTGGATCTCTCACTCTTATGCAACCGAACAAGTTTAGGAGAAAAGACCGAGAGAACGAAACTTTGGTCACGTCGACACTTCTCCCTGTTAGTTCTACAGATATGCGTCATGACGAGGCACAGCCGAGCAGGAGTCTCGAGGGGACGAGTAACTCGATTGTCGACGCCACCCAAACCTCGTCGGAGTATCTTGGTTTACAAGAGAACAGGATATCTCTGGGAAAAGAACCATCGAAAGGATCTCCATTGCCTCTTCCGAGGACGCCATCAAGTCAACCCGTTGAGATGGGTCATCGAGATAAAAGTCCACTGATGACTACAGCTCGGCATATACAACATGTCGCACAAGACGACGTGTTTGCTGATTGGTCACCTCCTCCACCAACACCTATGGGCATACCGCCTAAAGGCGTCCAAGATATTTTTGTTCCTGCTACTCCCGTTTCCATGTGGTGTAAAGCTGAGTCACCGGACGGACTGCAACCGGTCACGGCCTCCCTCGAGACAACACCGTCTCGGTCGGATTCTCTTTTGCAATCTTTTTCGAAATCACTCCCGACAGTCACCTCTGTGGAGAGGGTATCGAATGCTAGTCGTACTCCAGAACAGTCACCGTGTCGGCCATCACCGCTTGTGACACCCGTTCTGTTGGACATTGCTCCTTCACTTCCTTTCGTCTCCGCCGTCGAGACCCTTATCCGTTTCGAGACAAATGAGAACAAGCACGCGGATAAGAACGAACAAGAACAAAAACAACAAAAAGACGATAAAAACGAAGGACAACGGGAACGTGAAGAAGAAGAAGAAGAAGAAGACGATGATGAAGATTTACAAGATGGTGACGAACAAGAGTCATTATTCTTACTTGACGATGGCATTCACACGCCTTTGCCTATCAACGAAACCACAACTTGTCCTCCAGAATTTGCTCCAGCCGATAGTGCTTCCCCGTTTCTGCAATGTACCACAGTCTCACAGGAAACCTTGCCGCTTCCCTCGAGTTCACATCAATGGAAAAATAGATGGTACGAATACCAACATAATTGTGTCCTAGATGGCGTGCTCGCGTATAAGAAACGTCAACCATTCATTGACCATATCAATCCGGTCAAAATGGCATACGCATTTCCCGGGGTAAATGAAGATAAAATGTGTAACAGTTATCCATGCGTCGTAACTTTGATAAAACTTGAAGATAAAGGGCAAGAAACCTTCGAGGTATTTGGGGCCTCTAATATTAGACAGGCAATCAACCTCGTGATGCGTCTTCATACCTCGACCAACAAAAAATCTTCAGATGTCTACGTGGCCATGACAGGCTCCATGAATAGCACAAACGTTCCCCTGGACATTCCCTTGGATGATGAGATAGAGACAGAGAGGGTAATTGTAAAGAGGCGTCCCGTCTGCATCATACCGTCTATGATTAAAGAAGGAAAAACAATTCACGCCTGGAGACCAGGTGGTCAGCCTTATGTCGTTTCTCGAGAAGAACAAAAGATCAGAAAGGAATCCATGACCGGATTGGGAATCCCTCGCAGACGAAGCGGGTACGTTGTATCCGTTTTTCGTTCAGACGACGCTGATCACTATCAGAGACTTTTGGCTCAACCAAAGACGCTCGACATTCCTTCCGTTGTCAGCTGCATTGTCAAACGTAACATCAACCATTTGAAATCAATGGCATATAACCAGCATAGAAGAGAGTTAGATTACTTTCCCACCGAGATCACTAGCACTGGCGACTGGTTAGCAAATCATCATCTCGAAATTGGTGCTGCCGCCGCAGATTTCCTCGAGAATGGTGGACGGTCGCTGAACCACAAGTTCCCATTACAGTGTAAATTACAATCCAAGCGGATAGTGGCCATAGATAAATCGAAGGACTCTCAAATGACACTTCAATCTTTCTTGAGTTATTACCTAGAACTGATAGAGCTGTTCTCACGTTCGGGTACGATTCTCGGTGATGCCATATTTTATCAGCATGTACACGGGAGAGAAACGGCTAATTTCATTCTTGATGTAGTATTTGGACGCGCAGATAGTCTAGCTCGTCTGTTCAAAGAAACGGACAATGCCACAGAATGTTTGTGGACTTTGCGAAAAACAATGTGAAACATGTAAAATAAATGAAGAGAGAGAAAGAAAGTCTGATAAAACCCCGAAGAGCAATAAATGTTTAAGATTTAATCCAGTTCTGTTAATCTATTTATAAATATAATATATTATTATATACATACTGAGAAATACTCACCAAAAAGCTATGTCGTAAATTTTCGTACGCAAATTAGTTCTAGCCAATCAGAGGAGCGAACGATGCTTTTCACACGTGAAAAAAATGATACGTCCAATCAGAATTGCGAACGATGTTTTTTCACGTGTGAGAAAAATGATACGTCCAATCAGAGGCCACAGAGGTGTGTGAGTTTCGCGCCAAAATTCCCGCCTCTTATTGCAGTTTGCAGCGCCGCCGCTTCGCACACATTCAACGAGAAAAATTTTACTCAAAGAGTTTTTCTCGCTAAAAAAGTGAAAAACATTTCGGAAATGGAGTGGAATAGTTTCGTTTGTTTCACTGTCGATAAAGAGAACGGTAGAGAGCCGGCGAAACAACAGCGGAAAGGGAAAAACAGAACGAGACGTAAGCTTTTGTTGTGCTTTTTGTCGGAGCTACTTTGCCTTTCACTTAAGCTTAAGCTTATATTGAAACCGGCCATTTTACTTAAATTCACTCATCTTCAATTGTGCATTGACAACAAACAGTTAAGATTACTTATAGTTCTTGGATTACCTCATATCCTTACCGTCATTTATGTTTTTAACAAACGTTTGTACTAAAAAGCTGATACTTCGTTTTCTTTGTCATTTTGCGGCAAGTGTGTAGCGGCAAATAAGCATTTTTGAAAGATTTAAAATAAAAAGGCCGCCAAAATGATGAATGTCTCAGTATGTATATAATAAACACAATACCACATGGAAAGTGCTTTGTATGGTATTTACGCACTCGTTGTTCTTGTATCAGAAATCTTACTCGTTCGCTGCGCTCACTCGTTCGATTTCTGATACGTCAACAACTCGTGCGTAAATACCGTACGCCCGCACTTTCCATGAAGTATTCTCTATATATATATATATATATATATTATATATATAATATTCATATAAATGAGTGTATAATAAAAAATACATGTTTCAGAAAAAGATTGAAAATTTTAAAGTACCCTTTGTCACCCCGTTTGTTTCGCTTAGAAAAGATCTCATGATACCGTACGCACGAAGTGTTTAGTTTGTTATTTTTATTTATTGTTTAAACAGTTTTACGACCATCTTATCTCCAGGAAAGATGCGTTGAGAACCTGCTGGTTCAAGTGACTGCAGGACTTCTCCGAATGGATTCGGTTCGTACATGGCAGTATCGTTCTCGCACAGCATTGCTAACAATTCTGAAGTGAATTGTACTCCTGCGGTTGTTTTAAACACGTTGGACTCCCGACATTTTTTCATCATAGTTTCCTCCCCAGCAGCCTCGGTCTTGATCGAGGCTGCTAGGGTCTTTATCTCTTGGCCGATCCCGTCTTGATTAAAATACTGATTTATGAAAGACAGCAGACGGGTGATGCGGGTCACCTTGGAAGACTCTATCTGTGCGATTGTTCCTTCCCCTCCGTCCCTAGTCACATCGAAATCCATCTGATCGGTGGTCAGGAAACGTCTGTATCTATCCATGCAGCTAAACATCCGTCCTCTATGGTCCACGGTCTGAGGCTGAATACCATAAGTTGCAAACATCGGTGGGCACATTTGGTTACGACCACCATATCCGCTAAACGAATCTCTGAAGGTCGATTGTTGTGCTTGTACGTCCGCGTCCGTTGGAAATCGCAGATACAAGAGATCCCCGATACTGACTGGATCGCTTCCAGTGTGAAGCACTGTCTCGCGCGTTGCTGGTACGATAGTGACATCCATCAACTGATTGGTCTGATCTAGAAAGCTTTTGCGTTGATTCACTGCCCACCTCACGTCATTCATCCATGCTGCATGATACACAGGGTCCTTTGGCATCCCTGCTGCATCTGGATAAGCGATCCAAGGAATGTCATCGCTCGGTATGTCGAGCTTCAAGGCAACGACTTGACCCTCTAGGACTTCCCGGCCTCTAAGCGACATCGGTGCATAACCCTCTTGTCCTTTGTTCTGGTACACATTTTCCTGAAGTTGGTAGTAACCGGGATGAAGATGTACGTTGAAAGACGTAGTTGATATGGCCATTGTCTACGAAGAACTAGCTGACTTACCAAAAACGTATGCTCTATGCGGTCAGTAGAATATACCCAGATCCTTTAGGGTGACGTTAGTGTCCTCTTCTAGCGATGTGCCGTGCAGCGACATACCACTCGCCCGAACGGGAGCGTGTGCATTTTGCGCTGCTTGTGTCTGGGGGGGAACTTGAACTTGAGCCTGATTGAGTGTTGCAGGTGGTGTGGGAGTGGGCGTGGGAGACGAATGAGGTTGCGCTGGTAATTCGTTGCCCCGCTGTATCGGACGTTGCTCCAGAAATCTTCGAAATTCGTCCATCAATCAATCTTTATTTATTTAAACACGGTAAAATCCATCAGGAATTTAAAAATTAAAGATAACCTAACTATCCTAAACAAAATTCAAAACCTAACTACAACTAATCTAACTAAAACCTGTTTTTCATGAATGCCGTGTATAACATTAAAAATGAACATTAACTAATCTTTTAAATTGACTAAGAGATTCGGCTTCTCTCACATGACAGGGTAGACTGTTCCAGAGAACTGCTCCGCTATAAGTAAAGCTGTTTTTCATGAAATTAGTTCGCGGAAATGGGACAAATAGTTTGTTAACAGAGTCCCTCAGGGAGTAACGCGTTTCATTTCGTTTAACAAACTTAGATGATAAATATTCAGGAACAAGGCCATTTAAAGACTTGTATACCATTATGGATTTCTGTATTTGAAATTGAGTGTTCAAGTCTTTCCAATCGAGTTGTCTAATCAAACGGTTAGCATCAGCATCATAGCTAGAGAAGGTTAAAACGCGAGCGGCACGGTTCTGAAGCTTCTGTAGCCTGTCAAATAATGTTTTACCACAATTACCCCAGACAAGATTGCAATAATCGAATTGAGATTGAATTAATGAGTTGTATATATAGTGAAGGGTAGGTGGAGGGACAAAAGGTCTAATTCTTTTTATTGCTCCAATTCCGGAAGCGACCTTTTTAGATAATTTATCAATGTGTGTTTGCCACCGTAGGTTTTCATCAATAAATATTCCAAGCGATTTGACAGAGGAAACGTGTTCTATCGGAACATTATTAATCGAGAGCTCAAGTGGGTTCGACAAAGTACTCAATTTTTGTCTGGAGCCAATTAACATGAATTCAGTTTTAGAAGTGTTCAAAGTAAGTTTATTAGAAATAAGCCATTTGTTTAGGTTATCTAAATCGTGACTCAGAGTTAACTGTATTGAATTCACATCAACGCCAGCATAAGTAATGTGGGTGTCATCGGCATACATTCTAGGCTGGCACGAAGTAAGGCAGTTTGGCAAGTCATTAATATAAATAAGAAATAAAAGGGGGCCAAGGATTGTTCCTTGCGGTACCCCACATTTAAGAGAGCAGATTCTAGAAAGAGAACCGTTAACAAGACATCGTTGTGTACGATTAGTTAAATACGACCTAAACCAATCAAGAGCTGTACCTTGTATTCCGTAAAGGTTCATTTTAGCTAGAAGGATATCGTGGTCAACGGTGTCGAAAGCCTTTTTTAAATCGAGGAAAACCACAGCATTAACATTGCCACGATCAATATTAAAGGCCCAATTATCCGTAGCTTCCAGAAGGGCAGTTGCAGTTGAGTGTAACGAGCGAAAACCCGATTGATAATTAGAAATGATATCTTCATTGGTCAAAAAGTTATACAACTGATCATAAACAATCCTTTCAAACACTTTAGCTATAACGGAAATGACTGAAATAGGTCGATAATTATTCAGATCAGATGGCTCACCTTCCTTGAACAGCGGAGTAACTCTAGCACATTTCCAATCATCAGGAAATATACCAGAGACTAAAGATTTATTAAAGAGATCACATAGTGAAACTGAAATAAGATCAGCACATTCACGTACAATTTTAGCAGAAATATTATCAAGACCAGTTGCTTTAGATCTACATAATTTGTTTAGATGTGAGAAAACAATGCTGCAGTTAGTCGAGGAGAAGCTGAAATTGTTGTTATTTACCTTTATATTATTGATATAACTTGAATTATTTTCAGCAGTTAGAGGTATTTCATTAGCAAGTCTGGGCCCAATTGTTGAAAAATGGTCATTAAAAGCATCAGAAAGCTCACTAGAATTAGAGATAATGGTATCATTCAATTTCAGTTCCTTCACCGTTGTATTATTCACACGACGGGATGTAAGCTCATTAAAGGTTTGCCACGTTTTTCGAGGATTACCCTTAGATTGAATAAATGCATTAGAATAATAAGATGCTTTAGAAATTTTGATGTCATTGTTTATTATATTTCGCAACTTTTTGTACCTTTTCCAATCGTGTGGATCATTCGATGTAATTGCTTTTCTTTTGGCAGCATCACGATCACGCATGCCTTTCTTTAATTCTGAATTGATCCAGGGTGCTTTATTTGTTCTAGTACGTCTAGTTTGGAGTGGCGCATGAATATTAACAATATCCAAAAACTTCGTTTTCCAGTTAGTCCACAAAACATTTGGATCTTCAGAAACATTACAGGACCAGTCTTGCTGGGCGATATCGTTCCGAAAACTCTCTCTATTAAAATTTTGGAAATTTCTATAAGAAATGGTTGAGTGCCCTTTTGAAGGAAAAGTGAGAGATAATTTCCTATAAACGTAAATAAGGCTATGATCGCTGATACCAATATGAGAGACTCCGGAACAGACTACCCTGTCAGTATAGTTTGTATAAATTAAATCAATTAATGTTGAAGAGGATTCCGTTATGCGAGTAGGTTCAGTTATAAGCTGTTGAAGCCCAAATAAATCAGAAATTTCACATAAGCGTCGAGTATTTAAATCATATTGTGCAGAGGCCAGGTTACAGTTGAAATCACCTAGCAGATAATATTCTAGGCCGAGGGAATCTAATTTCTCAAGAAATGATTCGTAAGGTAAAAATAAATCAATTGAGGAGCAAGGAGGTCTGTACCAAGTGGCTATCAGAAATTGCCTGGAGTTTGGTTTCCGAATCTCTATACATAAATTTTCAAGACTGGGTGCATTCAAATCAGAGCGAACTCCAAAATTAATCGAGGTTTTTATATAAAAACCTACTCCTCCTCCTTGTCTGTTTCTATCACGACGAATAAATTCATAGCCTGGTATTTGGACCTCACAACTATTGATAGAGTCATCAAGTTTAGTTTCATTAATTGAGAGAATATCAATGGAGCGATCGGCAAGGAGAATTCTTAGTTCATCAATATGCTTTGTAAGACTATTAATGTTTAAACCTGCAATTTTAAAACCACGACCAGAAGGAAGAAAATCAGAGAGAATTGTACTTTCAAATGAATCAACGTTTTGATTAGGAATACCTGATGATACGTCACTCGGTTGAGAAGCTAGCGTGGGCGTCTCCTGTTGCGAGCTGGAGAGGGAAGGTTTCCCAGTTCCATCAGAAGCTTTACCAGTTGTTGGATAGCTGAGGACTGAAAACCCTTAAGAGACTGATTATACTTGCCAGAACCAGATCTTAAAAACTTAATAAATTGCACGGCCAGCAATGACGAACCTTTGGCATTCAGATGAAGTCTACTACCATTTAATGCTGAGGCGTCAATAACCGAATTATCAATATAAGTAAAGTTATTATCTACTGCTGTGAGCTTGACCCTCTCATTAACTTCAATGCGTTTAGCATCGACGTTGATATCTTCTCTGTAGACTATACCCGAGAGACCAATGCTTGAGTTAGGAAACTTGCTCTTCACCTTCAATACAAGGCTCTTGATATCGGCGACACATGAATCGGCAGACTCCGACGGAAGATTGTTGGTGCCAGTATGGATGATGACGTGAGAAGGATCCGCGGATGCAACAGCGATGTTGTCAACAGCTTCAGCTATTTCAGCAGTGATTTTCCCGGGATATGAGAATTTATGTACATGTCTTTGCGAAAGCTTTTTTGGATCAATGTGTTTTATCATTGAGTCACCAATAAGCACTATGGGTCTTGTCTTTCCGACTTCACCGCTTTTGGAGTTATTTGCACTAACTCGAGAGGTATTTGCGTGCGCTCCAGACTGATGCAGTGGCATCTCAGAGGATACTTGACTCGAAGGAGAAGAGACAAGTAAGGCCTGATAGCGGTTATGACTAGTTGGAATTGAATCAAATGCCCGGCTCGCTTCAGATGAATCAACATGTGAATGTTGCTGTTGCTGTTGTTGGCGACTTTCTTCGTTATTTGCAGTATAGTTGTCCTCATTTCTCACTTGGAATTGTACCTCACTTCTAAGGGGCTCAAATCTGTTCTGAGTTACTATATTGCAGGCCGCCAACGGCCGTTGGATATGTTTATCATTCACACTTTTCCCAAGTGTGCCCACTTGGGACCAACAATCACATATCTTTTGTTGGCGGCATTCGCCCTCGCTTCTTTCTTGCATAATGATCTTCATTGCCAGCTTAAGAGAATCATTTCCATCAGAACGCGTTGCTCCTTATCCTCTTCTCGAGAAGGCGGCTGCAACTGTTTCCAGTGCTGTATTTCATCATGAATAGTATCCTTGATGACTTTGCGTATCTTGGATTCAATCGCGTTCTCCTCTCGCTGTTTAAGACCCATTGTATAGGCAGGCAGATGCTGACTCGAATCGCGATCCCGCTTGCGGCCTGGCACCAATCTTTGCGATAGGGCTTGGTGAATCATCTGCAACGAGGGAGATTGTCTCTTTCTTGAAACTTGAGCTTGCGGAGTTTGCTGCAAAGTAGATAGTCGTGGCGATTGATGTTCTGGAACGGGGCTAATATTGCCGCGCTCCTCATTCAAGGCTCTCGCTCGTAATGCCGTGGCTCTCACAGAGACCAGACTTGTTCCAATGCTAGGTCCGATCTCCTCGTCTCCAGTTTCGTTTGACTTTGAAGAAGCCGATGAACGTGTCGTCTCTCCCAGTGCAACTTCCACGGCATCGCGGAACGACTTGGCGAGCACATTTGGAAAACTTTCTATGTTATACTTTACCAGAGTGTGCACGGCATCTGCGTGCGGAACATTCGGTTGGTCAGGGTTATCGATGTCGCGAATAACTCCCTCTCTTAGCATGTGTTCTATATCTTTACGGACCTTGCGCTCACCCGAGGCCTCCGATGCCTTGAGTTCTGCCAGTGACTTCAGTGCTGCCTCTTCGAGAAGTCCCCGGGTCATGTTCAGTGCGTCGGCCTGATCCTCTAACGTCTTTCGAATCTGTGTCACTTGCTGGGCTATATCCTCGATTTCCGACATTTTGCCGATGGCGTCATTTCCTTCAGGGGCAATGGAAGACTCTTCCGTTTTTGGTACCTGCTCTGCACCGACTACCTCTGGTGCACAATTTCCCGTTTCCGATACTCTGGCCGGTGCATCAGAAGCCATCGTGGTTGTTGATGAGTTCATGGATGAACCCAGAAATCCACTAGCTCGATGACAGTGGCGTTTAATAGGTTTGGTGCCACTTTGAGTAAAAAACCTAAAGCGAGTCAACACGTCACGCAGCGACTCCCTATGACAAAACACACCCACGGTGTCATCACGCGCCCCAAGTTGAGTGATGGAAATCTCGTCCGGCACACAATTAACAGTCCCCAGACTAGATTGACATGCAACGGTGAGGAGGACCGGTGCTACCGCTTTGAACGACGCCTCGTTGATGGTGGCAACACAAGCGCACGCAAAAGTAGTTCTACCTACCCAGTGAATATGCCATCCGAATAACACGCGCCCCACGGGATCGCTACAGTGGAAGTATCGAACGGGGATACCTTTCACGTCCATTTTGCGAATGTCGCCTACAGTCAAGTGATACTTTTTATCGCTGCCAAGCTTAGGCGGAGCTCCGATATCGTTGGCAAAGATACAGACCCAAAAAATCTCGTCATGGGTCTTGGCTAGAGTCTCCTTCAGTACCGCCTCTGGGTCGAACTGGCTACGGCAAGTCTTGCAGAGCATCGCGTCTGATCGGCACGTGCGTAGTGTCAACTAAACGAAGATAATAACCCACCAGGGCCATACCCACTTCTTCGGCATCTAGAGGTTCCTTTACTCTTGGAGTTAACTTCAAAGAGACGCGTTGCTCCTTCAAATCTACGATGAGATCCGAAAACTCGCACGTTTCCAAGAGAGCGCACAACTCCGGCCAACCAAGATGAACGACGCCCTCGAATGTCACTTCTACCTCGGCCTTATCACTTTCAGTCCGCACGTAATCGAACGACTGCGCTCCGTGGGGCCTGCCGCACATGATGTACTCCATTCTTTCTAGCGTTTCGATGTCCAATCTTGTTGGAAATTCCTCTGATACCGCCTTGCGCGTCTTTCCGTCCTTGCACATGCTATCGAGGTCGGCAATCTTTCGGATGGCATATTTGTCACACAATGGACACGCTTGCCGGCTCTTTAGCCATCGCGCTCGAAAATCGAGACAAAATCCCGTATCTGGAAATTGTTGACGAGCCCAAGCAACAAAGGTGAGGTCGAACTTCTCGGGCGGCCACAATATTCGATTCGTTTGGTCATCACGGTATCTCCGACGCTTGACAACGCGACGATCAAGTTCCTGCGCGTTCTCGAGGTCGTCGTTGTCGTCGTGTTCGTCGCTTGGTCGTTTTCGCTTTTTCCCCATCGTTATCACTTTGCTTTTTTAAGGTTTGTTTAATGGCCGGCAACAGTGCCGTCAATAAAGCATCGGGTGTGCGTTGCAAAACTGTAACAAACCCTGGCCGACTTGAAAACGTGCATGCCATCCATATTGCCACCCAGCGCAATCTCTCGTCCGGTCTTTCGTACACTTTTTCATTGCCATAGCAGACGGGCACGTTGTGCCATTGAAATTCCCACTTCCCCGCATGGCTTTGCACTTTGACGTCCCTTCGTTTCATGGGGCGCTCTATGTCCACGATCCCGGCTGCGCGTCTACACTGTGCCACCAAGGCACTTTGCTCCGAGGTGGTGCAACGTACTTCGACCGACAATAGTCGATCCAACACGCTGGACGAGCCACCGCCGGTCAGGCGATGAAGCAAGGCGAGTCCCCTGTTGACGACCGGATGAATCCCCGGTTGCCACGCTTCTTGTACCAAACGATCATCAGGGGCCGTCTCGACAAAAAGACGCCTGAACCAACGCCGTACATCCGGGGTGGGGTCCGTGAGGTACAGTCCAATGATGTCTCCCGAGAGAGCAACCCCGCGTCCAAAACACATGGCCATGTGTTTCAAGGCCGAGTCTATCTCGTAACCGAAGGCATTCGGTGGTCGCGGGATCAACGCATCGCCAAGTGTCACCATCGAGAGTACTTCTTGGCGAGGAAAACGCAAGAGTCCTACCCACTCTTCGCGAATCAACAAAATGTCTGGTGTTTGTAAAACAAGGGACATGGCGGTATAGCGGCAACCACGAGCAAACCCCACGAGCAAGTGCACCCATCTTTCTTTGCAGAGCGTGTACTTGTTCCAAAATGCGGCGCTGGACCTACGCACCTGTCCGAGACGAATATCGTATGGTCGACCCTCCCCATCGATGACACTAACAATCATCCCCTTGCTTTCTTCCACCAGGACCGATGACATCGTTTGCAGACTTTGCAGAAAGAATCGTCGCGCTTCAAGTCGACTATTACGAGCAAGCCGAAGGTGAATACAATCAAGACCCATTTTCCGTTCGGTACAAAAGTCGAATGAGCACCGAACGAGTGTTTGGTCTGTGCGAAGGTGAGGACCAGCCCGAGGCGTGGAAGAGTCTCCACGCGTCTCATAGGCTAAAAGCGCTCGCCGTTCAATTCGAAGATTCACTCGCTTCGGAGGAATACAGACAACGTGCACTGTTCCGAAAGCACTGCGAGACCTTGGCTCAAAAGGAGCAGGAACTTGCAGATATCCAGTACGCGGAGGAGTCCGGGGACCCTCTATCATCTATTTTATCCAGCGACCCTCTTATCAAGAACGCTCTGCTCGAGTATCGCCGATACGGCCTGGGTGATTTGCGTTACATAAGCAACGCACATGTCCTGGCCGTTGTCTGCCCAGTCTCAAAGAAATGGTTCTTTCCCCAGAAACTGCCCATCCTCGCCGTCCGGCTCCATCCGTCCTTATTCTCTTCTGGAGACACCATGGGGTCAATCGAACAGGACGAAGGTACCGTGTCTCGTTGCCACGTACCCGACGCCCTACGAATTCCCAAGGACAGGCAACCGCTTTGGTTTTCCAATCTGTTGGCATTTCACCCGGAAGAACTGCTTCAAAGCACGCCATGGACAGTTCCCGATCAAGACGACTCGACGCGTTCTCCTTTCGATCCGGTCCAAGAACTCATACGGGCCATGGTCGTCACGAGACAGGTATCTACGTTTCTGGGACGAGAGGACAGTTTTCTTACTGATTCGTATGCACAAGTGGACAGATTGCACGCAGCATTCTATCAACTCGTGAAGACGCAGTTTGTGGACCCCGCCTTGGAAAATGCCCGTCAGCGATTTCATGCTGGAGATTGGTCCAACTTCTGTATGACGGCCTTACAACATTTGCCGGTTGTTCGACCCTGCAAACAAGACGAGGAAGAGGAGGGAGTGGAGTGCGTACTTACTGGAAAAAGAAAAGACCTTCTCCGGGTCACTGTTGTGAGATGTCCCGTCTTGGAGTGGGATTGCACCGTTAAGTCATTTAGAGATCACATCAACTGGTTCACGTCTCGGTACACTCGAGGACAACAACGCTGGTGGCAGGTGGCTACACAGCGCCTTCCATTCCGCAATAATCCTCGAAACGGCACGCGCCGCAGACGATTATCTTCTCTTTCTTCCACATCGTCGGTTTCTGGGGCACCTGAAATCAATAGCCGGCATCGCGGACGCAGGACGGTTATTCAGGTCTCCAATAACTGCCAAGATGCCGACGACGACGTTTTCGACGGCTTCCTGGTGGGGCCATGGACAAACAGTTTGATCTTACATCGTTCCGTGGTCGACCTCCTGTGGCAAGCGTGGCGGTTGGCCCATCTTAACTGGTGGATCGATGTCGTTTTCCTCCAATGGAGAAAAGATAAATCAACATCCCATTCCACAAACCAAGAGGCTATTTTCATCATCACAAACGCCATATTTGCAGCACTAAGCCAATGTCAGACTTCAACCGGATCGTGGTAGTGGTCGATCGCAACCCCTTTGGATCCACCAAGGGACAATGGGCACGCATCTTGGGCGTCCTGAAAAACGACGAGATTTCTCTGAGATGGGATGACTCTTTCAGACAGGCGTCTCGTAATTTCTGGAAGTGGAACATTGCTGTGTGCCTGTTTGACCAAGCCAAGAAAGATGCCGTTCCGGTGGCGTTATGCGAAAATGATCATCTCGCTCAAAACGTGTCTAGCTTTGTTAGCATTTCTGCAGCACACCTTCGAGAGGGAGGTTTTTTGCGGTTAGCGCCTTTACCGGACGTGAGACGCATCGACTACCTCGACGAGCAAGACGACGCTATTAGAGAAGCACTCGGTGACGCATCCACCGCTTTACCACTTGTGCGACTGGGGGAACTCATGGCCGCAGCTCGCAGTGAGTGCTTACGAAGGACTGTGCAGGGAAGCAACGTTAGTTTGGCTGTGGTGCGCCGAATCGTGTCTCGTCTTCTAAGAACAGACGAGGACTCCATCACGAGATCAGACGTTACTGAGAAGAGGAAAAGAAAAAAGAAAAAGAAGAACAGCGCCGAACAACAAGAGGAACAAAGGGCAAGGGTTTCTGAATTTTTCAGATTGAAGAATGCAAAGACTTACTTTTTCGAGCAAGCCAAAACGAAGGCTGTCGTCGCTCCATTTGCCAGTCGTACCTTTGTGTCCAATTTGGAACGATTTTATGCCAGTCGGGGAAACCACCCAGGTTACCTTAAGACGGTGGCTCGGTACGTAGATGGGCTACCTCCGTGGGACCGGGCTTTTGTTGAAGAATGGACAGTTTTGGGGATCGAGGCACCTGCACCAACCATGGACGAGCGGATGGTTTTGTTGCAGTACCCGAACGACAATGGGATGGGTTATTCTTTCGCGGCTTGCGATTCGGCCGGATTGGAAAAGTTGATATCCGGAAGCAAGTCACCCGCATTCAGTGAAGTCTATCGTGACGATCTGGTCCTCACTGCGATTCCCGTCGACTGGGATATGCCTGTCGACAAAGTCATTGGCTCTACGTGGAACCCGATGACCTGGCTCGAGCGCATCGAACGTGCAGCAGATGCTGCTTTGCGTCACTTGATACCGAGTCTCGATTTTGGCTCTCACAAACGACGAGTCGCGCAGACCCGCATGTGGATATCAGAAGAGATGATGGCTAAGGTGACACCGGAAGGAGTAGTCCGAGTCCAGGGACTGGACAAAGTTAGCGTCCACGCAAATCTCCTTCTTCCGCGCAACGTCATCATTTGGAACTACAAGGATCTACGAGCGGTGTATGAAGAAATGGAACGCCAAGATGGTGCGCACTCCTCTTGGTATCTCGACAAATCGATCACCAAACTTCGTCTTCCGGCTTGTTTCAAGAGGCGCCAAGACGGTTCCTATGTCCATCGCCTGGTTCCTTGGCGCGGTACTCCTGCCGATGTCTTTGGTGCACTCGTGCATGCCAGACACGACGTGCCACCATGGGAAGGTATCGGCATGGCAGTCTTCAGGTCAACTTTATCTAAACAAGTTCCTGGGATTACGGGATACAACATAAAAACTGTTGCTAACGAATGTGACGTGAACTTAAACGAAGCCATAGAAGCCATTCGTCTCGCTTTGTCTAGGACACGGGAAACTGTTACGGTGGAATTAGCACCGGCCTCGCGGCCGCCTTTCGTCGCTGTACGAAGGCGTAAGGAGGGAAACTGGTGTGTCATTAAAGGAAACACACATGGCCATGCTACGATGTATTTCGTGATCGACAATCGAGCGCGCGCGTGGATTCACTGTCACAACGACAAATGCAAGACCAAGCGTTTAAAGGCCGCCACAAAACCGTACATCGACCTCTCGACGGCTCGCATTTGTGTGCAAGATTCGTGATCGCTCTTGGAAAGGTCTTGTATAATCTATTCTCTGCTCGTTTGTGGATAGCCATAGCAGTCGTCATCGTGGTCACGAATTTGTTAAAAATTCTTCTGTTGCACGTTGGATTGGTCATTGGTGATGTGGCAGAGTTCATCAACGAGATTGTGGCTGTTGTGTTTGAGGTTGTTAACGCCGTCGCCAACGAGGCATCAAAGGTAGGACACGGTTTCAAGGATTTTTTTACCGGCCACTTTAAACGACTCTCACACGAAGGAGACTACGCTACTCGAACTCACCTGACGGTACCCCCGATCCTGTATCAACTCGCTAGTCTCAGGGACCACATCGACGATACGAAGGAATCACCGGTCGGGCAAGCCTTGGCCGAACTGATCCGACTGCTTGCGCGCGTACGGGTATGTCCTAGTCTTGCTTACTTTCGGACTATATCCCTTTCGAGATGGATCATCAACGGTTTGGTCGATGCCTTTTTGCCGGGTTTGTGCGAAAACAAGGTATCGAGAGCCGTACAAGTGATGCTGTTTCTCTTCGATGGTCTTCCGAAACTTTTGGGTTGGATAGGTTCAACCGGCGTCCTGTTATGGCTCATTCTGATCGAGGGTTGGCCTTTGATAGAATGGGGTCTTCTGGTCTTATTTGAGGTCACCGTCTTTGCTTGGATCAAGGTTCGAGATTCACTTCGCTTTCTGGAAAATCCATCAGATAAACAGAACGGCTGGATTAGCTATAGCAAGCCTTTGAGATGAAATAAAGAAATGACCTTATAATTTTATTGTTTGGAACAGTTTGTGAAATAGATAAACATAATATATGTGATATATATATATATATTTCATCTATAGTGGTCAATAGTAAAACTAGAGCTTGATTATAACCGGACGGATAATTCAACCTCAGACTGAACTTGACATTTTATTACCAATAAAAAAGATAAGAGCCAAAAAATAAAAACGAAACTCCTTCTTTCAGGATCAGTTCCAGACGTTTCAGTTTAAGCAATCAACTTGTTATACAGAGTGGTAATGAGGCCATTTTTTCATTCCTAGCAGATATTGGTCATTGACCCGGTAAAACTGTATCATCTCTTCAAGATTCCTGCTGCCATCCACGACTATAACGGGAGCAGATACAGGAAATTTTCCTTGAATTAGCCACTCTTCGTGTCTTTCGTGTAAGGCGTAAAGAAGTTCCATGGGGAGACTTTTTTCTTCGGTTCGAGATCTTTTCTTAACCCTCTGCATGCATGTCTCAGGTGATGTCCTCAGGTAAATTATCAAATCCAGTTGAGGTTGCTGCATTTTTGTAATCCAGTCAAACCACTCATGGTACACTGAATGTTCTACGGAAGACATCATTCCACTTTTGTAAAGGTTGTGCCCAAAGCAATAGAATCCACTGTAAATACTTCTTTCGATCATTTTCACAGGCGTCACATGTGGCTGTTTGTAAATTTTCAGGAGGCTAAGAGCAGCATAAGACTGAAACAAATAGCTCCATCTTTGGCAGTTTGTGTAAAATAACTCCAAAAGGTTTTTGCCCCCAACATTTTGCCACTCGGCAACTGGTTCTTCCAATACCTCAACCATGGGATTTTCTCGAAAATGGTTCAGTAAAGTTGTTTTTCCACTTCCAATGTTACCTTCCACAGCAACCGTAATGTTTTTCTTTGGTGATTTGTCCGTCATCGCGCACTTCGTTTCCATGGGTTCAACCTAATTTATTCCAAGCATGTTAATAACAAAAGTTTTTGATGGAGCGACAGCCTTCCACTTTTATAGGTAAAAAAAAGCCAGTACAATACAGATGGCGACAATGAAAACTAAATTTTGGAGCAAGACCCGAATGGAAAAAAATGGCCTAAGTAAAATGGCTCTAAAATGTTGTTTTATTTCATTTTACCATATATATATATATATATAATATATAATTGTTGTGTATTATATTATATTATTACATATTTTACGTATTCTTTCATATTTCACAGAAACTGTTTGGTATGATATGCTTTTTTTTATTGATTTCTTTGGATAAATACAGGGGAACGCTTTATCTGTTATGTGGTACGTAGACTAATCAACTGATATAAGCTTGAAGCAAATAATAATGAAAAGCAAAAAATAAAGACTTGTTGACAGCTTTCTCTATAGATGCTTGCTTCAAGTCAGGCTGTCTCATATTCACCATCTTCATCCTGTTCATCGCATTCATCATCTGTCTCGGGTACAATACCATAGGCATTTCTCACGGCCAGCGCGTTTTTCTCGAAGTCTTCGAATGGGATGGTGTAACGACACAGAATAGAAGCTGTCGCTTCCTCAAAGGCGGTCTTACTTAGCAAACCGAGTAGCCACGTCTCCACTTCGTTCATGCAATCTTTATCTTCTGTCAATGCTCTAGACACCAAGTCGATGATTTCTCGATGGGTGGAATTATCGAAGAGCCAATCGGCTGACTCCCTCTTGACCGTGGTGCGACATCGCTTGTAATCCTTTCGTGATGTGTTGAGATCGGGCATGTAAATCTTCTTGGTTTCTGGATTCAGGAGGCATTTTGCTGGGTTGCATTCCATCCCCATTATCCTTCGAAACATGAAGGTTTTGATTATGGACGCCTTCAACGTCTTCCACACGGGCTCTAGTATCTCCAATTTTGTGACAGGAAACAACGATCGCTCCTGCTGGGTCAACGGGTGTTGTATCTCGGTGTCTTCCGGTATCCCCATCAACGTCTTTTCTACGTAGATCTTATCTTTGGTGGCATTGAGAAACAATTGCACCTGTGGTACCGCCTCTAGATCAGCCACCTTGCTTCCCAAACGACTCACCGCCAATACGCTCAATGCAGCAGAAGGGTTCATCGGTCCCTCGTAGCTCACCCCTTTCTTTAAATCCAAGACGCAGGATCGATTGTTGGCTGTTGCTGGCAAAACTGCCATGAGCTTCTCATCAAACGCCTCAGGCTGCACCACTTGCATCAACGTGTGCCATGGGGCCGTTTTTAGGCGCTTTATCACTCGTTCGTCTCTTTCTTCACTTTCTTCTTCTCCTTCTTCTCCCTCTCTTCTTTTGGGCATTTCAAAGAGTCGGGGTACATGGTCCGAGGACTGCATCTCCTCGCATGACTTGATCATTGCTTTTTGCTCTGCTGGTGTCTGCTTGGTCTCATGAGGACTTGGACCGTGACTGGCTTCAATAGGGTCGTACTTTTCGTGCACTTTGCTTTCCGAGCCAAGCAAGCATAGGACATCTTCATGAAAAAGCCTGTCTCCAGAGTCGCTGCAATTTCGTCCGCGATGGGTGGTCACGTCCACTGCAAAAGGTTCCATGGGTAGTCTTGTCGCTATCTCTTTCGACTTCAGGGTCTTTGATATCACATTTTCTAGAACGATGGGACTTGGCTCCTGGATCATCTTCCAGTAGTTCATCAGAGAGTAAACTCCCCAGAGTACCATCGACACCTCTTTCTCCTTCCAGTTGAGCGTGGTACATTTCCGCAATCTGTCAATGAGGCAGAGTCTCCGTGATAGGGTTCCATCGTCGTCTCGATGGGCTGCGTACTGCACTAGCTCTTGCCACACTAGCTCCAATCCCTCCTTGACATCTGGACTCTTCTTTTGGTCCACAAAAAGTACATGTTTGGCCACCAGTCTTACTTCTTCTTCCGTCAGAGTACTGTTGGCTTCCTGGAGAATTTTCCGAATTTCTTCAAGGGCAATAGCTTCTTTTTCGAACTCTGTCTGTTGCCTGTTTTCCCAATCTATCTTGTTCTCAATTGTTTCCATTGCGTAATTTCGCAGTGACAACTCCTTAAGTCGCAACAAATTTCGATCCACCTCAACCTTGCCTATCAACTCCATCACCTGCACTGCCACGTACTGGTCGCGATTCCACTTGCCCTGCTCCACAAACTCGACGACGCGATTTATCACGGAATTTGGTGCCGTTGCATGATCTTCCAAGAGACTCTCGACGAGAAGACGCGGGTTTTTCGTTACCAAAATCTTAACTCTGTCCAACCAGTAGAATCGCCTGGTTTCCTCTTTTACAATTGCTGCACATCTCAAGATCTTCCTTGCGAGAGACTTCATCTCGTCAGGTTCGTACCCGTCTAATTCGAGTAGCGTTCTAGCCGCCATGGTTGACATGCACTTGTAATTTGTTCATAACGTTTATATAACCGATGCCTCGCCTGAAGATAACGCTTCCAACCTCGATTTCCACATAGAGCCTTTTTTCATGAGATCATCGTCGGTAGTGTACTGCTCCAAGCCGATGAGGATTGTATCGTGGTTGAGGCTACACTTGGATAACAAGGTTGTATGGACCCTACTTTGCGCCTGTAGCTGCACTACTTCCGAGAGCATGGAACCTATCGAGTGCCCCAGACCGTTCACCTTGGCACAGACTGGGCACATGCTCACGTAGATCACATCGCGGCTGAGGCAATTTATTTTAGCGGTGAGTCGATACACACCAATCTGGTTGGTCCCGGGCGACATGAAAGGACAAGCGATACACTTCTCTCTGAGGCATGGCCACGATCCACCGACTGCCATTTCACTCGTTAAAGTGGTGATTGGCGATTCGTCGACGATGGCTGCAGATGGCTCCAACGGTCGCGCTTGGTCTGAAGTTGCATGACCTTCACCGAAGCCAAAATCCGTCCCTTCGATGTTGTGAGCCAACGTGGAGTTCGAAACATTGCTTAATTGACTCAAAAACTGTTCCAAGTTAAACTCTGAGCCTTGGTCCTCCGTGGCGTTGATATCTGCCCCCTGAAAAATTTCACTGAGTAGTTCGTTGACGTCACCGATGTCCACGGGGTTCGGTGCGACGGACGTCATTGCAACACCAATCGTTGGAGTTTCTTCCAGCACTCGTTCGACCTCTTCTGTTGCATGATATGAATAGTCCGATGCATGCATCATGGTATCATACAGAGTGAGCTCGTGTTCGGGATCTGGCATGACAGGCGAGGGTGGGATCATGGCAATAGGCGATGCCTCACATCCAGACTCTGCCTGGAATAGCGCTCCGAGATAAGCTACTCCCGTGCGCGTAACATCCACGGCTCTCGGTACAGTTTCTCTGCTATCCTCGACACTCTCTTGTCCTTTCTTGTGGTCTTCCAAGGTGGGGTCTTCAGACTCAATTGTCGGCTGAGACTGTGAAATATCGGTCAGCATCGGTCTCGGGGATTGCTGTGCAGAATCTATCGGCACCAATCCGCCGATCGACTGTTCCATGCGCACGATGCACTTCGAGATGCTCTCCATGGAAGGAAAGAATGCCTTGTCGCGTGGATATTTGGTGCAACACAACGGGCACTCGTCAAAGTTTGGGACTTCCACTTTTTGGTTTGTCTTTGACGCTCTGGCATGAGCCCGAATGAACCGACGCTCGTCCTGCATTTGCTTGCAGTGTTGATGCCAAAAGTGAAACGACGGATAGTTGGGTTGGGAAATGATTTTGTTGACTATCTCTTGGCGCAATTGCTCTCGGCGCGTCTCGCGTTCGGTCAGGTCGGTCACGTCCCTTAACGCTTGATCGACCAGTGTGTCCAACGACGTTACACCGGAAAGGCAACACCACCCTTGAGACGGAATGGTACCTAGTAGCTCAGTGCATATACAGCACCTTGCCAGACGCAGCCACTGATGTTTCTCTTCATCCTTGTATTCTGCAAACGTGACCTTGCGTTCCCGAAACCACGTGCACATACTGTGCGGGTCGGTCACGGCGTTGGCATTCCCTTCAAGAAGACGGCGCACCCAATCTTTTGAGTTGATCTCATCCGAGTCCTTGATGCGTACAAGAGTCGTATCGCGCTTGAGTACTGCCGATGAGACTTGTTCGATCAAGGCTTTGGTTTCTTCCACTCGCAGTCTGGAAAACTGCGAGTTGGAATCTTCGGGCAACACAGATATCGCGGATGTCTCGCAAATCCTGGGTTTTCGAATGCGAGCGGCCACCTCTTCGACCGTGGGTAGCTGATCCAGTGGGGCATACGTCTTTTCTGGGGCCGTGTCAACGTGTTTCGTCGTGTAAGACGGATCTTCGATCTTGTGATATCGACGCAATAGTGCAGCATTCCAAAAGCCTGCGAGGTTGGCGTTGAGCGTTGCTACAAGGGATGAGACCACTTTCCAGTGGCCATTTCGACCTCTCTCGACTTTTTCCATCAGGACTATCTTCAGGGCATCACAGACAATTTGCAATCCAGCCTTCGAGAGCCTGAAACGTGGCTGTAGCAGATGACAAAGACCCGTTGCTAACAATAGACAAAGCAGCTTGTCGTCATTCTTTATTTTCTCGTGCATGCGATCGATCAGCGAGATGCACGAAGTTAGAATGGGCATGAGTACGCCGGTAGGATACATGATGACACGCGGGTCCGTCAGGACGAGTACCGATACTCTTTCGCGAAAAGGATCCCTGAGAGTTCGAATCTGTCCAGGCTTAAGTGCATCTTTCATTTTCATCCTTGTGACTTGCTCTCGGAGTCGAGGATCAAATGCAAGATTCAAGATTCGCTTGCATACATCTTGGGCTCCAATTATCTCTGATTTATCAAGTTGACAAACCTTGAAGATGCGTTTTAGCTCAATTTTAAGTATGCTCTCTAAACATTTGGGGACGATGGGTTCGATGAACCGTTTCTTCTCAAGCATGGCCGCGTCACCAGCTCTTACAACCAGGGCCCTTTCACTTGTAACCCCTTGTTCCTTTGACCTTGGTCTCTTTAGAGGATTGCTAACGTATGTTGTTACTGTAGTCGTTGTAGCTTCTTCCTTCGCTTTCTCGTCTTTTTGAGGACCAGATGATCGATGTTCGGTTTCTTCTGGATCGTTTTCCTCTTTTTCGATATCTTCCGTTTCCTCGACCATTTCGGAATCTCCGTCTCCGTCTCCGTCTCCGTCGTCATCGTCCCATCCTTTTGCTGCAATCAGCGGTGTGGCCGCTGGTATCACGTTGCTTGCACCAAAGTCTTGATCGTGTTTAGAAACGACGCGCTGAAACGACGCTTTGCGATTAGTTGCGATCAAAGCTCCGTTTGCGTCTTGAATAGATTCCGCAAGACGACTCCGTTCGATCAGGTTCTGTGTCAGCATGCCGATGATGTTCGACTTGCCGACGCAGATACCACCACCGGGAACTCCGGCCGGAGTCGCACCCGGATCGATCCCGCCCAGCTGTTTGACTTGTTCTTTGTACTTCCTGGCACCTTCGCCCACTGTCCTGTTCAACCACGACAGCTGATCTTTGGCTGTGACAAATTCTTTGTACATGTTGTTTGTGATGTACTCCTTGCGGATTCTGGCTCGGTGCCATGCATCCTGAAATTTCATTAGAACAGCTGGAGATATTATAAATTTCATCACTTCGGTGATTTCGCGATTCAGAGCATTGAACAACTGCTGTTTCCTCAATTTCTCAACCTTTGTCTTAGCATTGTCTGCCAAACGGTTCAACGACTCCATATGCTGAATGGCCTCGTCGCGATCCTTTTCGAGTCGACCTAAGAGTCTGGTATTTTGCGTGAGAGCCTCGGACATCTTAAGCAAATCTTCGTGCAGCGTTGGACGAAGCCGCAACTTTTCAGGGTCTTTCTCGTCCAACCTCAGCTTGCGCAGCAGCTCAAATTCGTTGACGGGACGCATTCTTTTGCCAAATGCCGTCTCCTCTAACATCGAGTCCAACTGAGCGATCTTGGCGTACGTATCGCTTGGAATCCCATCGCCCTGATGTACCGCTTTTACGTGATCGGTGGCGTCTTGTTGATCACAGAACCGATGGGGGCAGTAGTAAAATCTCTCCCCTTCCTTATGTGCCAGGACAAAAGTGCATTGGAAAGGAAAGCCGGCCATTGTTACCGTCGTGCTTCCTTTCATGTCGTCGCTGGTGTCGTAACCCGTCAGTCGCTCTAACTCTGATAGAGACTTGGCCCATGACGGTTTGGATTCGCCACTCGAGTCTTCTTGCAAGTCGAAGTCGCTCAGTACAGGAGGGGCAAAGGTCTGATGCTCATCTCGTTCACCGGCTCGCGTGGTATTGAGAAAGAACACGAGACAGTTCGATGGTCTTAAAGCGGTCGCATGTCTTAGGTTGTACAACATGCCGCGTTCTTTGCTACCGTCGCGTTGTCCGTCGACCTGTAACAAAACCCTCGTCAAGCGTTCCAGCAACTGCGTGACCTGAATCATCCCGTGGTTTTGCCGAACCAAGGTCTGCGCTTGTCTGACGAGCTTGGGTATCTCCCTTATGATGGACCCTTCGTCACTCCTGCCAGCAAATCGCTGGATGGGGTGCACGTTCTTGTCGCCATACACCCGACTGGCTTCATGTAATCTACTTGCCAGTATATGGCCGAGGGGGGTCTTGGGCGAAAATACCCCGAAATTTTTCAGTGCTTTATGAACGCTTCCCTCGAGCCATTGTATCATGCTCTTACGGCACAGGTACAATCCCAAGATGTTGGGATCGCTCGTTTTCGCAACGTCTATTGCATCCAGGCCTTCCCCCAGTACGTTCATGATGGGATCATTCTTTTCCTTGAATTGCAGCATCAGTTGAGCGGACTTTTTACGTTGGGTGTCCAACCGAGAGAGTCCAGCATAGCTTTGGTGCACTGCCACGTAACGGAACCGTTCGCTCACGGAGAATTGTTGTAATATACCCATAAGCTTCTCTTCGGTCGTTTTCCAGCCCTTTGTTACATCCTGCACGCGAATTTCCGCTATCCAGTTTCCGATAGTGAATGGCAAGAGGTGTAACCCCAGGCCGTGATGTCCTTTCGTCTCGTCCTCGTAGGAGCACAGGTTGGCGAGACACGCTGTAAGCGTTTTCAACTCCACAACCACCAGTTGTGTATTCTTCGGTGTCGAAGGTTTTGCCAGAGATTTGGCATTCGCGTCGATCCTCCGCGCCGTTTCTCTAAGTATGGATGACAAGGGCTGCATCGGTAACACTCTGCCGTGTTCGTTTCGCAACACCAAGGCCGTGGTAGAAACGTTGCGATCCAGTGGACATATCGCGACCACGTTATCGTCCAATTGCTCGCGTTGGATGTTTCCGCGAGAAGCCTCTCGGCACCATTGTTTGTATCGTTTCTCCAATTGATTGTGAGCCATTTCCGACGTCGCTCTGTTACGGTTATCTGACAGTAAATAAGATGGAAGATCTGCCGTACGATCCGAGTAGGTGCTTGACTTTCTGGTTCCGGTTGGTTCATTCGCCCCATCTGCAATGGCCCTTTTCGGCTGGGGTACGGGTAGAAAGAGTAGATTCGCCCCCTCGACGTGATGGTGGAACTTTGACATTCCCTCAAGAGATGATTTGGCCGGCCGTGCCCATCAAAGAAGGTGACAATATATTCCAGGTCAAGGCGGCCGTTCCGGTTCCTATCAATTCGCACGACCAAGTACTCTTCGTGACCCTACGAGACGTACTCGACCGAGTCGTTGCCCGGGTTCACGTCACGTACGACGAGGCCAGAACATTGCGTCACGTTGGTTTCACTGAGTGGTACCCGGCGGAACCAGCGCCACTGCCGGAATATGAAACGGACCAAGACGACATGCGGAACAAGGTGACCTTCAAAGAATTGGCAAAAAACGAGAGAACCACTTTTCGTCTGGTCCACTTTCTTGACCATGGCGACCTCTACGGTCTACCGCTTGATCCTGCTTCGAGTTTACACCCATCGATGCGTTTGATGTCGAGTGACGTGGACATCGAATGTCTTGCATGGGCTTCGGCCATCGCCCCCGAAGACCCAGGCAGGTTACTACTGGCGGGCGCGTTTCGCTTGCCCGTGCAGGCGATTCTTTTTGACACTGACGAGAACACATCGCAGGCAGCCCAAAAAACGATACAAGACGTGAACAGAGGAAAGTATTTGGCAAGCATTTTGCTCGATACCACTCGTTCTTCAGAACACGATAAGTTGTTCGTGGCCTGCGAGTACGCTTCCGGTAACATGAGCGCTATCGAGGTGCCATCCCTGGCAGATGATGACGACTATACGCGAATGACATTCCCAGATGGCGCCGAATCCATCCATCGCACTGTTGTCGACAAAGTTGGAGCACGCATAGCAGTGCTTAGACGTCTTGACCTCCCTGGATGCCATCCAGCAATCATAATTACGTTGGTGTCGGGGAGACGTTTTCTAGAGGCAGGGCTCGTGATACTGCCCTGGAAAGTCGTGATCCTTTCCGATCGGCGATCTTCGGAAATCTTGTCTGTTGCGTGGAGAATGCCGTTGGGCGAGGACAGAACTAAACTGGAGATTTGTACTCGATGGCGTTCCCTGTGGAAACTTACACACGTATCCAGTCATTCGGAAACTTGGACGCTTCATTCTCCTTCCCTTACGACACCTCCTCATGTCTACCTTTGTGATAAGGGTCGATGGTCAGATGTCTTCCTTCCAGCGATACTCGCAACCACTCCACGCCGACTGATCCCTCGATTTTGTGAAAATGCCATTAACCGTATCGCAGAGATCGTATCCAACCGTCGAGCACGAGGTGAAACGGGAGGTTACGTTCCCCTAGGGCACGATTATATTACCAGCCATCGAGTCGCAAAACCCGTGCCGATTCAGCGAGGTTTTGTCGATGCAGTCACCCCTGGACTATCGGCCGCACAACAATGTCGAAGTCATCAATGGAGATACGCTGCCTTCTGGTGAAGATCGAGGGCGATCGTTGTTTTACCACCCCGAGTTCGAACTGCCCGTGCCAACCCGAAAGAATCTTTGCGAACTGTATAACGATTCAACGATCAAGTTGGCGGGCACCGAGTATCCTGTGCTTGCGTACGCAGAACTAAACGACCCACAACAGGTTATACCTCTCACTGAGGTCTTGGGTCGTTTCTCGGTTGCAGACGCGAATAGTTGCATTTCCTTGGGAAATCGTCGCTTTGAATACGACGGACAACGGTTTGACTCGCCTTATTGCGACCTGTTCTTTCGAAGCTGGACCAGAGCGGTAAGAGTGTTCAACGACTTAATTCACTACAAAAGGAATCCCTGTCTCGAGGAAATGCAGCTGGAACTACAACGACTCTCCCGAGCCTTTGATGTGGCCTTTCACGGTCTCTTAGGTGTCGGGTTCGCTTGGCACGTGGACCTCACGCAACCAATTTCTAAAGAATCTTTACCATCGTGGACGGAGATATACGGGGGCTGTAACGTAATTCCGTTCTTCCCGGCGTCTAGGCCCGCGTATAACGGGGGAGCCGTGTATGCATTGCTGAGCATGTTGGTACTCGAGATTCGTTTTCAAGAGATGGAGAAACGAGTAGGAGAACTGTTGCTGTCGGATACCAAATACGATCGCATAGTAGCATTGGGTCCAGAGATCGAGCAGATGCAGGATGCCATTCGAAAGGCCCCATCTACTGCTTTGGTACTACATCCCTTCAATCCGATGCGCCATTATGCGACCTCATTCGATTTATTCGTTGACCATCGATACAACCTAGAATGTAGGGAATCGCTTCTATGGATTCAGGGCGTTCTTGCCCTGGCCAAGACCGCCACTGTTGTGGATGTCGAGACCGAAAGATTGGTCGAACTAATGCGATCTATTATACAGACTCTGACGTACGTACTAAGTGACCAAAGTGTATTAGAATTTGTGTACAAAACTGGACAAGTGTACCAGCCTGTACCGATTGTCAGGAGAGAGAGACAACGGTTTCCTTCGGTAACCAACTCATGCTGCGACCAAGGACACGTTTACGAGGATGAACTCCCTTCTGCTACCACCATAAACGCAATGCGTGCAACTTGCCTTAGAGTGCTAGGGTGCAACGTTGACTGGAAATCCGTAGAGGTGATGCCTTTACCAGAGGATTGGGTCCCGTCTCACGTGGTAGAACTGGACGAGTCAAATGAGGACGATACGTGTGGCGAATCTACAGAGCACTGCTCTCTCGCAAAAACAATGATTCGCTTATTTTGTATTTACCGTTAAGATCTACCTTTAAATCATTAAATGGTGTAATTAAAATTGCATATAGCATTTATGACGTTCATGGGTGGTTGCTTAATTTTCACGTCATTGTAACATAAGTGATGTCATGTGAGCGGTGCCACGACATCGCTTTCGTAATAGAATTGTGCAAATTTTAACGTAACGAGACGATTTTATCACGTCTCGTTTCTATAAAAGCCAGACACGCTTCATCCAAGATCATAACCTTCTCGTGCATCATGTCTTATATGAAAAAAAGACCAAACGATCTCCCACGTCATCGGCCCTCGCCCGACATTCACAAAAATCGAAGAACTGCCTTGCGTCTCGTCTCAGACCTAATCTATTCGTCTCTGCATGATTCAGATAACAAGACGGAAGAGACTGCTCTCAATCTCAGTAAAGCATGGTCAATCAAAGAACCTCCACATTTGCCTTCGGATGATCAGGCAATGTCCTCTTTGATCGCAAAAGAAGCTCAAGACGGAGAATACGTTTATGGTGACTTGAATAGCATGGTGAACTTCCATTGCCCCCTTTTGATGAAGTACAGTTTTCCGCCCAATAGCTTTAAAGACATTCAGCAGGCTTGGGTGCAATTTAATAGCAACGTTAGAGCGCTAGGACCTACAGCGTGGGGCCAGTGCCGACAGAGCCTAGCCGCACAAGCGAATCTCCATGTCGTCAAAATCCTGGAATTTTTGGACGGAGTGAGTGAATGCCTAGATCAGACGCTTTCGCAAGACATAACACTGGTCATTACCTCGCTGGATCAAACCATAACGAGAAAAACTCCCGGGAGGACCGAGCGGTACCGCAAAGTGAATATAGAGCGCCGTAATAACGCGATGGAAATGAATAGGTGCCTTAGCTTGATGCATTTGTTTTATTTATTTTACAAGATAGGGAAATGGGACGGACTCGATATTGTGACGCAGTTTTTTGAAGAAAATATCGGTGACCTCGATGCCTTTGAACGTCATTGTTGCGTTCTAGATGTTGAAGCTATAACTTTGCGTCAAGTCGAATACGACCTCGAGAATGATCCCCATCAATTAATCTTCCTTGTGGAAGAGCCTGGGTCGCAGACAAAGACAGCGGGCCAAGAGAGGCAAGACGAAAATGAAGATGCTTGGTGGCAGTGGGTGCGCAAATGGGTGAGAGAATTTCAATGGGTTCAGCTTGAATGCGGAACGATGGCGATGGTTCAAATCCAAAGGATCGTGAATCGAATAAAGGCCAAGGATCGAAGATTCTCAGATGCGTGGAAACATTGTTCAATTTGGGAATGAATATCTATCTATAAATAAAGTTTTTGAATTTATGAGATGTGGTCTGTTGACAGGTTTTCTTTTTTTTTTTTTCAGGCAAGGGGGGGGGGGGGAGGAAGCTTAAAAAGCCACTCTAATATTGCCAAATTTTGCCTTTGTATGTATGACAACTAGTGTCCTCGAATGCCTAGGAATGGGGTCAGCGTTTTATTGAGTCACGTTCCCAAAGTGGTTTGTTGATCACTATTGTTCTCATGGTGCGCCTCACGTAAAATGGGCACTGATTTAAGGCACAGAGTTGCACTTTCATCCATTAAACTATATATCGGCGAACCAGACGGTTTTCCCGTGGCCGTTGGAGAGTGAGTTTATCTATCATAGCATTAAAACATTGTTGTCGTGGTCATTCCACGATGTTTCACACGATCTCACAAGATCATAACTGATAAAAGTCCCAGCAAAAATTTAATACTAGATGGTAAACGTGTACAGGCTCAGGCATTGCTAGTTACTAGAACGCATTAGTGAACCTTTACTGTATCAACACTATAAATTACATACTCAAATTGTCAGATAATCATTTCTTTAGTCTTAAAACAAAAACGAATACAACCTAGGTAAACTTCAACAGTCAAAGTCTTCCCCTATCTATCGGGGCTGTGCTTATCGAAGGCGCTTATTGTTCCAAACAAAACACTTGCTATTTATTGAGTCTACGATCTCATCGAAATCAAAAAAATGCCCAGTCATTTCCCACGTGCAAAGCCTAGCCAAATATGACTCAGTACAGAATGGTGGCACCTCCTGGCCTTGCGGTCGGCGCCTTAAAGTACAAGACTGGCTCAACTGAAACGATAAAGTTACTTCCACAATGTTGTCCAAACAGAATCGTCTAAATGTTTCCTCTTTAAACTTAGTGTCACTAGTCAATCCAGCCCAAACGCGAACCATCTTTTTAATGCTTTTCATGAGTTCTTCTCTAAAAGCCCCTATTCTTTTTGCCTGGGTAGAACATGGAAATTCAAACATTTCTATACTGCCATCTCGACGCATGGCCCAACCAGTGCCACCATCGATTCTCATCCAATGTTTGCAAAGCTTGGTCTGGGTGTTGATATGCTTCTCAAACATAGCATACCACACATCTAGGACTTTATTAGCATCCCTTGCCGTCATAACACTGTCGCGACCCGTCACCCTCGGGAGCAAGGTTGGGATAACTTTTCTGAGTCCCACAACCTCGTTAGAACGTTCTTTTCTACAGACAAAACATTTAAGAGCCTCGAGGTCCTTCGCAGCCTCGTTTCGTTTTTCCATATTCTTACATTCGGCAGGCACACGATAATACAATCGAAGGCAAGAAAGGTGACCAAATTGGCGACAACATTCAGCCTGAAGCAATGGATCCTGTTTATCCTTTTCCTCCTCTAAGCAAAAGACACAAGTCGACTCAATCTTTTGCTCTTCCTGTTTGAACCTTTTATACGGAATCGGGTCCTCATCGTTGTCCTCTTCGTCTGAACTGTCAATGATTAGTATAACTTCACACGGCTCTTTGACAACTGGCAAGGGTTCCCAGATCAAACCATTGGTTTCGCTACCACAGGATGGACAATTGGTCAGGTCTCTGTTCAGAATACAATCGTGATGCATGAAAATAGAGCAACAATTTCGTCGGTAGGCGCGCTGGTCGAATCGATCGCCAGCAGACAAAATACTGCGACAACTGAAGCATCGGCGGTCTTCCATGCTTTCAAACAAAAAATTCTACCCAAACTAACCGATCGCTCGCTTTTGTAGGCCAGTGCAGAAAAGTGCAACCAGGCCTTTTAATGACGTTAACACCACACCCAATGACGTACGAGAACCTCTAAACTTTGTAAATACCGCGCCCTATGACGTAGAGCCAAACCTCAGATGTTATCAATATCAGCCTACTCGGGTCAATACAACGTATTATGACGTAAAAACAAACGTCATCCGCGTCATAGCCAATGATGTTTCTTTGAGAGGATATAAAAAAATCTACCATTCTTCCGATCAGTACCCCGAAAATGGAGTGGATGTGCAGAGTGTGCCTCGAGCCGTGCCAGTCAAATGATGCAATGCGCCGCCGTTGCTGTGAGAGGGGAATTGTGCACCTGGCCTGTATCGAGGATAGTCACCTTCAACGTTGTCCTGGTTGCGACAAGGATCCGATGGAAGGTTTATTGAATAAATTGGAACCGTGTACACTACAGCCTTTGGACGCATCTGTGAAACCGTGTGTCCTGCGTCAAGCGATGTTGCCCACTGGCTTTTCATGCGGACAAGTCGATGAAGGACAATTCCCGGTCCCGACAACGGTAGAAATCTTGGACATATGGCAGAGTATGATTACTCGGGAAATACATGAAGCGGCCAAGGATTGGACCGAGCAAATCGAAGTGACTAATTTGAGTGTCGGTATCACCTTACTAAATGGAAGGCATGATTGGTGTCTGAAAGGCTTGAAAGATGCTCTAAAGAAAGCCCAGGACGTGGAATCTCGGGTTTTTGACAGCCTGGAGCGATGGACACGGAGACGTTTGGGTGTTGACCTCGATCAGATCGTGGAATTTACCATCGTCTTCAGGTGTCGCCAATGGACCCGTCACTACATAGTGGGCAGTGATCCCGATAAACCTTTTGACTTGTTTCCGTTGGTACAGAACTTGGGGGTGTGGAATTGCGTCATATCTTTATGCGGGTTCAATATGCCTTTCGACGGACGACCGTTAGCGAGGCGCATTACATACAAGGAGAGAAAACGTACAGAATAAGAAACAAACGTTTACTGTTGTACATGTTTATTGTTTTTTAACGATTAAATGATCTTGTGTCACTTGTTATTTTGTCTCCTTTTTGCTGTTGGCCTTGGATACTCCATTGCACTTCTTGGCGGGTTTGTCACCTTCCTTGAGCTTAACCTCTTCTTTTTCATCCTCTTCGACCCTATCTGCCCAGGAATCAGTCTTGGGTTTTTGCGGTACCTCTTTCAGAGCGTCGTGGACAAATAGTGCCCATCGCATGGCCAGCGTTGCCTGACAGGGACGATCATAATCGTGCGGTAACTGACATGTGAACTCGGGGGCAATCTCTGTCAAATGTTTGTCGTAGGGGTCGAAGTCTTTGCCCTTCAATGCGGTCTTTATAGGGATGGACGGAATCTCTAACAACTTTAAGAGCTCCCTCAATTCTTCTTGAACGTGAAAAACCGTCACCCGCTTCCCAGTCTTCTGGCAATGTTCTTTCCAAGCTTCCTTCACCACTGAGTAGGTCTCGTACTGCTCGATGTTCTTTCTTTTCTCGCTTATGTTGGGCAAATACTTCAATCCGTGCACGGTCCTGCGAGCGTCTTGTTCCTTATCCCTATCATCATTGCTTAGCTCCAAAAACGAGTGAGGTGTGTTGATTCGCCACACGCGAACTCTCTTTTCCTTGATCTTTGAGTAGGGGTGACGAGAGTAGGCAATCTCTCGATATATGGGCGTTCCTCTCGGTGAAGACATGACTGCGGCGGTCATTACCGCAAAGGGAGTATTCTTCGTCATCCCCTCCATGGTGTTGCGATACCGTCGATGTCGATGACCACTTAACCCTTGCTTGCTAACTTTATCGGTGCACTGAAAGGGCGAAAATTCGAGATTCGTGGAACGTACCACGAGCTATACCCCGCCGAGAGTGACCGTCAGTGGTCGCATCAGACAGACAGTTAAAGGGGAAAATTGATATCATAGCAGATGCGTGTATTCTCTTGATATCATTAAACAACTCGATGGAATAAGAGTGGGGCAGCCACCATGGCCAACCAGCAGATCCTTCTAAACGAGGAAGAGGCAGTGCTTAGAAACCCCAGAAAGAGAAAGTACCTTGACCGGCTTAATCAAGGATCTCATCGACCTATCCCGAAGAAAGCCAATACCATCCTGGTGAGCCCCATATTTTTGCAGAAGAAAACTTTAAGGGCCGATGGCTTCCAAAACTTAGAAGTGGGATCGAGGACAGTCGTAATTTCGCAAACAATTCGCGACAAGTCATGGACCGAGGCAATCGAGCTCTGGTTAGAAGAAAATACTTTCAGAGAGCTTACGCGCGCTACCATCCCGCTTGGGTCGAGTTGGAATAACGTACGTGCATTCGTGGTCATTTTGCGCGGCTGTAAAGGCATTTCGCAAAGGCAAGATTGGCAGGATTTTGTCCAAAAAACGGTGGAAGTTTGTAATGCAATCACCAACGGAAAGAAGCTTCAAGCTCAGTATATGAGACGTTTCAAGTCCCTGATTTTGCATGAACACGAGCAGCTCGAATTCGTAAGACTTGCATTGGAAAGAAACAAGCTCTTGAAGAAAAACCTACTAGATTCTGAAAATGATATGTTGATCGTTTTCAGTTCAGGCGATTGTCACCCCTTCAATCGTGCCATTAAATATCTGATGGGCGAAAATTCGCCCATCTCACCGGACGAAGAGGATGCCTCCGAAGAAGAGGACGCAGACGAAGATGAGGATCAAGAATAACAGACACCAGACAAGTGCCAATAAAAACATTACATGTACTCGAGCCTCCTAATCTCTCGTTACCCTACAGTTAAGCAAAAAGGCTAAGTGTCATTTACCTAATTTAGCCACGAATGAAAACAGTGGAACGTTTCCAATTAAAGTCTCTCTACGGTTTAGTACCTTACCGTTTCAAAAAACAATAAATAAAAACTAACAATTTCAAATAGTTTTATTTGCAAGTGGAACAATATATCGAGCGACCTTTCCTTCAAAGGTCGGCGATACCATGGACCGAACAGACCACGATTGTTTTTATTGTCTTGACAAAGGCGGTGACGAAACCGCTAAAATGCCTTGTTGCGGGAACATATTTCACCAGAAATGTCACAAGCACTGGGTCGCAGATCATTATTACTGCGGATATTGTCGACAACGAGTCAGCGCACTCCAGCCCATGACCGTGCTATCTCTCGAGCGGCTCAGAACGGCCTCGCATCTCCTCGACAATGTTGGCGTTGATTCTCAAACGGCTACGATAATTGGTGCCGGGGAGCTAGTGGACGATCAAGAGCTAATACGCGAACTCCAAGTGCACTTAGGTCATTGTGTTATCGACATCGAAAGGGCAGGCTCACACGGCACAGGTTACGAACCTGGACGACTCGTCAAGGTTACGTACAAGACTCAGTATTTTAGTTATCCGGTAACCGTCGATCCCGGTCATAACAGCTTAAGGTCATGAGATAACTAACAGCGATGGAAACGAACGTTCAACGGGAGCCCTACATTGAACGCTACAAAAGTAGGCATCATATGGACAGTGTCAATGATGCAATTCTCTACATTTCTACAACGTCATCTAGAAGTTTGGAATGGTCTCTATCAAATACTCCTAAAAACGTTCAACCTAATAAAATCCTACCTTGAGGTCATCATCAGCTAAAGCTCAATCGTATTGCCAGGACTCCATTGAAGGTGCTGTCTTGGACTGTCCAGTGGCCTAAATTCTCATGGCAACCGCCCCTGGTCAACAACCATTCCAAACCACCCAGGGAAAAAAAAGGCTCATGGGCCAAAGTGCAAGCCGCCATCCAGACTAGCCCGCTCATTTGATCGTGTCTTACTGACCTCCTTTTAAGGAGGACTGCGCAAACTGAGGGTTCTCGGCGAACCATATAAGTGCGAGATATTGAAAAAGGGACAACAAAGTTCTACCTCTTAGAGAAAATCTTATCTTATCCCTTCCCACCCAACACCTAAGAGAAACTATCGATGCTCATAGGCCAAAGGCAAGACGCCATCCAGACTAGCCCGCTCATTTGATCGTGTCTTACCGACCTCCAGTTAAGGAGGACTGCACGAAATGAGGGTTTCTCGCAGCCCTATCCGAGAAGGTGTCCCCAAGGGACTTGCCTTGCAGAGATGCCAGTCTTTCTTCGGCCGCCTCGTTCTCCTTTGCCAGAGCGGAGATTAAAAAAGGGACAAAAAGGTTCTACCTCTTAGGGAAAATCTTATCTTATCCCTTCCCACCCAACACCTAAGAGAAACTATCGATGCTCATACGCCAAAGGTAAGACGCCATCCAGACTAGCCCGCTCATTTGATCGTGTCTTACCGACCTCCACTGAAGGAGGACTGCACGAAATGAGGGTTTCTCGCAGCCCTATCCGAGAAGGTGTCCCCAAGGGACATGCCTTGCAGAGATGCCAGTCCTTCTTCGGCCGCCTCGTTCTCCTTTGCCAGAGCGGAGATTGAAAAAGGGACAAAAAGGTTCTACCTCTTAGAGAAAATCTTATCTTATCCCTTCCCACCCAACACCTAAGAGAAACTATCGATGCTCATAGGCCAAAGGCAAGACGCCATCCAGACTAGCCCGCTCATTTGATCGTGTCTTACCGACCTCCACTGAAGGAGGACTGCACGAAATGAGGGTTTCTCGCAGCCCTATCCGAGAAGGTGTCCCCAAGGGACATGCCTTGCAGAGATGCCAGTCTTTCTTCGGCCGCCTCGTTCTCCTTTGCCAGAGCGGAGATTTAAAAGAAATCAAAAAGGGACAAGAAGCTCCTAGCCCATAGAGGTGGTTTTATTCTGGTCTCATCTTATGAAAACGCGCATTGTCATTGTGAAGACTACTGAATAAAAGAAAATCTTACCTTAGGACTTCTATTCATCTTCCATCATTTGCCTTGATGTACCTCTTTACCTCATGGCTGTCCACCAAAAACAGCACGCATGAACGGAGCTGCTTATTGATATACCTCTTTTGTGATCGCGTGATCTCAATGAACCAATAAAATTATTTAAAGGAGAATGAGATATTGCATCACCTGCCCACGACAGGTCATCCAAGGTCAACATACACTTTCGGTCAAAAAAAAGTACACTGCGCAGACATAGCAAAGATTGGATCGTGCTTGTTCGAGGGCGACACGCTTTTTCAGACGCTAAGAGGAACACAGTGGACCAACATAGCACAGATCGGATCCTGCTTGCTGGAGAGTTTTGAGAAACACACAACACTCTGACCGAACTGAAATGGCAAAAAATGAGATCGTACTCGCTCGAGGGTTAAGAGAAACACACAGAAGACTTTGACGAAAAAGACATGGCGCAGATTGGGCCATGCTTGCTCGAGGGCTCCACGTTTGTCCACGAGATGCGTGGTACCACCGAGATGGGATGAACACACTGAGCCGACATGGCACAAATGGGATCGTGAAACACACAGAAGACTTTGACTCACGAGATGCGTGGTACCACCGAGATGGCATGAACACACTGAGCCGACATGGCACAGATGGGATCGTGCTTGCTCTAGGGTTAAGAGAAACACACGCAAAACTTTGACTGAAAAGACATGGCACACATTGGGTCGTGCTTGCTCGAGGGCTCCACGTTTGTCCACGAGATGCGTGGTACCACCGAGATGGGATGAACACACTGAGCCGACATGGCACAAATGGGATCGTGAAACACACAGAAGACTTTGACTGAAAAGACATGGGACAGATTGGGTCGTGCTTGCTCGAGGGTGCCACGTTTGTCCACGAGATGCGTGGTACCACCGAGATGGGATGAACACACTGAGCCGACATGGCACAAATGGGATCGTGAAACACACAGAAGACTTTGACTGAAAAGACATGGGACAGATTGGGTCGTGCTTGCTCGAGGGTGCCACGTTTGTCCACGAGATGCGTGGTACCACCGAGATGGCATGAACACACTGAGCCGACATGGCACAGATGGGATTGTGCTTGCTCTAGGGTTAAGAGAAACACACGCAAAACTTTGACTGAAAAGACATGGCACACATTGGGTCGTGCTTGCTCGAGGGCTCCACGTTTGTCCACGAGATGCGTGGTACCACCGAGATGGGATGAACACACTGAGCCGACATGGCACAAATGGGATCGTGAAACACACAGAAAACTTTGACTGAAAAGACATGGGACAGATTGGGTCGTGCTTGCTCGAGGGTGCCACGTTTGTCCACGAGATGCGTGGTACCACCGAGATGGGATGAACACACTGAGCCGACATGGCACAAATGGGATCGTGAAACACACAGAAGACTTTGACTGAAAAGACATGGGACAGATTGGGTCGTGCTTGCTCGAGGGTGCCACGTTTGTCCACGAGATGCGTGGTACCACCGAGATGGCATGAACACACTGAGCCGACATGGCACAGATGGGATTGTGCTTGCTCTAGGGTTAAGAGAAACACACGCAAAACTTTGACTGAAAAGACATGGCACACATTGGGTCGTGCTTGCTCGAGGGCTCCACGTTTGTCCACGAGATGCGTGGTACCACCGAGATAGGATGAACACACTGAGCCGACATGGCACAAATGGGATCGTGAAACACACAGAAAACTTTGACTGAAAAGACATGGGACAGATTGGGTCGTGCTTGCTCGAGGGTGCCACGTTTGTCCACGAGATGCGTGGTACCACCGAGATGGGATGAACACACTGAGCCGACATGGCACAAATGGGATCGTGAAACACACAGAAGACTTTGACTGAAAAGACATGGGACAGATTGGGTCGTGCTTGCTCGAGGGTGCCACGTTTGTCCACGAGATGCGTGGTACCACCGAGATGGCATGAACACACTGAGCCGACATGGCACAGATGGGATTGTGCTTGCTCTAGGGTTAAGAGAAACACACGCAAAACTTTGACTGAAAAGACATGGCACACATTGGGTCGTGCTTGCTCGAGGGCTCCACGTTTGTCCACGAGATGCGTGGTACCACCGAGATAGGATGAACACACTGAGCCGACATGGCACAAATGGGATCGTGAAACACACAGAAAACTTTGACTGAAAAGACATGGGACAGATTGGGTCGTGCTTGCTCGAGGGTGCCACGTTTGTCCACGAGATGCGTGGTACCACCGAGATGGGATGAACACACTGAGCCGACATGGCACAGATGGGATCGTGCTTGCTCGAGCTTTAAGAGAAACACACAAAAGACTTTGACTGAAAAGACATGGCAAAGATTTGGCCATGCTTGCTCGAGGGCTCCACGTTTGTCCACGAGATGCGTGGTACCACCGAGATGGGATGAACACACTGAACCGGCATGGCACAGATGGGATCGTGCTTGCTCGAGGGTTAAGAGAAACACACACAACACTTTGACTAAACGTACATGGGAAAAAGTGGGCCATGCTTGCTCGAGGGTGCCACGTTTGTCCACGAGATGCGTGGTACCACCGAGATGGGATGAACACACTGAGCCGACATGGCACTAATGGGATCGTGAAACACACAGAAGACTTTGACTCACGAGATGCGTGGTACCACCGAGATGGGATGAACACACTGAGCCGACATGGCACAGATGGGATCGTGCTTGCTCGAGGGTTAAGAGAAACACACACAACACTTTGACTGAAAAAACATGGGAAAAAGTGGGCCATGCTTGCTCGAGGGTGCCACGTTTGTCCACGAGATGCGTGGTACCACCGAGATGGGATGAACACACTGAGCCGACATGGCACTAATGGGATCGTGAAACACACAGAAGACTTTGACTCACGAGATGCGTGGTACCACCGAGATGGGATGAACACACTGAGCCGACATGGCACAGATGGGATCGTGCTTGCTCGAGGGTTAAGAGAAACACACAGAAGACTTTGACTGAAAAGACATGGCAACGATTGGGCCATGCTTGCTCGAGGGCTCCACGTTTGTCCACGAGATGCGTGGTACCACCGAGATGGGATGAACACACTGAGCCGACATGGCACAGATGGGATCGTGCTTGTTCAAGGGTTAAGAGAAACACACACAACACTTTGACTAAACGTAGATGGAAAAAAGTGGGCCATGCTTGCTCGAGGGTGCCACGTTTGTCCACGAGATGCGTGGTACCACCGAGATGGGATGAACACACTGAGCCGACATGGCACAGATGGGATCGTGCTTGCTCGAGGGTTAAGAGAAACACACACAACACTTTGACAAAACGTAGATGGAAAAAAGTGGGACATGCTTGCTCGAGGGTGCCACGTTTGTCCACGAGATGCGTGGTGCCACCGAGATGGGATGAACACACTGAACCGACATGGCACAGATTGGATCGTGCTTGCTCAAGGGGATACGTTTTTCCTATGGTCAAGAGAAGCAGACAGTTGACCGTATAAGTGCGAGATACTGGTCTCTTTTCGGTCGCCTCGTTTTTCTTTGCCATAGCTGAGATTTAAGAAAACAGCGAGAGACTTGATCTAAGCCTTAAACGATTATCTGAGTCCATCCCTCCTTACCAGTTAACAAAAAATTCTCAATGCTCATTGGCGAAAGTGCAAGACGCCATCCAGACTAGCCCGCTCATTTGATCGTGTCTTACCGACCTCCATTTAAGGAGGACTGCGCGAAATGAGGGTTTCTCGCAGCCCTATCCGAGAAGGTGTCCCCAAGGGACGTGCCTTGCAGAGATGCCAGTCTTTCGTCGGCTGCCTCGTTCTCCTTTGCCAGAGCGGACATTGAAAAAGGGACAAGAAGGTCTTAGCCCTAAGCGATTATCTTGTTCTATCCCTTCCCGAACCATATAGGTGCGAGATGCCAGTCTTTCTTCGGCCGCCTCGTTCTCCTTTACCAGAGCGGACATTGAAAAAGGGACAAAAAGGTTCTACCTCTTAGGGAAAATCTTATCTTATCCCTTCCCACCCAACACCTAAGAGAAACTATCGATGCTCATGGGCCAAAGGCAAGACGCCATCCAGACTAGCCCGCTCATTTGATCGTGTCTTACCGACCTCCACTTAAGGAGGACTGCACGAAATGAGGGTTTCTCGCAGCCCTATCCGAGAAGGTGTCCCCAAGGGACGTGCCTTGCAGAGATGCCAGTCTTTCGTCGGCTGCCTCGTTCTCCTTTGCCAGAGCGGACATTGAAAAAGGGACAAGAAGGTCTTAGCCCTAAGCGATTATCTTGTTCTATCCCTTCCCACCCAACACCTAAGAGAAACTATCGATGCTCATAGGCCAAAGGCAAGACGCCATCCAGACTAGCCCGCTCATTTGATCGTGTCTTACCGACCACCACTTAAGGAGGACTGCACGAAATGAGGGTTTCTCGCAGCCCTATCCGAGAAGGTGTCCCCAAGGGACGTGCCTTGCAGAGATGCCAGTCTTTCTTCGGCCGCCTCGTTTTCCTTTGCCAGAGCGAACACTTAACACAAGAGCGTAGGAAATTTGAGTGGATTTTGGTCTCTTTGGGTATCTACCAACGACGGACGCAGCTGGGGTATCTAAAGTGGTTGTGTATTGTTTACAGCCGTCAAGCGAACGAGGACCCATAACACTCTTCAAAATTTGTAATTTTCATGTCATCTAAGATCGAACCTGTGGCATAAATCTGTCTGTTTCTTTTCCGAGCGAACATGACTACTCGGCGCCGAAGCCGGCGCTTGCAGGGTGTTGCTCCAGAGTCCGAAAATCAGTCCAACGAGAAATGTTTCTTTTGTCTCCTACCAACGAGGGCTTTTGCTAAGTGTACGGTATATTTGTCGTGTTGTCGTCGGTTCGTGCATCGCCGTTGTCAAGTGGCATGGGAAGTAACGAACCGTGAGTTCTGTGGGCATTGTCGTCAACGTTTGGAATGTTTTTTTTCTCTGAGAACCCTTTCCTACAGGGAGGTCGTACCGGCAATGCAAACCATACTTGATGATGAAAACATAACTCAGGATCTCCGACTGGTGAGTACTTTCATTCTATTGCACGGTAGAGCATAGTGCGTTTTGGACCATTACTTGTTTCTCTGTTTTTTTTTCTTCTGTATATTTCACTAGCTCGTACCTGACGACTTGATGGAGAGTTGTAAGGCGAAGCTCTTGAGGTTGTCAGAGAATTTGTCGGATGTTTGGGATCGCACTGAATGCGTCCTGCTAACGGTTCATTGCGACAGGTGCCCAGAGGAAGAAACGCTTCAAAAGTTTTTGAGTGTCATCTTTAACATCTGCCGACGCGTTATTCGCCCCGTTTTGGAGGAACTTCTATATTTCGCGATGGAAAATGTAAAACTGACGCCGAGGAGACCAGACCAGTGGCCTTTTAGAATTGAGGCGTTTGTGACTCGTGGTGGCGTAAACTTTGAGGGGCAATACTGGGATGACGAAAGCATGGATTGGATGAACGAGAACGTGTTACCCGAGGTCGACCTCTCTTCGCCTCTCTAATCACCCTTATCCCAAACGTCTCTCCGTCTCGTCGTGACACTTCTTGAACTATTTTAGTTTCGAATTTAGTCTGGCATTAGCTGTCGCGGGTATATTTAGAGGCAACGGAGGCATGTCAAGCATTGATCTACCAAACTTGGGCTCACCTGGACAACTCAGTTGATATTTCTATAAAAAAATGGCGAGCGACACTATCGTGCCATCAGAAATAAAGCCTGGCACCGTGACATTCGACATATGTCACCTGCTCTCGGAAGGAAGAATACTGATCTCAAACGACCGAAAGTACGTCTGTGTGGAAGCGGATCCGAACAATGCTAAAGTCGTCATTACAAGTGAAAACAAGAACATGTACGTGCAGCCAGTTTGGTCTATGGAAGATGATGAAGGACCGATGTCGTTGGAGTTGGTCATCGTTAAAGAGGTGGTATTAGAAAGAAGAACGACCATGGTGCGAGGCGATGCAGTCATTCGTTCCGTCCTCTTTGTCGGCCGATCGTCTTCGAAAGACCCCCAAAAGATCGACGTTTTGGAAGTGCCCAAAAAGTACCGACAACTCTTTAACATGATATTCCCCACAATGTCCCAGTTGTCTGAGTCATCGCAGAAGGCTTACAATTTCTTGAACGGACACAGTCGAGAGACTCAACTTTTCTTGGCATCTTCAAACGAGGGCGACAGTGAAAACAAGAACGACAACGGAGAATCACAGGAACTGGAACAAGAAACCAAACAGTCAGAGGACGAGAAGGAAGAGAATGAAGGAGAAGCAGAGGCACGCAGAGAGGAAGGAAAGAAGCCCGAAACGTCTTCCGCAAGGAAAATGGAAAGCGAAAGTGGGGACGATGAGAATCGCCAAGAAACATGTCAACCCATTGTAAAGAGACGAACACTAGCAGCTAAGAGAAAAAGGAAAGATGACGAACACTTCAGCCAAACAGCAACTCGCCAGGCGAGAAAACGACGTTCTTGATGATGTCCCAAGCAAACCTGAAATAAAAAAAAAAATGATTACTTCAAGCAATGCCAGTGTTTGCTTTTTTTTATTGAGACTTTATTTTGCCTCTCACGATCAGCGTGTTTATTGACTCGTAAAAATCTTGCACGAGGCAGCGAGAGAAAAATAATGGGGCAAATGTCGCTTTGGAATATTTTTGTTAAGTTTACTGCTTATTCACAGTGTTCATGAATGACTGCCATGCTAGGCAGGTGCTTAAGGCCATGTTCGTTGCGAGTGGGAGAACGTTCCCGGTGGCTTGGGCTTTTATCAACAATGGCAAATAGTCGTTTGTATCACAAAAGGCTACTGGAAAGGGATGATATTCTGCCATTGCATAGTTGCACAAAATCTGACACAAACGCCCATTTCCATCACCGAAGGGATGCAAAGCAAGAAAGCGACAAGTCAACCACGCGCAAGTCAAAAATAGCTCCTTATCGTAAGCACCGCGACATGAGTCGTATCGGACGTTGTACTCGTCAAACAAGGACACCAAGGCCGAATCCACGTCTTTGGGAACGGGGTACCAGTGTCGTGCGTAGCCTTTAACGTCTGCATACCGAGGCCTGTTGCTGAGATGACCCGGTCGGGTCATGTTTGGCGGTACGATCGTCTCTTCGAACAAGACGCGGTGCGTATCACAGACGAGAGTCGACTCCAATAGCCCCCAATTCTCTTGCTGCTCCTCGGATCGTGTGCGTTCGAGAATATAATCCCATGCCTTTTTTAAACTTCCTCCCGGGTCCTCCCGAGCCCCTACTCGATCTACAAACTGAGACACGCATATTCCAACGGCAAGACGAACGTTAGCGTGTTCTAAATAGACCCGCCTCGCGAGCCATTCGTTTTGATAGGCTTTGGCCAATTCAACTCGGTCGGGGAAGGAGAACGGAATCGACGTGTTCATTGCTGGTGACAATGTACTGTCATACGAGGAAAGGGTGGAGTTCATTCTCTAACGATTGAAGCGATCAATACTCTTGTGACAGCGTTTTTTGATCCTTTGTATTCACCACGTTCATAGAAAAAAGACTTAAAAGGACTATTGAAAAAATATCCTCGGTGAAACCAACGTTGAAAAATCGCACTTTGAAAAACGTGCGATAAGGGATCATTAAAAGAAACGAAAAAAAACGGGGTTAAGTTTATCTGTTTATTATTCTTTCTTTTTTATCGTCTTCGGGTCGAGATGCGCCATATCCTGTTTGCCTCTCTGCTCTATTGCACGAGTGTTCTCTCATCGAGACGGAAGGAGTTTCGAGGACTTAGTCAATGTTTCCCATCGGTTCATTACTGTAGGTTTGGAAATGATGTCACTGCTTTTCCGTGTACGAAACAACCGGGGACAACAGACGATCATTTGATGAAACAACGAAACCTCACTGTCCTAGATACCAGAGCATTTTGTGCTTCTAACTTGCCTCCAAGGGTCAAGGTGTCAAAAAAAGCGATAGCCATGCCGTTGACTCTGCCGAATGACGACCGTTCCATTGTAGTCAAGTGTCCACGTACCCTCTGGAGAGCTGAATGCTGGCTGGTGGTACACAATCATGTCTTATCATCTTCAGCACTCCCGAGGACAATCATCACGCTATCTGGGGGCAACAAAAGGAGCGATCCACCAAGACTGAAATGTAGGATCGAATGGAAAAAAGGGGCAGTCATCTTGCGCAACTCTTGGTTCGTTAGAGGAGAAAGTATCTTTTACAAATTTGCGGGCCACCTTCGTGATTCACCTCTCGAGAAGTACGTAACCGCCTACCCCTTTGAATCGGCCACCGAAGAAAAATACGAATGCGGTGTGCGGGCACTAGTTTCCAAGCTGCTCAGCGTCTCCATCACCTCCACTTACAACTTTCGTGTAAATTACAAACCCACCTTTCGTGCTCCATCTACACGTCCATCTCGACCAGTGACACCTACCAAACCAGAGATTGTCAGAAACGGGACTCTTTTGCAGTTTTGTGGCGACAAGAAACCTCTAGCATCAAAAATACCCAGCCCGTCCAGATCGACAGCTTCACTGAGCCCGACCGAGACAACAAGCGTATCCCAAAAAATCGTGCCCAAAGGATCGGACCCGTCAGAGTTCCCGGCTTCACCGAGCCCGATCGAGACGACAACCTCGTCCAGGAGAATCGTGCTGAAGCGATCTGGAGCATCAAATTCAAAAGAGCCCCATACGGTGTACCTCGCCATTTTAATTTACGCGTGTCTGCGCTTCCCATAGTCGAACGTTGATGCAATGCCTACTCTAAAAGACAAGATTGGTTCGACATCTTAGATCACTTTTATTAAACTAAAAAGATTCACAACATGACCTATATCGCGGAATAAAATAAAAAGCGAAAATGTATTGTCTCGAATGCTACGTTTCCCCACACTCGATCTTTCAAGTGTCCTTGTGCTCTTCTTTCTGGGACCCAAACTTAGCTGCCACAGGTGCAATTTTTCTCTCCAGTTCCTCGGTCCCATTCAACATGGACACTTCCAAAAGTACAGGGGACGTCGGCGTTATTCTCATGCTGCCAGGTGTATCACTTTCGGACAGGTAAACCTGTCTTATAGCGCTCCAAAACACCTGAAAACAGTGGGTACCGTGACCGTCTAGGCAATACTTCCACGCGTCGGCCATCATCATCGCCACGAGAGCCATGGGCGTATTGCCAGTTGGACAGCCGATCATTATCTTGCTTCCAGTTGGTACCAATGTTAGGAGAATCGCCTTCAATCGTTCCGCAAACTTCTTCAAGGCCTCCTTGTCAAAGGGGTTATCGATGCGATGTCGGAGTTGAGCGTTTACAAGGTCCACCTTAGTGAGATCTCCAGCAATAATCAAAACGTTCTGCCATTGATGGTGCGCACTTGCAAACTGATCCAATGCCAACTTCCTTTCGCCCAGCTCCATCGTTTTCATGATGAGATCGATCGTGTTCAACTTGGACCGATTCTTCACCTTTTCAGTGCCCAACAGCGTGAAAGAAAGCTGGCACTCGGGAGAAAAGTCCAGGACGATTCTCACTCCATCTGGATCCTCTGTCTGCCATTTTGTCAAGTCGCGGAAAACAAACTCGCTCGTTTCAGTCTGATTGCTCCAATAAGCCACGATGGACGTATCTGTAGCACTTGATCTTGCCTCGGTCGCCATGCTTTTTGTTCACGCCGATCTTTTTGTCTCGAGGAGAACCTTGGCTCTTCTACAGCTTTGTGTTCTAGTGTTTGAAACTATCTCGTGTGATCCGCGGCCGCGACGAAACCTTTTATAGAGGTTTCTCTCTCTTGTCGGACATGACGAGATTATCGTGATCTTTTATCTGTTGACGACGAAAGCCATGACGGTACGTCCACGTTTCAACGACGTCATTTTCTCGACTTTGTCCCGTTGACGCGATCTTTCGAACTTCGAAGCATCCTAAGCCTTTCTCATTTCGTCACCACTCAGGGCGTCACAAGTTTTATTGCGTCAAAAAGGTATTGCGTCACAACGCGTTGTATCGACAAGTATCTCACAAATCGTCCATAAAAAGTCGGGTAATTTGCTTTGCAATCACTTTTTCATTGCATCTCAAAAGAGTAACATCAAAGAGAAAAAACGTTTACGTCATGGATAAAATATGTGTCGTGATCGACCTGGAGGGCTTCCAAGTAAAGAGTCGAGGTGGGTTTCAAGTTCGCGAGTTGGGGTATTGCGATTGGCAACGTCATCATGCTGGATCGTATCGTTACCAGTTACCAGGGTACCTGAAGGACTTGCCCAAGCAAGACCAAATGACGGTAAAATATGTGACAAAACATGTGCACGGTTTACCCTACAGGGCCTTTTCAAGGGAAAAAGCTAGACCCGCTAACGAGATCCAAGAAGACGTCCGTGGTCTGTACGAACGCCATCGAACTTCCGAACGTAATGTCGTGGGCTACAAAGGGGGTCATGTAGAAAGGGATCTTCTGAATGAGCTCAATATCCCCAGTCATGATCTGGAACAAGACGGATGTCCTCCGTTTGGTCGAATGGAACTGCTCGGGGGAGTGGAGGGGTGTGGTCATCACAAAGATCCTTCGACTCACCACTGTGCCCTGGTCGAGTGCGTGTATTTTGTTAATTGGATGCGACGACAAAGCGGTTTGTCCTTTCAGACGGCTATGAAATATGTGTGGAAAGATGACCAATACGGCATAGAATTGCCCAACGCCCAGACGATGATGGAACCTCGAATAGATTATAATCACCCCGGATTTGCACATGTGTTTCAGCAACGTTCTCAAGAGTTGACAGACAAAACGAACGAGTTGCTCGCAACCGTCGAAGAATTGAACCAGCAACGTTTATTTTGGCAATGGCGGTGCGATGCGCTATTGGACCACATTCTCTGTTGGAAATGTCAAGTGGAGAAAGACGAGGCTTTTAAGGGGGGAGAGGGATTGAGTTGGATTCCCGATCGTTTGTGCTGTCAAGAGGCCTATCGCACTCTTTTTTTGGGGTTGAAAAATGGAGATTTGGCAGAACGTGCGCAATACGCAGACTCCGGGTGGCATTGTATAAAGGCGTTGCAAGAAGTTAGAGAAACTATTTGGGGACAAGACAGCGAGGGAGCCTCATCACCACGCCATGAATGGAACTGATGCGTCTGACGAACCCATGGACATTCCTATTTTATCTCATTTTATGTTGATTACTGGTGGAGAGGATGATGAAGCAGAAGGTCTTGCAAGAGATTATGGCATGCAAGTCGACGTTGTTATAGGTCCCTCTCATCCCCGGATTCGATTCATCACCCCGTTAACGAAGCACGATTTGGACCAGGCCGCATCGCCCACTGACGCTGCTCGTACGGCGTTGAGAAGGAGAATCGACAGTTCTCAAGCCATGGAGTTTGTGCATTGCAGTTACCATATCGCTTTGCGAGCGGAGGCCGTTTACGCGTTTGGTTCGTTTACCTCGAATTACAAGCAAATGGAAGGAGATGTCGGATGGACGGTGCAATTTGCCATTCAAATGCAGAGACCCGTCTTTGGCTTTGACCAGAGGACCCACAAGTGGTACAGGTACAACCATGGCATGAGGTCCTTTCTCTATATGGGAAGTGGACAGTGTCCGTTTTTGCGCGAAAAGAGTGCTATCGTGGGGATGAAGAAAAGGAGTGCAGACGCCAAGGAACTCTTTCAGCGAACACAACAAAGATGTAACAAAAGTAAACACGTACATTTTTAATGAGATTGTAAAAATAAAAAAAGTGAGCATACCATACTTGAATCTTTCCGCGTACATGTCGAGTAAACTTCATCCAAGTATGTGATGCCTCGTCCCAAAAAGTGCACGTTCGATCATATCTGGGTATTTTTTTTTAATCGGGAAAAGTACTCCTCCATCTCCATCATGCAATAGCTAGTAGCAACTTCCCTCGCAATACACAGGGTCAATGTCTTTCCTTTCCGCGGCCTGCCTGGGAATCAAAAGGCAAGAATTGAGACTGCGCGTCAAATTGTCTCACTTTTTAAAGGGGATGGGGAAATGATTTGAAACTAGACTCGGTACCCTCCTCATGTGGTCCGTCTAGCCGTGAGGTCAAAGGCGAGACTATGTACTCTCCCACACGATCGGTCGAGTCTCGGTGACCCTCTACATGAAGGGTTGGTTCGAAAATGTTTAAGATAAAATTTTGCAACCTATTTCAGACGGCGGACCGAGCGTCGAGGTGAAAGTTCGGGCTGCGATGATGTGACACAGAATTGCGGCGAGTCTCGTCTTTAAGCTTATGCTCGACTCGCCATATCGCAGACTAAGGAGTCTCGCTATTAACCCCGTGGCTCGACCTGTCATATGGGGGGGAGAATAGAGTCTCGATGATGAACTCCATGCCCGACCCGCCATATGAAATTGGTTGCAATTTAAAACTTCAATCTTGCGGTCCGAATCTTCATGCCAAGGAATAAACGTTGTTGTATTGGTCATGACAATCACCGAGTGTATTTTGACTGAGCAGGCAGGACACGGGTCGGGTCGCGCTCGTTTGAAAGGTTTACTCTTTTTCGAGGCGGACACGACTGTTCCACGGAACCACGACAACCACACAGCCCACTTTGACTGAGCAGGCAAAGGCACAGATGTGATCGCGCTTTCTCGAGAGGGCCAAGTTTCCTCGAGGAGACAAGACAACGACACAGCCGACTTTGACTGAATAGGGAAGGCGCAGATGGGATCGCGCCGGTTTGCGACGGTCCATCTTTGTCCGAAAGGAAAAGACAATCACACAGGCAGGGCACAGATCGGTTCGTGCTTGTTCGAGGTGGCTGTGTTTGTTCGAGGGAACAAGACTTAGGCTGTTTTTGCGGTCCCAACCTTCACGTCACGACCTTCCAAACAGGGAAAACCTCGATGCTGGACCTTCCACATGAGTCGGACATAGATCGTGTAAACAAAAGTGCCACCCAGTCCATGTAATTTTACACGATCGAAAAGATCGGTTTGCACTTGTTCGTACTTGTTCGAGGCAACAAGACTAGGACTTTGTCGCCTCGCTTACACCCTCGATGCTCGACTCGCCATATTGAGGAGAAAAGAGTCTCTCGCTATTAACCTCGTGGCTCGACCAGCCATATGGGGGGGAGAGTGGAGTCTCGATGATGAACCCCACGCCTGACCCGCCATATAAAATTAGTCGCAATTTTAAACTTCAATCCTGCGGTCCGAACCTTCATGGGGAGCAATAACGTTTGTTCGATTGGACAAGACAATCACACTGTCAACTTGGACTGAACAGGCAGGGCACCGACCGATTGCGCTTGTTCGAGGTGGCCAACCTTCACAAACCGACATGGCGGAGATTGGCTCGTGTTTGCTCGAGGGAACAAGACCTGGTCTTTCTCACTTTGCATTAGACCGTGATGCTCGACTCGCCGTATCGAGGAGCAAAAAAAAGCATCTCGCTATTAACCCCGTGGATCGACCAGCCATATGGGGGGAGAGTGGAGTCTCGATGATGAACTCCATGCCCGACCCGCCATATAAAATTAGTCGCAATTTTAAACTTCAAACCTGCGGTCCGAACCTTCATGTGGAGCAATAAAGTTTGTTCCATTGGACTAGACAATCACACTGTCCACTTTGACTGAGCAGGCAGGGCGCAGACGGATCGAACTTGTTCGAGGTGGCCAACCTTGATAGAGAAAAGATGAAATAAGAGGAAGGACTGCGATGCACCCCATCACGGTATCCTCCCTGCTCGCCCATAGTGATTCCATGGTGGCCTCGAAAAAAAGAGAAGTGGGTTGATTGATGATGACGTTGAGTGAATCCCTTGGACAAAAGTGCCACCCAGTCTCCCACGCCGCTCCGTTGAAACGCAATACCCCCACCCCCGGTGAGCTGGTGCCTTGCCATACGAAATCTTCCTTGGGAGGGTCCTGGAAAGGGGGGGGGGGCGGGGAGAATTGTGGCGCTTAACCCCACGTTTGGCATGATTTTTCATCTAATCACCTGATACTTATCAACCTCGTCTTGATGACGAGTCTCCATCTGATCACGTGACTGACTCATTGACTTGAGATACGTATACTGGAGCAAAGAGATTGACATGATTACCCTATAATCAGCCTCGTTCTCATGACGAGTCTACATCTGGTCACGTGACTGATTTCGAGTGAGCCGGGAGCTTTTTTGACACTAACGGACTGGCACTAGCGTTTTCTCCACCACCTATCCACCCTAAAACAGAACTGTCTATCCCCCCCATCTCCTAACCCTCCCAAGGAAGATTTCGTATGGCAAGGCACCAGCTCACTGGGGGTGGGGGTATTGCGTTTCAACGGAGCGGCGTGGGAGACTGGGTGGCACTTTTGTCCAAGGGATTCACTCAACGTCATCATCAATCAACCCACTTCTCTTTTTTTCGAGGCCCCATCCGTTTTTTTTTTCCACTACCCCCGTTTGTCTGGGACTCAAAGACAAAAATGAAAAGGGGGTGGGGGTATTGCGTTTCAACGGAGCGGCGTGGGAGACTGGGTGGCACTTTTGTCCAAGGGATTCACTCAACGTCATCATCAATCAACCCACTTCTCTGTTTTTTTTCTTCGAGGGCGACATCGAGTCATCGCCTCTCTGTACGGAGGCAAACACCAGAGGAGAGAAGGGCTGTGGCGATCGGCCGAACACCAACTCGCTCTCCGCCCTCTCGGGGGGACTTTCACTGACCGGATGATGTGTAACTGTGTGGGATTGCATGATGGGCTGACCAGAGAACACTGCACTTGGGTGAACAACTGCCAACTCGCTCCATGCCAGCTCGGTCGGCTACACCCAGGCCATGTAATTTCGTAACTGGTTACCAAATGGCGGGTCTTGAGGGAGTGCTTGATCATTCCCCCATCACTCTCTCGATTACACCAGTTACGAAATTACATAGCCTGGGTGTAGCCGACCGAGCTGGCATGGAGCGAGTTGGCAGTTGTTCACCCAAGTGCAGTGTTCTCTGGTCAGCCCATCATGCAATCCCACACAGTTACACATCATCCGGTCAGTGAAAGTCCCCCCGAGAGGGCGGAGAGCGAGTTGGTGTTCGGCCGATCGCCACAGCCCTTCTCTCCTCTGGTGTTTGCCTCCGTACAGAGAGGCGATGACTCGATGTCGCCCTCGAAGAAAAAAAACAGAGAAGTGGGTTGATTGATGATGACGTTGAGTGAATCCCTTGGACAAAAGTGCCACCCAGTCTCCCACGCCGCTCCGTTGAAACGCAATACCCCCACCCCCTTTTCATTTTTGTCTTTGAGTCCCAGACAAACGGGGGTAGTGGAAAAAAAAAACGGATGGGGCGCGATCCCATCTGTGCCAAGCCGTTTCAGTGTGCTCTTCCCATCTCCTTTACTCCACGCATCTCGTGGACAAGCGTGGATCCCTCGAGCAAGAACGAGGCAGTCTTTACCATCTCGGTTCAGTCAAAGTCTTGTGTGTGTTTTTCAAACGAGGCAATCTTTACCATCTCGGTTTAGTCAAAGTCTTGTGTGTGTGTTTTTTTTTTAAGCCTCGAGCAACACGATCCCATCTCTGCCATGTGGGCTCGGCGTGTTCTTCCATCTTGTTTGCTCCAAGAATCTCGCGGACAAACGTGGCACCCTCGAGCAAGCACGAATCAGTCTTTACCATGTCTGTTCAGTCAAAGTGTTGTGTCTGTTTTTCTTAACCCCTGGGCAAGCAAGATCCCATCTGTGCCATGTTCGTTCAGTGTGTTCCTCCCATCTTGTTTGCTCCACGAATCTCGCGGACAAACGTGGCACCCTCGAGCAAGCACGACCCAATCTGTGCCATGTCTTTTCAGTCAGTCTTCTGTGTGTTTCTCTTAACCCTCGAGCAAGCACGATCCAATCTGTGCCATGTCGGCTCAGTGTGTTCATCCCATCTCGGTGGTACCACGCTTGGACAAACGTGTCACCCTCGAGCAAGCACGACCCACTTTTTGCCATCTACGTTTTGTCTGTTTTTCTTACATCTGTGCCATGTTTTTTCAGTGTGTTCCTCTCATCTTGTTTGCGCCACGCATTTCGCGGACAAACGTGGACCCCTCGAGCTAGCACGAACCAGTCTTTACCATGCCTGTGAAACGGGTGGGGTAAGTTGGCAGTTGGCAAGGTTCTGGAAATTGGCGAGCGACAAGTCTTTGGGTGAGAAGTTAAAGATCTGTAGTTTGTAGTTGGCAGTTGGCAAGGCTCTGGGAGTTGGCGAGGGAAACAAGTCCCATTTGTGAACTTTATCATTTCATCGTGTGATCGAACATAGCGTAGTAGACCATCCGGCGGCAAGGAAAGTGACCACATTGTTGCGTTTCTGTTGACTCACATGGACTGACGTGTTTCTTAAGTCAGATCGTGTCGTCATTATTACGTCAAATACGTGCAGTCGATAGTTAGCGAGTGACAAATCTTTGGGTGAAGAGTTAAAAGCCCACAGTTGGCAGTTGGCCGTGCTCTGGAAGTTGGCGAGAGACGTGTTTGTTCGAGGTGGCCGACTTTGACAGAGCAAGCAGGGCACAGATCGGTTCGCGCCTGTTCGAGGGAACAAGACTTGGACCTTCTTGCTTTGCCTTAGACCTCGATGCTATTAACCTCGTGGCTTGACCAGCCATATGGGGGGAAAGTGGAGTCTCGATGATAAACCCCACGCCCGACCCGCCATATAAAATTAGTCGCAATTTGAAACTTCAATCCTGCGGTCCGAACCTTCATGTGGAGCAATAAAGTTTGTTCGATTGGACAAGACAATCACACAGTCCACTTTGAATGAACAGGCAGAGCACCGACCGATTGACTTTGCTCGAGGTGGGCAACCTTCACAGACCGAGCAGGGCACAGATCGGTTCGTACTTGTTCGAGGCAACAAGACTAGGACTTTGTCGCCTCGCTTTACAACCTCGATGCTCGACTTGCTATATCGAGGAGAAAAAAGTGTCTCGCTATTAACCTCGTGGCTCGACCAGCCATATGGGGGGAGAGTGGACTCTCGATGATGACCCCCACGCCCGACCCGCCAGATAAAATTAGTCGCAATTTTAAACTTCAATCCCGCGGTCCGAACTTTCATGTGGAGCAATAAAGTTTATTCGATTGGACTAGACAATCACACGGATTGAACTTGTTCGAGGTGGCTTACTTTGACTGATCCGGAAGGCCACAGACCGGATGGCGCTTGTTCGAGGTGGCGGGTTTTGCCTGAGCCGGCAGGGAACAGAGTGGGTTGTCTTTGCTCGAGGGTTAAAAGAAAAACTTAAGACTGACTGAACCGACAGAGCAAAGAGTGATCCGTGCTTGCTCGAGAGCGCCACTTTGTCCACGGGATGCTTGGAGCAAACAAGATGGGAGGAACACACTGAACCGACATGGTACCGATGGGATCGTGTTTGCTTGAGCATTAAGAGAAACACACAGCGGACTTTGACTGAAGCGACATGGCACAGATTGGACCGTCCTTGCTCGAGGGCATCGTGTTTTTTCCCTGGTGTTAAGAGAAACACACTGAATCGACAGGGCAAAGTGTGCTCCGTGCTTGCTCGAGGGTGCCACGTTTCTCCTCGAGACGCGTGGTGCAAACGAGATGGAAAGAACACACTGAACCGACATGGCACATATTGGATCGTGTTTGCTCGAGGAGACAAGACTTGGTGTTTCTCACTTTGCATTAGACCGCGATGCTCGACTCGCCATATCGGGGAGTAAAGAGCCTCTCGCTATTAACCTCGTGGCTGGTCAAGCCATATGGGGGGAGAGTGGAGTCTCGATGATGAACTCGATGCCCGACCCGCCATATAAAATTAGTCGCAATTTTAAACTTCAATCCTGCGGTCCGAACCTTTCATGGGGAGCAATAAAGTTTGTTCGATTGGACTAGACAATCACACTGTCCACTTTGACTGAGCAGGCAGGGCGCAGACGGATCGAGCTTGTTCGAGGTGGCCAACCTTGATAGAGCCGGCGGGGCACAGATCGGTTCGCTCATGTTCGAAGTGGCGGGCTTTGACTAAGCCGGCAGGGAACAGAGTGGGTTTGTGTTTTCTCGAGGGTTAAGAGGAAAACACAGAAGACTTTGACTGAACCGACAAGGGAAAGAGTGATCCGTGCTTGCTCGAGGGCGCCACGTTTGTCCACGAGATGCGTAGCGCAAACGAGATGGGATGGAAAAACACTGAACCGACAGGGGCAAAGAGTGATCCGTGCTTGCTCGAGGGTGCCACGTTTGTCCACGAGATGCGTGGTGCCACCGAGATGGGATGAACACACTGAACCGGCATGGCACAGATCGGATCGTGTTTGCTCGAGGGAACAAGACTTGGACTTTGTCGCCTCGCTTTACACCTCGATGCTCGACTCGTCATATCCCGGACAACAAAATGTCTCTGGCTATTAACCTCGTGGCTCGACCAGCCATATGGGGGGAGAGTGGAGTCTCGATGATGAACTCCACGCCCGACCCGCCATATAAAATTAGTCGCAATTTTAAACTTCAATCCTGCGGTCCGAACTTTCATTGGGAGCAATAAAGTTTGTTCGATTGGACTAGACAATCACACTGCCCACTTTGACAGGGCGCAGATGGATCGAGTTTGTTCGAGGTGGTCAACCTTGATAGAGCGAGCTGGGCACAGCTCGGTTCGCTTTTGATCGAATTGGCCGACTTTGATTGAGCCGGCAGGGCACATGATCGATCCGTGCTTGTTCGAGGTGTCCAGTTCTGTTCCGGGGGGGGGGGTACTTTTGCTCGAGGGAACAAGACAACCACACGGCGGACACTGACGGAAGAAGCAGGGCACAGATCGGTTCGCGCTTGTTCGAGGTGGCCGTGTTTGTTCCAGGGAACAAGACTTGGACTTTACACCTCGATGCTCGACTCGCCGTATCGAGGAGAAAAAAAATTCTCTCGCTTTTAACCTCGTGGCCCGACCAGCCATATGGGGGGAGAGTGGAGTCTCGATGATGAACCCCACGCCCGACCCGCCATATAAAATTAGTCGCAATTTTAAACTTCAATCCTGCGCTCCGAACCTTCATGTGGAGGATTTCGATTGGACTAGACAATCACACAGCCCACTTTGACTGAGCCGGCAGGGCACAGATCGGATCGCGCTTGTGTGAGGTGGAGGGTTTTGACTGAGCAGGCAGGGAACAAAGCGGGTTGTGTTTGCTCGAGAGTTAAGAGAAACATACTGAATACTTTGACTGAACCGACATGGCAAAGAGTGGGTCGTGCTTGGGGTCAACGAGATGGGAGGAACACGCTGAACCGAGATGGCACAGATTGGATCGTGCTTGTTCGAGGCGACGGACTTTGTTGACTGAGCAATCAGGGGACAGATCGGTTCGCGCTTTTTCGAGAAAAAAAAAAGTACTTGGTTTTTCTCCTTTCGAATTAGACCGCCATGCTCGACTCGCCATATCGGGGGCGTAAAGAGTCTCACTATTAACCCCGTGGATCTACCTGCCATATGGGGGGTGGTGGTGAGGGAAGAATAGGGTCTCGATGATGAACTCGATGCCAGACCCGCCAAATGAAATTGGTTGCAATTTTAAACTTGCAGACATTGACCGAAGCATGTCACCTGTTGGCCATGTGCCACCGAGAATGGGGACAATTAACCAGTCGGTATGAAACGACCAGTCAACGAAACGGTGGTTAGAAAGACGATCACATCAGACCTACCACATGCCTCGAGTGTATTTGATACGATTAGGGAGTGAACATCCCATGAACTTGACGTGCTATGAGCGCGACTACCTTTCGCAAGCGAGACAGCGAGCCTGGGTCAAATGTCAAACCCTCCTAAAGCAACGATGCCAGGAGGAACCGGACAGTCCGTGGGAAGACGCCTTGCTATTTGCCACCGATCAAGACCTGTACAAACTGTGGCGGCGCGTGGTGGTAGACGACTTGTTTTCCAAACAACTTTATGAGGCATTGGACCAAAGTCAACTCTTAGACGCCTATAACGGTCAGTGGTGTGAACTGTGGCGAGCCCACCAAGCCTAGTGGCCGTCCTCTGGGAGTTGACGGGTGATGGTGAGGCATTAAGAGTCTCGACGATGTTCGCGATGTTCCGAGTCGCCACAAAAAAAAAAATAGAGGAGAATTGTAAACTTGAATGTTGTGGTCGGAACCATCGAATAAATGAATAAAGTCTGTTCGATTAGACAAGGCATTCAAACGGTGTAAATTGACAGAGCAGGCAGAGCTCAACTCGGTCCGCATTCGCGTTTTCTAGGGGAACAAGACTTTAACTATTTTTAAAGACTCGTCGTCACAAGCTGTCAAGTGAAAGTTTAACATTTATTGATTTAGAACAAAACATAGGAAGACCTCGGGCATCTCACAGAGTCAAACATTGCGATGCATTTCAATCTGCGTGCTTTCTGAACAAGTTTTCTAAAATAAACAGGCAAGTTCTCGTCGGTTTCCATTATTCTCCATTCTTTCCGAGTGATTAAATAACTGTTCAATAAAATAATCCTCAATGACATGGAACATAGTCTTCTTCATCAAATTCTAGAGACAAGTGCAAGTCTCTCCAGGCAATCATTGGGTTCGCCTTCTCGTCATGATCGCAGAACTGGTCAAATGCCACCTCGAGCGGGATGTCTTGGCTCTTCAACGAGGCAAGAGTTTTGCTAGCCTCGTCCAGGGCTTCATGGATCTCTTTCATTTCCTCGCTAGTGGGGTCAAGACGCCACACCGGTTCACCAAAGTCGGGAAAGGCAGCCATCAATCCAAGCATTAGTTCATTCACAACAACCCACAGACGGGCGGCTGTGTAATAACAGCGAATCAGATCCTCGGCCAATGCAACATCACTCGGGCTAAGAACGGATTCATTTGCATCAAAAGTCAAGTGATGCAGCTTAGTTGAGCGGTCGCCAATGTTACGGTTAATCGTTTTCTCCATATCCGTCAAAAACTGTTGCGCCTTCTCTGCTACATCGTCCATGCCAGCCACGTTCTTGTGGTCTCGGACAAAATCACGAAACATCTTTCCCAACTCCAAAAACTCGCCAGAGAGCGAGTGGACGACGGTGTTAGTGGTCTGTAAATACCGGATGGCCCGGCGAATAATGGAACTGGTTTGGCTACGCGTGCGTATTTTCGATTCCATTGTGTCCATTTCGGTTATCCCTTCAACTGTGCATCAATCGACTCTTCTTGTAGCAGACTGTCTCCAAATGGCGCGATACGGTCTTTTTATTCTTTTTCTTTCTCGTGTGAGCGACTGACGTAAAGACCACGTCGCTCTTACGTCAATCGCGCTTGTCGCAAAGCTTCGAATTCGTTCACGCGATTGGTACGTCAGCCTCTGTCCTCACCATAAACGTCAAGACCTGCCCTTCCCAGTTATGAAGATTAGTGGGCCGATTTGCAACGTCATCGTGAAATGGCATTATAAAAAGAGAGCGCGGGCCGATCAATTCAGTTGGGTTTGCTTGCTTTGCCCTCAACCCTTCACAGTTCCTCTCAATTGAAGAAGACAATCAAACAGTGTACACTGACAGAGCAGGCAGGGGGATCCACGTTTGTTCGAGGGAACAAGACTTTTATTACTCTTGAAGACTTGTCGTTTCAGGCTGTTACATAAAAGTTTTTATTCATTGATTTAGAACAAAGAGTTAGACCCGGGTTTTCTTATGAAGTCAAGCATTGCGATGCATTTCGATCTGCGTGCACTGTGGGCAAAAGCTCTAGAATAAACAGGCAAGTGCGTGTCGGTTTCCATTATTCCCCGTTCTTCCGGAGTGATGAAATAACGGTTAAAAGGCACTGGTTTGTCTTGGACGTGTCTTTCGTACAAATCCTTTAACACTCGCTGACTTTCGGGATGATGCCCTTCTTCCTTTGCATACTTGTAATACGCTCGAAGCAGCAAGTATTCCCTCTCTAAGCGAAGTAAAGGGTCTTGGGGATATTCTTCCATGTCCTGGACACGACGCTTGTAGGAATCCCACATCTCGTCCATCCATCGTCTGTATCTCAGCCCGCGAAATATTCTCGGACTTGTCAAACTGCTAACTCCGTTATCGCACATTTCAAAGCCTTCGCCTTCGAAATCTTTGCGGGTATCGCGCTCGTGTCGGGTAGTCTGTGAAAACCCCCAGCGGTGATTCTCAAACATCTTTCTTGTTCTCTCGACAGTTGGCCGTGACTGAGGCAAATGCCGCAGCCGCTTCTTTTTTAAAAAAAAAAGACATGCACCCTCCCCCATTGGAAAATTTGTCTTTGAGTCTCAGTCATGGGACAGTCTCTTGCCAAAAAAAAAAGCATCGCCACTCCTGGGAACAAATACAACCCCAAAACAAAACTCTTGAATATCATAAATACATTTATTCATTCCTTACTCTTTTTACAGTTCAATAAAATACGCCTCAATTACATGGAACATAGTCTTCTTCAAATACTAGAGACACGTGCAAGTCCCTCCAGGCAATCAATGGTCCTGCATTCTCGTCATATTTGCAGAACAGGTCAAAGATCTTCCCAAGCGGAACGTCAAGGTACTGTCCACTGCTCTTCACTGAAGCAAGTTCCTCGCTAGCCTCTTCCAGAGATTTATGGATCTTTCCAATTCCCTTATTAGTAGGGTCTTGATGCCAGACTGGTAGATCAAAGCACTCGGGATAGGCAGCCATCAATCCAACCATTAGTCGAATCACAACAGTACACAAAGATATGTCCCTGTACTGAGAGCGAAGCAGATCCTCGGCCAATGCAACATCACTCGAGCTAAGAATGGGTTCATTCACATCATTAAAACGGAACAGCTTAGTTAAGTAATCGTCAACGTGACGGTTAATCGTTTCCTCCATATCATGCAACAACTGTCGTCCCTTCTCGGCTACATCGTCCATGCCAGCCACGTTCTCGTGGTCTCGGACAAAAGTACGAAACATATTTTCCAATTTCAAAAACTCACTAGAGAGACGCTCGCCGACGGGGCGCTTAGCCTGTCGATACTGGATGCCCTGGCGGATGATGGAACTGGTTTGGCTACGCGTTTGTATCTTCGATTCCATTTTTCCCTCTTCTCGTAACAGTCTGCCTCCAAATGGCGCGATACCGTCTTTTTATTCTTTTCTTTCTCGATTGATCGAGTGACGTAAAGACCACGTGGCTTCTACGTCAATCGCGTTATCAACCAATCAAACTACTGTTCCTTTCTGGGAAGTTGGCCCCACTTGCCAAAACGAAAGAGCATGGCCACCCCTGGGAACAAATACAACCCCAAAACAAAACTCTTGAATATCATAAATACATTTATTCATTCCTTACACTTTTTACAGTTCAATAAAATACGCCTCAATGACATGGAACATAGTCTTCTTCAAATTCTAGAAACACATGCAAGTCCCTCCAGGCAATCAACGGTCCCGCCTTCTCGTCGTGTTTGCAGAACCCCTCAAAGACCTTCTCAAGCGGAATGTTCTGTCCACTGCTCTTCAACGAGGCAAGTTCCTGGCTAGCCTCTTCCAGAGATTTATGGATCTTTCCAATTCCCTTGCTAGCGGGGTCGCGATTCCAGTCCGGTACTCCAAAGTACTCGGGATAGGCAACCATCAATCCAACCATTAGTCGATTCACAACAGTCTTCAAAGATCTGTCCCTGTACTGAGAGCGAAGCAGATCCTCGGCCAATGCAACATCACTCTCGCTAAGAATGAGTTCATTCGCATCATTGAATTTAAGCAGCTTAGCTTTGTAATAGTCAATGTGATCTTTAATCGTTTCCTCCATATCCTGCAACCACGCTCCCCCCTTCTTGGCCACATCATCCACGCCAGCCACGTTCTCGTGGTCACGGACAAAATCACGAAACATGTCTTTCAGTTCCAAAAAATAGCTAGAGAGACGCTCGCCGACGGGAAACTTGGTTTGTCGATACTGGATGCCCTGGCGGATGATGGAACCGGTTTGGCTACGGGTGCGTATCTTCGATTCCATTTTTCCTCTTTCGATTATCACTTCTAACTGTGGGTCAATTGGCTCTTCTCGTAACAGACTGCCTCCAGATGGCGCGATACCGTCTTTTTATTCCTTTTTTTTTCTCGAGTGATCGAGTGACGTAATGACCACGTGGCTTTTTACGTCAATCGCGTTATCTCGCTATCAACCAATCAAACTACTGCCCCTTTCTAGGGAGTTGCCCCCTCCCCAAATATCAACGTGACATCGTGACTTGCGTGGCATGTCGCCAAGCCTCGAATTTGCTGACGTCAATGGTACGTCAGATCGTGTCGTCACCATCACGTCAAGACCTGCCCTTCTTAGTTATGAAGATTGGTAGGCGGATTTGCAACGTCATCGTCAAATGGTATTATAAAGAGAGAGAGCGCGGGCCGATCAACTCAGTTGAGTTTGTTTGATCGAAGTGAAACGATCATGGTCAAGACTAATTCTTGTAAGCGCAAAGCTACCAAGAGGGACAAGGCAATCCTGTCGGCCGTGTCTAGCGCCATCACCGATCGCAAGGCCAAACACCGCCAAGTCGATGTCAGGGAAAAAATGTTTGCCATGGCCAAGGATTGGTCGGGTCGAGACGAGAGCAGCCCCGATAAAGACCACAACAGACCCCTTCTGGATTTTTGCGCTGTCACCGAGGCCGCAATCGTGTCGCATTCCTGGTATGACATCCGAAACAAACTGGATGCGATGGAGCCTGTCGTTATAGGGCGTGAGTTAAAAAACGACTGGGAACAAATTTTGACTGTAACAGGAAGCAGACTCGCGCGACTATTTGCCATGGGAGGGCTTCCTAATTGGATGTTGAGCGTTGGACGCAAGTTGTCGAAATGCTGCGATATCGACCTTCAATTGAATCTAGAGATGGACCTAATGATGAAGAAGTTGCGAGAAAAGTGTCAGAGTTACAACGAGAAGACGGAGAAGCGCAGAGCTAATATCCTGCAGATGAACAGGTACACGAGCTGTGTTGCCGTTTTCGTGTACCTCACGCATGTGATCGAGACTTGTCAAGTGGACGACCATCCTAGCTTTGCCATTGTTTCGAAGGCGTTTGGAAAGCACAGTGGGAGCCCCAATCAGTTGGAGCGATTTTGCCAGGTGATGGACGTGGAGGCTAGAACCCGACGCCATGCGCAGGTATCCGACGAACCGGCCAAGGGCGATGATTTAGAGCAGGACAAAGAAGTGTGGCTCTCCTATTCATTTGCACCGAATACACTACCTGGCGCTCCTGGAGACGGGGCTTTAGACGAAACTTCGACCTTTTGGGACTGGTTTGGTTGTGCGATTACCCTATTGCACAGTTCCGGCGTGGTTTGCACAGATGCAATGTACGACCAGTTGATGACCTTTGTTGAACGAATTTGTAGCGGTGACGAAGTCAATGGAGATCGCCCCGAGGTCGTGGCACTAGTCGACTGGAAGCTCGGTAGAGATGTCATTGTATAGACTAGAAATGTCCATTTTGTAGTTCATTTTATTTTGTAAAATAAAGTGGTGCTTTTAAAGAATTGTGACTAGATTTTGCCTGCGGGTCTGACAGATCTCAGCGTGACCACTAACCTCGATGAATCCTCGGTTGTTAGAACATTTGCAAATGGCAAGTAATGCACGGGAATGCGCAATGTGAGGCACCTGGCACTGGGTATTGACTTTTTTTCCCGAGGCTGGCTCAAAAAGCGAAGTCAATGCCGAATGACACATTACAACGGACACGGAAAAAGACAATTCTCTCACGTAAAAGGTTACCCGTTCCCCCCCCCCCCCCCCCAACCGATAGTCTACGGTACTGTTGCCATGTGGTTGGTCGGCCGCAATGTTCCCGCGAAACACTTAAGAAAAAAATCTCGATGCTCATGGATTTAAAAACGGACAAGAAGGTCTTAGCCCTAAGCGATTGTCCTGTTCTATTCCTTCCCACCCAACACTTAAGAAAAAATCTCGATGCTCATGGGCCAAAGTGCAAGACGCCATCCAAACTAGCCCGCTCATTTGATCGTGTCTTACCGACCTCCATTGAGAGAGGACTGCGCGAAATGAGGGTTCTCGGCGGACCATATAGGTGCGAAATGCCAGTCTTTCTTCGGCCGCCTCGTTCTCCTTTGCCAGAGCGGAGATTTAAAAACGGTCAAGAAGGTCTTCGCCCTAAGCGATTATCTTGATCTATTCCTTCCCACCCAACACTTAACAAAAAATCTCGATGCTCGTGGACCAAAGTGCAAGACGCCATCCAGACTAGCCCGCTCATTTGATCGTGTCTTACCGACCTCCATTGAAGAAGGACTGCGCGAAATGAGGGTTCTCAGCGGACCATATAGGTGCGAGATGCCAGTCTTTCTTCGGCCGCCTCGTTCTCCTTTGTCAGAGAGGAGATAAAAAAGGGATAAAATAATGGACTTTGAGATTATCGTGTTCTATCCCTTCTTACCAAACACATTGAGTCATTTTAACATTCATTTATTGTTGTTATCTTTTTTACAATCGGGTTCGTGTACATTCTTTAGTTGTAAACTGCCACATGATTTCGCGATACATCAATGCAAAAACGACGACTCGTGTTATTTGTAATGACATTTCAATTAAATAACATGTACTCTATACTTTCTGATTCATGTCTCTCATTCGTGTTTTTTGGTGTACTGCAAGATCCATTGTTCCCTAAACGCTCTCTTGAGACAAGGCTGGCATGCATTGGAATACGCTTTTATCGTTTTTGGCAGCGGGTCAGCGCAGAGGCAGTCGCCTTTGGGAGTGTTCCAGGGCGGTAACTGCGACAATACCAATAGTCCCATGTCACTCGAATACTCGGACGGACGTACACTCTAACATTCGTTCACAATCGTCGACATCGCTCTCGTTCGTAATATACTCCGAGAGCTTCTTTAGATTGCTTGACACCTTGCGCTCCTTGACCACCAATCGCCTTTTCATGTCTGGCAACACGTAATGAACACTGGTCCAATAGTCATGAAAACCAGTGACAAAGTCGGCCCCTGGGATGGTGGTCATCGCATTTTTGTCCACTAGGCGTCCACCCACTCGTATCACGTCCTCTCTAGAAGGGACCCGGTTCATCGCAATGGTCTCGGTTTCTGAAAAAGTCCCGATAGGTTGTATCTTGAGAAACTCAGGGAGTTGCTCGTCGGTCTCTGATTTGGTATGGCTATGCTTGCGCTTCATGATCGTTCGAGTCCGACTTCAAGTCTTGTTTTGAGCCAGAGACAGTCAAATGTGCTCCTTTATACCATTTGGTAAAGGCGTCAAATAACTACGTCGGAATGATGTAGGCAGAAGTTTTTTCTGACGTGCTCGTATTGTATACGTCAATCATGTAACCGGAAAAGCGCGGGTGTGAAACGGACTTGCGTCACGAGTTTCGTCATGCAGCCGAAAACAGGGATTTGGCTTTATAAGAGTGCTCATGAGCTCTGTTTTCTCAGTTCAGTTAGACGAGAGTCAAGCGCAGTAAAAGTCGCGATGGAGAGAAACGTCAAGAGATTAGCTACCAAAGCAGACAGAAACATGTTGGCCTCTGTTTCGAGTGCCCTCTGTAACCGATGGCCGAGTCGTCGTCAGAAGGAATTGAAAAAGAGAATGGCTCAAGCGGCAACGCTCTATTCTAATCGAAGGAGAACATTCACCGTTCCTCTCGGGACAGATGATCCAGTACCCAAATTTGTCGACCGCCCTACCGCTGTCGAATTTTGCAGACCCCTGATGGACCACTGCGTAACGGTAAAGGATGAAAATCCTTGGCTGGATATCCGGTGCCACCTACTGTCTTTTCATGAAGACAACCTGAGAGCAGGCTTGGAGGATGGCGTTGAACTTGCAAACCGGTTGGACAACAGCAAATTGTCTGCAAAATTTTACTACATTGGAGCTCCACCCTGGCTCGTGCAGATGGGGACACGCTTACACGAGGTGACACAGACCGACGAGGCGCTGACTGCAAAAATGGAAAAGGCATTGACGGGGGAGGACACGTCGGAGCCATTTGAAGACATTTGCCGCCAGAGACGAGAGAACATGGTGCTGATGAACAATTATGTCAGTTGCATTTCGTTGTACATTGGCCTGTGCGAGAAAATTCCTCCTTGGGGATTTGACGACCACCCCCATTTTAAAGCCATAGCAGAATACTTTAAGACCAACCATTTGGATCACGCAGGGCTCGAGCGTATCTGTCAGGTGCTGGACCTTGCGGTCTGTACGAGCCGCCGAATGAATGAGTACAGAGAGGATAGATGCCCTTACAGTGAGGAGGGAAAGGAAGGCCTCGCCCTATCGTACCTGTTCGATGAAGAGGGTGCTAAAATCGCTTCCTGTCACGATGACACGATCACCGCAGAATTCTTGGAATGGTTTGACGAGGTGCTTGTGAAACTAAAAAAATGCGGTAAAGAGTGTACCCAGGACATGTTTGAACAGATTTCCACGTCTTTGAAGCGTGTCGAGTGCGAGAGGAGAAAAGTTTGTGACTCCTTGATGGCTTTGGCAGAATGGAGGAATGACTGTGTCCCAAATTGAGGATTAGAATGACGTGACGGAACATTGAAACACTTTGAACTAGTTGTGTTAGATTTTTTTTAATCGGATAATGACTTGAAGAAGTGGACAAAGAAACTCTTTGAACCATTCATGTTAGATGTTCGATCTCGGTGTAACTGCCACGGTTTAAAGAATAGGATAATTGAATTAAAAATAAAGCTTGTTTCTGTTCCAAAATGGGTATGGATTTTTTTTAATTCTAAAACCGGGCGACTCGTCCTGTGTGTGTGTGTGTGTCAGGTTAGAGCGAGGGGTTTACCGGAGCACGCATCGGATACCCTCGAGTAAAAAAAAAACATACTGCCTGAATGCATCGCTCACTGGCTTGTGCAAACGAACAAGCCCAAAGACAATCATGCAATGTAAATTGATTCTCCAATTCGGCTGGTCAGCCGCAAACCCCAAGAAATTAAGTGAAGCCCTCTGGGTAAAATTTGTGATCATTCTCCCACGCTTTGGTTCGTCAATGTCTTGTTGGTATGCGTTTTATTCAGATATCCATGTACAATAAAGTCACCTTATTGTCAATGGAATGAACGGTGTCAAATGCATATACAAGACTATGCATTGCCACCACATTGGGTAGACAAGACAAGGAATAATACAACTTTACGTACCTTATTTCGAACTCATAATATAAGCGCGCGAAAAGGGACATATTGGAGAAGCCAATGCCATGTCCAATGGCAAATACCTTTACCTCAACCTGGATTAACAAAAATACAAAGATACTTCGTTAAAACGATAAAAAAAAATCAGTTGAATAAAGGTTGAATTGGATAAAGATATATCAATAAACACAAATTATATAGCTACAAAGCTAAAATACGGTACAAAATGCACAAAATAAAATCATTTATGCACACTTGTCGTAAAAAAATCTCTCTTGGACGGTCCGTTTTACTAAGAGTAAAGTCAAAGCTGGACCCTGGTAGAAATCTTTACAAGTTGTCATCGGAGTTATTTATGTGATTTTAAAACAATATGCTCTTTTATAGCTGTCTCTGAGTAAAAAAAATACCAGAGTGCCCTTCGAATGCTGAAGCATGGCCTTGTAAACACTAAGCATATACATGGGGCTATGAAATGCACCCTCTTTGTTCAAATCATCACCCAATGATATCAAGTAATAATCACCACACTTTCTTTACAAAAAAGGGTAACATCATTTTATTCATGTCAAGATACTTTACTTCACATCAACTCTAACGTTTCGTATCCAAAAATGAAGCGAGTTGCTTTTTCGCGATACTTTCAACGATTTATCGGATTTGATATATACAAGAACTAATGTGAAACAATCGTTGAGTCTTTAAATAACACAATACAAGTCATTGAAAAAAAAAACGCAATCAATGTCCCAGTCCAATCATTGTCACTGTCATTCAAGTCAATTATCAAGTTCCTTCTTTAGCTGCTGTCGACATTTTACACTTTTTCTTCTCCTGTGCTTTCTCTCTTATTCTTCAATCGTTGAATCACCTTTTCTAAGTTTCGTGTCCGAGCGGCACCTCTGGTCCTCACTGGACGGTCCCTTTTGTCGCCTTTCACTTCATTGTCTCTATTCAAAAAGGCATGACTGGGAAGTTTTAGAGGTGGCAGGTTCCGTTTCTTTCGTCTTAGGTTTATCTGCTGCATGGCACTCATGTATCTGATGAACGCTTTACAATAGTCCCGGTCGTCCTTGCTAAGGTAAGGTAAGGTTTCTTCTTCTTTGGTTGCTTGCTTCGCTTTGTTCATCTTTCTCGTCTGTTTGGCCGCTTCTTCTTCTTGCAGATTTTCTTTGCTAGCCGAGAGCTCGCTTCTGTTCTTATAAGCCGTTTAGCTACAAGAACGACGACAACAACTTTATTAGAAAAAAAACTACTACGTCATTGATTGACGTGTCAGACTCCACCCCACTGAGGTCATAATCTTCTTTTCACAACCCACAACAGCGTCATTGATTGATGTCATAAGTCGCGTCCGATTGAGGTCATAAAGTAATATGACGATTTAATGACGTTTTGGTTTGCACTCTATAAAAAACAGAGACGCTGCATTCAAGGTCAGAAACGTCTCATGGTGCCATAGTGCGAATCTTGAGAACAAGAGCTTAGAGATTTCCACCCCAATCGTTCGTTCACTTGTCGGCGGTCTTGGAGTGCGATCATGTTGAGCAAAGTCAGTCAACGCAGCTTGTACGATATGTTCGAGTTGCGATCTATCGTTCAGAAGATGATCAGGAACCCTGCAGTTCTGCCTGGTGGTTGGAAACAGTTTTTCTTTTTTCTAGAAGAGTATCTTGATACGATGATAAGGGATACATCTAAACTGATGCTATTCCTAGTCGAGGATCACGGCAGGTGTCCAGCAACACTTCTGCAGGATGTTATCGCGGTGCTGAAAAGTCCTAAAAGTGTGTCACGGCTCGACTACTGGCGTGTAGCTGCTGCCATGGCCAGACAGCCCGTGGACCGTTCGGCTGCCTACCTGAGTGTGGCATGTCTCGATGTGCTGAGGCAACTAGACAAGTCGACGACTATGGACTTCCCACAAGAGTGGAACCACCTTCTGGAGGAGTGCGCGCACGAGGAAGCCCGATCAAATTTTGTGGCGTGTATGTCTTTTCTGTACAGAGAAATGATGGCTGTGTCTCACGCGTACCCCATGACACCTGAAACTGCTCTTCGCCTTGCTGCCGCCGTCACACATTTGGTGGTTTGGGATTCTATGTTTCCAAAACTGCGACTCAACAAGAAAAACATGGCCGACACGATTAAAGAATTTCTGGCGCCCGAGTGCAGTTTGTGCAAAAAGAGCGTTCGACCTCTCATTCTGGGATTTGCGGCGGCATTTTGGTGGATGAAACGGGCAGAAGATACACTCGATCCCAGAGCACGAGACTACGTCGAATTGTACGCGACGGTGGCTTTGACCTGTTGCTCTAATAAATCTGCTCGTCTCGATCTTGTTATCTTCAATGCGTTACTCGTGCTGACGGGGCGCTTTCCGGACGAGACTAGTCTGGATTCCTTGTCTGACCTTCCGTGCGAACCGAGGGAAGTGCCCATGGAGCGCAGAGCTTTTCCAATGCCAGCCTGCGCAGAGGATAGACACACTCGACGAGGCAAGCATTTGTTCGATACGACTTCAATACTCACAAAATACTGTGAAAGGCAAGGATTGGCGTTACCCCCCAACGTTTCATACAGTCATGGCCCTCCTTCTCACAGAGTCAAACAGGGCTTTGAAGAGTTTATGGAACACATACGCCTGTGCGAAGAGCAGACGAGCGATGGAAGACAGCCCGCATTCAAGGACGAGGCTTGTCGGGTGTACCGATCGGTACCACCCAGGTTTCCTCAGAAGAGGATGGAAATCCTAAAGCTCCGATTAAATTTGACGAATGAAGATTCTGCGTCGATAGTTCATTGCCAAAAACGCAAGACGGGAGAACATGACGCTCCAACCAAAAAACAGCGACTCGACTGGATCAATTCGCTGTCGTGGGATGATACATTTGCGTCTTCGACATCGTGGCGTGATCTCACGAGAGGAAAGCCCCTGGCACAGAAGCGAGCTGGAGGAAAACCGCCTGTGTTTGTTGATGTTGGCGGACGGCGGGTGATTAAGGGTCCCTTTAGGCTCAATCAACAGGCGACTCGCTGTGTCTGTCTAACTCGGCTGGTCCGCGAAGTGTTGGGTTTACAAGAGTGCATTCCCGAACAGCGAGTGTTTGTCACGGCCGATGGCCAGGTTGGACTCTCGAGTCCCATGATAGGAAACCCGGGCCATGTGTTGGGCGAAGGCTTAGTGGCGAACAATGAGAGCAGGGGCCTATGCAAGTTACACGAATTTGAAAACGATTGGATTAGCACGTTGGAAAATCCCATGGACGTTTTGCGGATCGTTGTAGCAAAGAATGTTGTCGGAGCATCGGATAATAACACCTCCAACATCTTGGTGGTGCGCGAGACAAGACGCGTCTACGGAGTCGACGTCGGTGGCGAGTTGTCGAAATCGCTGCGACTGAATGATGCATCGCTGGAATGGGCCTTTTCAAAACCCCCCTCGAAAAAGATCATGACAAGAATGGACGCGCTTGTCGAGCGCTTTGCCAAAGAGATGGTCGACTGGCTCCAGTGCCTTAAAGATATTGATACTCAGCGCCGATGGGAGCAAGTGGTAGCCGAGTATTATCTAACCATTCCGGTGTCTGATTACCTCTTGATCGTGGACTTGTTTTTGGAGTTTTTTAATTTGAAACAAAACTCTGGATCGTGAAATGGTATCGTGAACTTACAAACTTTATTGTACTTTGTCTACTCTATATGGTTTTACTAAATGTGTGAACACGAAAGTAGTTCAACAACACACGAACATGTCAACTTGGCAACGCTTTCGTTTATTCGTTTTTTTGGAACAAAAATGTTCCCACAGACAATCGAGTTAGAGAGATACGTGCAGGTCTCTCCAGGCATTGGACGGCTGCACATCGGGTTTGCATTAAAAAGATTGACCCACGGTGCTGTCTGCTCTTACATGTTTATCCCAAATCTGTTAAAATAAAAACAACTCACAAACATAAACTTTTGACAATGTCTTCATTTAACTTTTAATTATCTTTTTTTACCTACTATTTGTAACAAGATTATAACAGATAATCAAATTAGAGAGATACGTGCAGGTCTCTCCAAGCTATCAATGGTTGCATGTTTGATTCCCTGCAAAAAAAAACTGTACGAAAGGCCTCGTCCAATGAGCATTCCAAATAGTTCCGGCTGATTCGGAACGACGCAAGATTCTCACTAGCATTTTCCAGGCCTAGCATGAGCAGTGCAATTACCTCCTCAATTGATTCATAGAACCAGGGATACAGAGCGTTGACGATGTTACAGTTTAGCAGCATCACGACATTTCCCAGACTATAGTCTCGTAGGCGATAGCGAAGCAACTCTTCGGCCAGTTCAACGTCAGCTAAGCTAAGAACGGGCGTATTCGAAGCCTGGAAACGATCCAGTTTAACTTTGTAATCGCCAACGAGATTGTCTATGGCAATGTTCATGTCTTGCGCCAGCTTGTCTCCCTTCCCTTTCACAGCCTCTATGCATGGCGAGTGCTTATATCTTTCTACCACAGTGCTCAAGTATTCTTGGAAATCCACCACCAGCGAATAAGGTCTTTGGCCGATGGGCTTCTTTGACTCTAGCCACAGGACCCCCTTGCGGACGATGGAACTGGTTTGCTTGCGTGTACGAATCATCGTTTTGCGCTGACTGCCAAATAGACTTGTTATCGCTAAGACTTCTCGAAGCAGACTGTCTGTCGACTGCGCGATGCAGCTTTTTATACCTTCTTTAATGGTACTGAATGACGCAATTTCATTGACGTCAAGTCACACCGTCGTTCAGACGTTGCAATATCGTCGGTCATGCAAGAATGCTTTGTTTGTCGCTTCAATACGTTTCTCACCCGACATTTGCTAAAAGGGGATCATATCGAGGGGAAAAGATCAAAGATGTGAAAGCATTGACACATTTGAAAACGAATATACAATACAAAATATCACGACAAATCAAGTGTAAAGAGTTTAATGGATACCGTTTATTTACCTATGATTTTTTTTCACAACAGTATATTTTTGCTCAATCAGCTACAATTCTTGTCTCTATTTGTAGTCAATTAGTTTTAGATTCATTGCCAGAGTTCAATTAAGTTCCTTTGACTACAAGAAGTTAGGTAGTCACTCAGATTTTTCTGTACTCGTCATCCACCTTTTCACTGACAGGATGGCGTCGATGGCATCGCCTTTTCCATCGCCAATGCGATCTGCCAAGGCGCATATCTGCTCGTACCGATCCTGTGTACATCTGATATCTTTCTGCTTCATCTTATCGGACACAACGGACAACCATTTCCAAAACTTGGCTTCGTCTGCTGATCCAACGTTTTTCTCGAGCGCATCATTCGGGCGACTTTCCTCGCAAAACGAGTAGTGCAGCTTCATTCCTTCTTCCACTGCTTCGTTGCACTCCCATTCCCACTCTATGTAATTCTCCTCCTGTTCTCCTTCCCATTTTTCATCTCTCTCTTCAATTTTGGACATAGAGGTCTCCACGCAACGGTCTGTATGAACCGCCAACTCCAGAACCTTGCATATTTCTTCCATTTCTTCATCATCCAGGTACGCTTCACGAAAGAACTCGTTCATCACTGCAAATCCAACCCACTCATCCGAAGAGGGCAACAACAATTGGTAAACTGCCATGATGCTCACCAACCTTTTCATCAACGCCATATTCTCTCTGTGTTTCCATGCCGCATTCTTATAGAGGTGACTGAACCGCGCCCCATAACGTAACGCCATGAGCATGTTGTCAACGAGTTTGGCATCGTCGCAACAAGCATCGTGTAAAATCTGCCCCACATTCGTCAGCCAATCGGGAAACTTCTTTTCGGGGAAGAAAAGCTGGACCAGCTGATCGTCAGCGCCTTCCTCCACTCTGTTCAGCGACCATTCGAGTCTCAAAAGGTGTATCGGGTGAAGCCGCTTCAAACGCCGCTTGATTTCATCCCAGGCAAAACCATCGTACTCGCCTTCCAAAATGGCACAGTCATCTAGCAATGGCTTGTTAAAGTTACGCAACGATTTCGGGGCTATGCGTTTGGCAGCATCCTGGATCTTCTGAAATGCTTTTTCCAACTCAGCACTAAAACGTGGGACTGGGGACCCTGTTGCTTCAACGTCAATGCCATCCATGGATCCTACTGCTTCAACGTCAATGTCATCCATGTTTTGTCCATCTTCCATCACCATTGCTAGTGCAAACAGTGACTCTTTTTGGTTGCCTTGAAAGACTTTCTTTTTGCGTTCTCTGATCGTATTAGTCACCACCTTTAGCATCGACCTTCTTTCCTCTTCTCTCTCTTTGCTCGTCTTCGGCGCCATTTTTCAGCTGCTCCTTGCTCCCGTTTTTTTTTTTTGATGTTACTTGCTTGAGATCCAAGTAAACAACTAACTGCAAAGCGAATTGCCCCGACATTTTATAGACGGACTTGTGACGCAATGAGTAATGACGTAATAGGAAATTAAAAGATCATGCAACGTATTCGAAACGTGCGTCAAGGGGACCGTGACGTGTTCATGGATTGCCAAAAATCGTGATGTCGACAGAGCAATGCCGTGTCATGTTGGTCCTTTTACGTCATACACCCTTGGGTGAGGTCGAGCCACGGCTAGTGCGTGGATTCTTGTGTCACAATGACGTTTTGAATCAGGATGACGTGTTCCTTGTTATATAAAAGAGCGCATGTCACGCAGTTCGTTCCAATCGGCTACGAGCCTCGGTTAGGGAGCTGAAGGAGATGATGGAGAATGACTCGAGTCAGCGAGCGCAGTCGCTACGACATGTCCCAGTTGTGGTTCGCTGTTCAAATCATGCACCGCAACCCAAAAGTGTTACCATTTGGGTGGAGGCAGTTTTTTTATCTTTTCGAGGAGTACATGGACTCTGTAGACAATCCCGGCACAGAGATGGTGTGGCTACTGATAGAGGGTGCCAGGCGTTTCTCCAAGGGCGTTCTTCGAGCGGCTGTGGATCTGGTGGACCCGAAAACGTCCACCACAAAACATGACTTTCGACAGCTGGCATGGATCATTACCAGACAACCGGTGGACCATTCTGCCGCCTACTTGAGCATTGCCTGTTTGAATCTCGTTCGGCATCTGTCAGACGAAGAGCGGGCATCTTTAACTGTCGAATGCCCCGTGAAGTTTGATGAGTTGCTGGAGTCTGATGCGGACCAAGATTCGCGGCGGTGGTTTTCTGCTAGCATGGCTTTTATGTACGAAGAGGTGAGGGCTGTGTCGAACAATTTTCCCATGACAAAGGATGCCGTGCTGCGCTTGGCCGCGGCCATCACTCAGTTGATTGGCTGGGACTGCAAATATCCCGAGATCAGGATACGGAGGGATCGCTTGAGAACCTTTCAGCCTGGATATGCCTTGTGGAATGTCAAGGCAGTTACCGAGACCTTCCGGCCACTTACTCTCGCAATGACTGCACCCCTCGATTGGATGATAAGAAACCACTATAAAATGGACAGGAAAGTGGAGAAGTGTGTCCGGTTGCATGCCAAGCTGGCGTTTTGTTGTGCTTCCGACCCAAGGGCACCGTTGGACCTTGTAGCCATGAGTGCGCTACTAGTGCTGGCAGAGGGATTGCCAGAAGATCCTGAGACGGATTACATGACGAGCCTTCCTTGTGACCCTGCAGACGTGCTAACTGTTCCAGGTGCCTATCTCTTGCCAACGTCTTCCAGGAACTCGCAATATGGGCCACCAAACGTTCAACCCGACTTTGAGGACTTTTTGAAGCAACTTAATCAGCGCACCGACGGCGTCGAAGAGGAACCCAATCTATTATTTAGGGAAGCATCTCGCCGCTTGTATCGTCTGGCACCGTTTGGTGTCCATCAATCGAGAACGTATCACGCCTGGGTAAAGTCCAAGGTCGAACCAGACCGAATAATTACTACAGGATCATCGGTCAAACGAAAGGCCGAAGATAGTCGAGGAGGTAAAAGCAAACGCGGCAAAAAGTGACATTCACGTTGGAATAATCAAACGAAAAGTGTCTTGTAAAATTATTTTAAATTGTTTTGATTAAATTATACACTTTTTGTTCATCTCGCCCATGGTTTTCTGTTTGGCTGTACAATGCGCAATGCGCTGCTTTCGCGTTTCGGGGATTGACCTCTTTTGTGTCAAGCAGGGGTTTGACACGAGTGATAATGCCTACGAACTAATCTTCTTTGCCCAGAGCATCAGTCCCCATTTCCCTCACCTCCATCGCCACCCTCGCAGCCTCCCCCACACAAACAGAGATTAGATCCCAGTCCATATTGATACAATCACAGCCATCGAATAATGCTACAGATGCAACACTTTGCAATAATTTTATTATATGTTTTTACAACTTTCTCTGGAAAAACATCACATTGGTTTGCGGTAGTAATTTCTGATACTCGAATGGAGACGACCTGCACCACTTGTAGCAAAATAAACATTGCCTTTCTGCCATTGCTTCAAACGCCTTACAAGCTCGGTGGACCTTTTCCTTTTCGTAAAAAGCTTTCTTTGCCTCGTTTAATTGCTTCAGGAAGGTCTTGGCGTGCTGTCCGGTCTTAACGCTCGTAAAAGCCTCGAAGACTTGGGGAAACCTCGTGTCGTCGTCATGTCCGGTCATGGACGGCCTGGGATGTCTCTCGCGCGAAAACCATCTTCCACAATGCAAGCACTTTCTCGTGCGCCGTAGAGCTCGGAATAAAGATTTTTTCTTTTCCGTCATGATTTTAGCGTAAATTTTCATGTAATCTTCGTCAGTGCCTCCGGGTAGGTAAAGTTTACACGTTCGCAAGACGATCGTCTGAGAACGAGTCACGGGTGCCATGCTTTCTTTTTGCTCTTCGCGTTTGCAGCGGTAAACTGATGGCCGTTCCACGACCCGTTTGTTGCGCTTTTATGCTTAAACTGTGATGACGCAAGGACTACGCACAGGAAATGACTTTACATCTACGTATCGAAATGCCCAGCCCAGAGAAACACCCCCAAGACCACGAAATATCTACGTATCGGGGCGTTTTCCATTGACGATTGACGACATTTGCGTCGCGCTCTTCGCCAAACGGTATAAGGAACCGCCTGTCTTGCCAAAAAGGCCAGACGAGTCGAACCGACCGGCAAGATAAGAAGTGAGAGAGAAACCAAAAACGACACGAACAGAAATCAATCCTAATGGACCGAACCGAAGGCGCGCCAAATTTGGAGTTCTTTTCGGATGAGGTCAGACGAGAATGGCGAGGAAAATCTTCACGCTACATTTTGCAGAGTGTGGCTTTTGCGATTGCGTGTTTGACGACTGGACCGACTCCGTACCAGCCTATGGATTATTATCACATTGAACCTGCCAGAAAGGTGCATCGGGGCACCAAGAACGAGACAGTTCAAAGTCAGAAAACAGCGAGAAGAGCGGCCAAAACATAGGACACTGTATACAATGGGTAAAATGATATTTGACTGTTGGGATTTTTGTTCTCAAGATAAAATTATAGTAGGATCAAATTGTTAGACTATAAAAAACATTAGCCCTCGTTGAAATCCAACTAAAGTGTTCCAGTTTCATTCATCATGGAAACTCGTCGACCTGTAGACTCTCGTTACGGCTATGACTTTGTGCCTCAGAAACTGAAAGAAATTGTGAACGATGGCTCGGTGGACCGGCTGTTTGTCATCAAGGAAGGAGATTCTCAGATGAACATTTGGAAGTGGCTCGAAAAAGTATTGGACAAGTTGACACGTGAAACGGCCGTGGTGTGTACGGAAACGATGTATCAAAATACACTGAGCTTGATGCAACAGATTTGGGGCGGCAGTGAAAATATCGCCGCCTACGAGCGCCTTTCAGCCTGGTTTAATAAGACAAACGATTTTTCCCGTCACTGGTTGGATCATGATGATGAACCCGAAAGATGATCTCGTAAAGAAGGGGACTAAAACCCAACAAATGTGACTCTTTTTTAACTATTCAATGAAGAAACATATTGTGAACTAATAAAATCGACAGTGAACTAATAAAATCTTTAATTGTAGTGATTATTCAGTTTGACAATCTCGTCTACGAGTTTTTCGTAATTCTTTAAGTAATCGACTCCTTTATTGGTTAGTCGTTGAAAAAATGTCAAAAGCATCGATACTGTTTCTCCGCCTTTTTGCTCTTTTGTTCCAAGTCTAGTAAATGCCATGCTAACTGAAGCTATAGCCAGCAAAGACGGCGGATACATAAAAAACGTCTCATCTGTATAGCACGAGGCGATTAAAGTTGCTGCATGCTTTCTGATCGCACCGGCGTTGGGAAATGAGATTCGGGCAAAAAACTGCTCGAGATAATCGTAAGGTGTTACTGCTGACACGTCCCACTGAAGTTGTTCAAGTAGCTTCATTTCCCAAACTAATAACTCTTCGCTCGTTATCGAGTCATCCGTGTACGTACATAGTTTGTACACTCCGAGCGGCGAGGTATCTCTAAATTTGCTAGCGACTAACAAGCACGCGGCACCAAGTAATTGTAGTTTGCATTTTCTCGTTGGTACAATCGATAAAAATCGGTCTAAATAATTCACTGCCAAGACAAATACATCTTCCTCGCACATTTGCTCTTCGCAAACGTCCTGCATCCATGTCGTAACCATGAGTCTCATATGTGGTTCAATCTCGTTCTGTACAATGTCAAAGTATCGACAACTGGGGATATATTTATCCTCGCGGGTAAGTAAATTTCGAACAACGCGATCGTCTCCAAGCACCGCCGGGTCCGGATACGCATGAGGAACATCTCGTTTCCCGAAGCCCAGAAGCTCCATGTACCTGCCAGAAAATAGAAAAGACCCAAATACTACACTGTTCACTTGTAAATGCCATACAACAACAATTAAATTTTGAATTTGCCAATTGAAATTATGTCCTATGCAACACGCGAAATGTTCGTCTTTGCCTTGACTCCCTTACCCACGAAGGGTAAAGTTGGCTCCATTGCCTGCGAGTATATGATTATAGAGCATTCGTCAATATAACCCGCCAAGCTGACAATGTTCTGCGAACAGAATGAACTTCCCCTTGCGGGAGCGCGTGTCACAATGAGGCAATAAAGTTGCCATAAAAGTTTTTACAAACCAAACTCTCGGTAAGTGCAGAAGCAAGGTCTTTTCTCTTTCCTTTTGCAGCCGGTCGAATTTGCTATTGCGCGAAGTTTTAAAAACTCTCAGAGATGTAAGAACTTAGTTATTTTATTTTATGTTTATATCTCGTGGTACTAAAATCAGCAAACGTTAACAATAAATGCTACCCTAGTAAATATTTTCATGGTACATTACAACTTGTTAAAAGAAATCTTGTCAAAAACGATAATATCGAGATAGCTGAACTACTTTACACCGTAAAAGGAAAAGTAATCTTTGGTAAATCAAAGTTACTGACCAATTCTTAGCTGTACATTTCTCAAAGATTTAACACCCTAGATGTTTTATCTGTGCTTCGTATTTCTCAAATCAATAAACTTTAAGCACAACTACTACCCTATCAAACATGTCCGTGGTACATTCAAACTTGTCAAAAAAAATCTTTCAAGAAAATTAAGACTCCATACAGCTTTTGGTTGAACAAAGTCAATATTGATCAATCCACGGCAACGCGTTTGACAGTTTTTGAAAAAAGCGTCCAAAATAATCCAAGTCTATAGTTTTACCGAGGTCTCTCGTTGCTAGGTCAAACTGTCGAACGATCGACTCTACCAGTGGCCGCTTTTTCTCTGTAATGGCTTTCGCCCAGACGCCAAAGTTCTCATCCTGTCGCACTGTTTTCCGCAACTGATGTCCAAGCACAAACGACGACTGCAACACCTCCAATGGATGTATTTCAGTTTCCAAACGACCCTTGGTGGGCGGGAACCAGGCCAGTTTGTTGTCTGCCGATATCTCGAACTTGCTCATGTCACTAGAGTCCACCGACTGTAATGCGGCCACCATAAAAATAGTCCGCCCGATCTGTGCACAATTCTTTAGTTGGATCCAATCGAAGGGGTATGTATCGAGGGTATACAGCTTGTGCAAATCAGTATATATTTTAAAGGCAAACTCGCCGTTACTAGTGGAAACCACCTCCACTTCAGGCACCACTTCAGTCAGTTCTCCCACTTCCCTTAGCAACCGTACCAGGCATTTCCCCCTCATAGCTGTGTCGTAGTTCATCGGACCCACAGTTATCGTGCCTGGTCCTTGTACCGACTGACCTCTGGTTATCAACTCGGAAGCAATGGGGCCTTGAGGAGAACCGAGGTACAGGGACTTGTCTGCATTCGTGACATCATCGTCATTATCATCGAGATTGGTGTTGTTGCACAGGTCACCGTTGAACAAATCGGACACTGAATCAACCACTGGGTTGTCTTCTGACTGGGTCGATTGAAGGGTCAAAGGCGGTACCGAGAACATTGGAGTGTCCGTCTCTATCATTGAACTGGCCATCGGAGCTTCTTTGGCAACCACTTGCTCCACTGTTTGCGTGATCGTGGCATCATCCAATGGGACATCGGGTTGGTCTCCAGTCAACTGCATGGTCAGGGGTGGTGGAACGGGACGAGTTGTCTCGCTAGTGGAACTTTCCATGCCTGTCTCGTTTGAGTTTGACGCCTGTATTGCACTCATATCCGTCATCGGTGTATTGAGCGGTGATGAATATCGTCCCCTCTCTCCTTCTTCTCCACCACTGTCATCATCACTCTCACTACCATCTTGGTCGCTTTCATAGTCGTCATCATCATCGTCATCATTATCATCATCATCATCATCATCTTCTGCGTCTTCAGATCCGCTCGCGTTGGGGCTTTCTGCTGGCATCCCCTTCTTATTCTCTAAAACTATTTGTTCTTTTCGAGCACCTGCAACGGCTGCCACGGGTATCGTTACTGGTGGTCGGCGTATTTGCTCCGCCCTTGGCTGAGACAAGGCCACTGACTCAGTTGCAATGTCGCCATCCTCGACATCACTGTCTATCTCACAACTTCGTTTGGCTTTTTGTGCCTTTGGCTTCCCTGCCAATTCCCGTGACGGCGTTATCTCAACGATATCGTCCCCGTCGTCGTCACTGTCTAAGGCACGCTTCCGCTTTGTGCCGACATTCCTTGGAATCGATGACTCACGCGATGGAGAGGGCAAGGGCGCCATTCGTCCCATCTGCTTTGGCACACTAGACATGAAAACGTCAAAGCTATTGATCTTAGACTTAGACAAAGTGTCTACAACCTCGTCACACACATCTTTGAAATGTGACTCTGACCTTTTCGAATGCAAGCCCTCGCAACGACGGAGATTGTTAACAAAAGTTTTAATCGTTTGTTTTTCTGATGGAAAAGATATCTTCATTCGGTCTCTTTTTTCCCTCTTTCGCTGTCCCGCTGAAGTACGATAGTCGCACGCTATTAGCGGTGGTCGTACGGTCCCGGGCTGCATCTTCTGTATTTGTTTCATGTTCTCCTCATAGTCTTCATTCAGCACATTTAGTTTCAAGCTATTCATCTTTCGCACGCCACTCTTCATCACGCACAAAAGACATGCTAACAGCAGTTCTCGGTGCAAGTCCCCATTATTGTTATTGTCCAGATATGCATACGTCATCTTCAACATCAACATAATCTGCCCGAGATTTGGGGTCATGGATAGGAATAGGGTATCTTCTTCCATTCCCTCTGCACCTTGACCATTCTCCACCGTCACGGGGAAACTGTTCCTTTCTAGATCAAAGGTGCTAACCACCGTCGTTGGGTGATCATGACGGCCATCGACGGGTTCCAGGCCAATGGTGATGGAATTTGGGGAACTCACCGTCACCGAGACGAGGCGATGACCATGTTGGTTGAGGGTCATTTCATGCTTCTGGAGAAACTGCTGCTCGGCCTGAGATATGTATCCCTTTCGTTGTATCCAATGAAAGATTGGGTAAAAACATAAGCTGCTTGCAGGCCACACCTTACTGTTTGTCACAAGGTTACACGGCAAAACTTCACAGAGCAATTGTCGACCCCTCTCGGTCATTCGTAAAACCGGAGTCTTTTCCGTGACCTCGATAAGAATCAGTAATCGACAGGCCAACATTCCGCGCAGCAACACATCATCCGTCAGCGTCTCGACTCGAAATGCCTCATCCAGTTTCAGTATGATCTTTTCCCACGATACGGTTGACGTTTTGCAAGGGCGAGATAACATCGACTGAGATGCAAACTCGGGCAGCGTTTGTGGAACTCTACATGTTTTAAAGAAATCCCACTGCGACATGCAGCCAACGTACAGATTGAAAGCTGAGAGATCAACCGACGATTTACCCAGAGCGAACATCATCTTTATAAAATCTGCTTTGTCGGGATTTTCTGCTTCGGTAATTTTGCTCCAAAGATAAAACTGCCAGTTTGACGAACAATGATACTCGCAGATACATCTTGTCAGAAGATTCCGTCGATGGCGGTGAGTCTTCAGCTGGTCAAAAAAGTAGAACCTTTCCACGTCGGACATGCAATCGCATTTCGAACAACGCATAGCCACTTCACAACTTATTTCAACGTACTTGGTTGAGATGTGACCAACGTTCTCTTTTGGGGCTGCCATGATCGAAGTTCTTCGTAGACTTTAGTCTTCTGGTTTGCTCTTCGCTCCTTGCTCTTTGCTCTTCCCTCTTGGGTTTTCACCTTCAACTGGTTTGAGTTAGCCTCGAGCAAAGCTTCTTATATAGCCGAGAACAAGCGATGGGCGATCACTTCGTGTCATCTTTCATCCAATGACGATCGGCCAACTCTCATCACGATATCACGCATCCAGATATTTCAATGGGAGATTTATCTCAAGGCGCATTAAAGGCGTGACTTTCTTATCGGTAATATTGGCTCGTTAATTCCCTTGTGTCAGCTAACTATTGTTACTTAATGGGTGTTGGTGACACGTAACTGGATTGTTAACACGTACACACGCTAAAAATATCTCAATGCATAAATATGATATTGCATTACAGCATCCTTGCATGTTGTTTATCTCAATGGGCCATTATGACTCAATATGGGTGTGATCGTATCAGTAATATTATCTGATAATCTAAGTCATGCCCTTGACGAAGATCACGAACATTCTCCATCAAGAGATTAATTAAACACGCAAGAGGAATATTCCCACAGAAATTTGTTTTCATAAGCTAAAAATATCTCAGTGCAGAAATATAATATATTGCATGACAGCATCCTTGCGTGTTGTTTATCTCAATGGGCATGACTCATTATGGGCGTCATCGCGTGAGCAATTTTATCTGCTAAGTGATACCCTTGACGAAGATCACGAACATTCTCCATCAAGAGATTAATTAAATACGCAAGAGGAATATTCCCACAGAAACTTGTTTTCATAAGCTAAAAATATCTCAATGCATAAATATGATATTGCATTACAGCATTCTTGCGTGTTGTTTATCTCAATGGGCCATTATGACTCAATATGGGCGTGATCGTATCAGTAATATTATCTGATAATCTAAGTCATGCCCTTGACGAAGATCACGAACATTCTCCATCAAGAGATTAATTAAACACGCAAGAGGAATATTCCCACAGAAATTTGTTTTCATAAGCTAAAAATATCTCAATGCATAAATATGATATTGCATTACAGCATCCTTGCGTGTTGTTTATCTCAATGGGCCATTATGACTCAATATGGGCGTGATGGTATCAGTTATATTATCTGATAATCTAAGTCATACCCTTGACGAAGATCACGAACATCGAGGGTTACCAAAAACACACACACACAATTTCGACCGAGCCGACCATTGTGGCGCAGAGTGGATCGCGTTTGTTTGAGGCCATTGACTTTGGCCACGAGATGTCAGGCGCAGTAAACACACACACCGAGCCGACATGGAACAGCATTGGATTGCGCGCCTTTGAGTGTTACCAAAAACACACACACACACAACTTTGACCGAACCGACCATTGTGGCGCAGAGTGGATCGCGTTTGTTTGAGGCCATTTAGTTTGGCCACGAGATGCCAAGCGCAATAAACACACACACCGAGCCGACATGGCACAACATGAGATTGCGCTCCTTTGAGGGTTACCAAAAAAACACACTCACACAACTTTGACCGAACCGACCATTGTGGCGCAGAGTGGATCGCGTTTGTTTGAGGCCATTTAGTTTGGCCACGAGATGCCTGGCGCAATAAACACACACAGAGATAAAGAGTTGAAGACGAACTCTGTAACATGATCTTTTCTCTATTGAACCGCACAATTGAAATGGATGGTTCTTGTAAACGGCCCTCCGGTAGCCATTGCATTTTTATCATTACTTATACCCTCAAAGTAGACCCGTTTAATAAGTGAATCACGTCAAAAGGTAGCATCGGCTCGGACACACTAGTAGATTGTGAAACCGCAAAACCTGAGAGACAAGTCTACAGGCCTCAACCCCTCGTAAGAGATCGAGTGAACGCAGGAGTCTAAGACATGATTGGGAAATTGCCCACCAGATACAAAGCTCTGAGACCGGTCTTACTATTTTCCCTGTCTCAACTCGTCCGATTTGGATCAGTTCGTCAGTGGGTTGGATTAAACGAAACGCAGCATCGGCTCGGACACACTAGTAGATTGTGAAACCGCGAAACCTGAGGGACAAGTCTACAGGCCTCAACCCCTCGTAAGAGATCGAGTGAACGCAGGAGTCTAAGACATGATTGGGAAATTGCCCACCAGATACAAAGCTCTGGGACCGGTCTTACTGTTTTCCCTGTCTCAACTCGTCCGATTTGAGTCAGTTGCTAGTCAGTCAGTTAGATGGTGAATACTACCAACTTAAACTCATACTACAACGTTGCGTGTTGTTTATCTTAATGGCATGAATCATTATGGCCGGTAATATTATCTGTTAATCTAACTCAGGCCCTTGAAGGAGATCACGAAAATTCTCAACGGTGTTTTTGAGATGAAGAGATAAATTAAACACGCAAGGGGAATATTCCCACGGAAATTTGTTTTCATAAGCTTAAAATATCTCTAGTGAGGAATATAATATTGGATCATAAAATCCTTGCGTGTTGTTTATCTTAATGGGCATGACTCATTATGGGCGTGATCGTATCAGGCAAACACGCAAGTGAAATATTTCCACGGATTTTTTTTTTCACACGCTAAAAATGTCTCGAGGGGGAAATGCAATATTGCATTGCAACATCAGACCTCGTCAAGTTGTTGTTTCAAGAAAATTAGTCAATGGCTGTGTTCGCACGGAATATGAATAAGTAATTAACTTGCTTGCAATATCGTTTTTAAAACGTTACGAAATCCTTTTGTTGCGCAAATAAAACATTCGTGGGGGCTCCTTCTTAATATATACGAAACCTTTTGTGTCGTTTTATTCCAAAAAGGATATGTGTATAAAAACGTTTCTAGTTTCTTGCGATGGACTGGTACTATTACAACAGTCTAATATCGATCGTGTTTGTAATACTTGCTTTAAATATTATCTTAAACTTCTCGTGTCTTTGCAAAATTCAATTTTTGAAATTTTCGCGCATGTTTTACTGTACCAGAGTGGGAAAAAGAAGGTAATTATATTCCTACCCTTTAAGAATCTATCTCCGCGTCTTGCTTAATTTTTCTCGAGACATGGACATTAAACTCCTTTGATGTATGTCTTGACCTCATCGCCGTCGACTGAAAATGAAGAATACGAAGTCACGAAAACTCAATTTTGTGATTTAATCATTGCGTGATTTCGTGCCAGGGGCGATTAGTTGCTCGGCAACTGTTTCTGTCCAACCTAGTTCCCAGACTCTCCTACCCGTCCTAATCTTCTTGTTAGAAAGAAAAGGCACCGCAGAAATACCTTTTTTTGGCGTCAGAGCACCTGGTCAGCGGTATTTGGGTTCGTTCGGGTAGTTACGTTATGTATGGGGGGTTGTTGGGTACATTATAAATAATACAGTAAAAAGTACAATATAGGAACACTATATGCACCCCATACATAACGTAACTACCGCGTGATCACTTGCTTGTTTTTGCTTCCTTTGCTGCTTCGCTTACAATGTGTTTATAAAAGGTTGAAGTCGGTTTTATCGTGAATTAAACGGGAAGTCTTCGCTTTTTCGAGCCTAGTTTTCTTTAATAGATCGTGAACCGAGCTAAAGGACTTCTAAATACGGTTGAAGCGAAGTTAGCTCGACTTCGTGTAGCGTTGCGTACCAGAAACTACAATGGAGAGCCAGAAAAGCAGAAGATTTTGAACACTGGCATGGTGTTTGAATGTAGCATTTGCATTCATAACATGTGATAGAGATAAGACACTTTATAAATTTATCACCAATTTTTTTGTGCTTATTTCTGTTTATTATCACTGCTGACCCTTTAGCTTCGCGTGATTTTTGCGATAACGTATTTCTGGTGACTACAGTAGCTATTTTCGACCACATTTATGCGGTACGTGAAGATCTGGGGACGATTTAGTTACTTAGCAACAAGTTTTGTCTAACCTCGTTCCCAGGGTTCTCACTTACCCGTCTTCTTGTAAAAAGAAAAAAAATGGCTACCGCGGCCGCAAACTTTATTATTTTGCGAGGGTTTGAAGGTTAAAAATACACTGTTCAAAGACACCAGTGGAAATGGAAAGTTTAAAGGAGTGTTCAGTTTTCTCTTTGGGGACAGACGGAAGCTTTTGAGTACAAAAAGATGACAGCGAATCCTTGTTTAGGTAGGCGTAATACATCTCTCTTTTTGGTCACGAAAATTGCTATTTTAGCTAAGTTTCACCTACTTGTAATGTGTTGTACACGTTTATACACCTCGACCTAAACGTTAAGAAAAGATAAATAAAAAATGCGCCCCCATGTTTGTGTAAACTTAAAAATAAATTTGGCGTTGTGTATAATCTCAGAAGACGATTCATTTTATTTCAACTTGTGGGTTTTTAAATGAAAATTTTCAAGAAATCATTTCTCAATGTTTTCTCTTAAAGTACAAACATTAACCATAAAGGACCGCAAACGAATATGCCGAAGAACGTAGGATCTATAAAGACCTGATCAGCAAAAATAATAATGTAGACACATTTTAAATTCTGCAAGCAGAATACTGCAATGCTGATCGTACTACGTGACAATTAACTCTGCAAGACATCAACACGACACCGAAAGAACTCAAAACAGAGCTCTTGTGTTTAGTCATTTATTCCAAAGTCACATTAGTTCAAAACAAGATCGTGAGAGCTTATTAATTTAAAGCTTGCACGTATCGTTTTGCAAAGATTTAAATTTATATCATATTAAATCTTGGTAAAAAAATATTATACCCAGAACAAAACAAAACACAGAGAAAGATTCAGAGGTCTACTCGTAAAGGTTTAAGTTTAAAAAGGTCAAGTACAGAAAACAAAGGACATGTAACATGCAAACCTTATTGTCACATTGCTTGCTGTCTAGGATGAGTTGTTGAGAATGAAGAAATTTGGTAACTGTTTAGTCAGTGATTCTAATAGGCTGCAGAATACGAAAAGTTATGAGAAATTAAAATATTAATAAAATCCTCAGTTATCTGACAGCCTTCAAAGTTCAGAAGATCTCTGTTAAACTCACCCATAAATAAACACAACTTATCGTCATTCGTAAGTTTCTTCCGAGTTGAGAAAATACATTTCTTTCAGTCTTCAGTTTTACCAATTGGGCGCCAATATATGACAGCAAACTGTGAAATTTTACATGAAACACAATCAATCTCAATCCATGTGTGCAAGTTAAATACCAAAACATTTTTAACCAGTAAGTATAATTTTTAAATTAAAAAGTTATAATATAATGATAAGAAAATGAAATTATTGTGATCTTTATTTCAGGTATTCAGTTTTTCAATTCATTTTACAGTTAGTTATAATGACAGTAAAAAGCTTGGCAAAAATACTCTTTAGAGTTGAAATATTGGCAAAATTATTTAGTCATGCAAGGCTTATAAAGACATTAACCCCACTTTTTTGTGGGGTAATTAAGAAAGAATAAATGTGGGCAAATTAATACACATCACGCAATGGGGCTTCACAAAATAAAAACATCGAAAAAAGATTTTCGCTTTTGCTACAACTTTCAATCCTGGTACTCTGAATCTCAAAAAGATTGTAATGAAACACCTTATTACAGGCTGCAATAACATGTTCATGCAAATATATCCAAGCACCCCAATTGCTGCTTGTCGGAATTCTCTTGTTAGAGCTAAAATTTCATCAATTTAACAGCGTCATCAAGGGTCGAGCGGAATTATTCAATACACTTATGGATTATCAGTGAATGAAAAATTACTACGTACCCGCTTGTATGTAACCTCAAAGGCCTCTTCTTTCTTTAGGTAAAAGTGTAGATGTTAATTAACATTTGGTTACCTGAATTTCATAAACCAAAGGAGGCTCTTTGATAATGTGAAAAACAGTGGAAGTCGATCTATTCTTAAACTCTTAAATGCAAAGGTGTGTAAAAAGCTCAGGAAATGACCTATTAACTTTAGTACATGCTAATTAAGCTTTTTAGATTTAATGTTTGTTTTTGAAGAGTTGAACTTCACAATATTTTTTTTTGTTTCAAATGATGCATAATATATAAAAACTGTAATCACTTTGCTTTTGAAAACCTTTTTTAAAAAGAATAGTAGTGGGACTTTCCAACATCATCACTCAGCAAATAAGTTATTGGTTTTAAATTTTGGCTTCTGAAATCTTAAAAGGGTGGACAAATATAATCTTGGTGTGCCTTGTTTATTGGACCTAATATTTAAAATCACACCCAGAGGAAATCACACCCCAGATTATTATTAGTAATGAGTTATTGGATCAATTTTAGTCTATTTTGGATCTATAATATTTGTGTCAGCTTTTAAAAAGCTTTTAGGACAAAGGCATGAGACAGCCATGATTTGGGATTAAGTATTGGTGTGTCTTAATTTATCTGTTTAAAATATCCCAGAAGATTAAACCAACCAGTTTAGATCTATAAGAAGAGCTTAAGGCAAATATAAGTAACTGATTCATTGATAATTAATTTGACCCTTGCCTGTAAAATCTAGCTGTTAAATCTAGCTATAGCTGTTATAAACAAAATTATACTGTTGCAATGTAGTGCATCTCTCTGGCCTTACCTCAGCAGTAAACCCAATATTGTTTTAATAGAAACAAGTTTTAAAATTATATAACATTCAGGGCCTGATGCTCTAATGTCATAAACTGATTGCTATGATATTACTCCTTGAGGTCACGTTGCTTTTCTTTAGACTTATGTTTAACACTGAAGTTTAACACAAGCTTAAATGTAGGCTTAAATCATATTTTTATTATTATACCAACCTGACTTGCATATCCTTACATGTAACATTTGTCATGTACACAGTGTCGAATGCCTTTTAATACTTCTCAAACAAGATGATTTTAGGAGGAGAAATTAAGGGTGCAAAAATGAGCAATTTTTTATCTGTTTGGCAAACTCTCATTAAACATTCATATCCTTTGTACTGTGATCACTCGACTGTGCGTGTGATGGTAATTTAAGTGTGTATAAATTATTGTTATTTTTGTCGCTTTGGCTAAATGGTTGGTAACCGGTCAAGGTTTTAAAAATACTGAATGACCGGCAGTCCTGTCCTTTCAGTAAATTTAACAAATCGAAAAAATCCAGCTAAACCAAACTATCATATCTCAATTAAGAAAAGTCAAGCGAAATGTACTGATCGAAAATATAGGACTGCCGGTAATTCAGTGTTTTCAATACCTTGACCGGCAGTCGAGCTGAAAAAAGTTCTAAGTGTCACAAAATATGGTTTCGTTTAGTGAGCCCAACGTGAACCAAACGTTACACTGACTTTTCTTCATCGACATATGTTAGTTTGGATTAGCTGGATTATTTCGATTTGTGAAAATAACTGAGAATATAGGACTGCCGGTCATTTAGTGTTTTGAAAACCTTGACCGGCAGTCGAGCTGAAAATGTTCTAAGTGTCACAAAACATGGTTTCGTCTTCTGAACCCAGCGTAAACCAAACGCTGTACTTGAGATCTATAAAGCATTTCAGGATCGCTTGACTTTTCTTAATCGACATGTGAGAATTTAGATTTGCTTGGATTTTTCGATTCTGTGACATTTACTGAGAAGATAGGACTGCTGGTCATTTAGTGTTTTGAAGAACTACACCGGTTACCGGCCATATAGCCACAGCGTATTTCTGTTGTTATTGGGTTCCCTCCATGGGTTTACAATTAATTTTTTGTTGTTTTTTTTTTTTACCTATCCATATAAAAAATGCATTAACTATCTTTTTTTCCGTGAATATTTTCTCAACAGATGAATAAAGGCGACATCGAACAGAAAGGATTAGTGGAGGTTTGATGAAAATTGCATATTGATTCCTTTGATGTAGTAAACCTGTGAAAGGAAAGAAAAATTAAAAAATACCAGTACTGTCAAAAAGTTGTCTTTTATTTTGTTGTAAACACATATTGAAAAGCTAAGCGATGAAGCAAGTAAACATTATTTTCTGCCCTTTCTCTGCTGGCAAAAACAAAACAGTTCAGCCCCATCGATTGCTATTAAAAGGGCACTAATTTTAACGAGGCGATAGAAAGTGACAGTACTTAAACCGGGGGTGTCTTTATACTGAAATTTTTAGCCATAGGCGACTTTTTTTAAACAATTATCGTAACATCGTGATATAAAATGGGAATAACACAAACTCCGAAAATCGTCGCCAAGCTATTAGAAAACCTTTGAATATTTTAGACGAATGGAACGGTTAACGGGTTATCCAGAAATTTTTAGGCAACGTGAAATAATTTACCTCGGAATTCCGAATATCGTTTATTTTAATATATTTATTCGAGTTTTTCTCGAGTCACGGAGAACCTTTTATCGAAATCCCGATTCAAGAAAAATAAATGTAATAAAAAAGAGCAGATATTATAATTATTGCGTGTCGTTCTCGGGTGCTTAAGGGCAGGTATTATATTGATAAGAGATACACCCAGTATTTAAAACCAATTGACCTAATACGTATTATCACTTATTGGTCACGAAACACCGGCGAAATTGACTATTCACGAATAAACAACTAGACACGAAAGGGCATCGCCAAGAAACCACAAGCGCTCATATGCAAAGCCATTCTTTTTATCCTGATCGCTTGTTAGTTCTCAACAAAAATAGAACATTTTCAAACCATTGGAAAAAGAAAACACCCTTACTTTGCCGGCTGCCGGGTATTTGTAAGTGTCGCAGCATAAAAGAAAAAAAAAAATTCGTGAGTAGAGGCGCGTGACTCACGGCCACGATTTTACTTAGGCTAAATTTACTGCAGTCTGCTTTTTTGTATGTTTTAACGTTTATTGAATCCGCTTGGAGAAATATTTTTAAAGGGGGCGATAAAGAAGACACTTAATGTTGAAATTCCTTCGCAAACTGCCGGGTATTTAGACTGCATGAGGAGAAACCGTGTTCGTGAGACAACCAGGCAGTTCATGACACAGATTTGTCTTGTATTTAAACACGACGTCCTCATTACAATTGAATGGTCCCCGGAGTACATCTTGTCCTATCACGGATAGAATGTTCTGATCTAAATCACACACGGGGTAAAAATTCAACCCAACACTATAGCCTCCGTTGTTGAATTTTCTGGCGGTTTACCTAAAAAAAAAAATCAAGCCGTCAAGCTTTTCAAAATCCAGTGTATGGATATCATTTTTTTTACTCTATATACCATAAAAATGCAGTGCTTTAGTCATTGCCCAGTTTTCAAGGGGTATTCCATAATAATAATAATAACAATAATCTTTATTGAGATGACTTTTTCATATAAAATATGGTTTTCAAAAAGGATCTGATAAAATTTAAAAAAATAAATGTCAGAAGTCTACCAGAGAGGCTGCGAGAATTTTATATTAATTTTTCGTTTCGGCAGCCAGTAGACAATATACCTTGTCACGGTTTTCGACGCCATCTTGAGGAGTAGGCAAACGCATGAGAAATTACAGTGATTGTATGAGGATCTAATGTCGAATAATTTCCATAGAACGGCTGTTCTAAAAAAAAATATGATTTGTAAACTAAAGCTTCACTCCTAAGGATTCTCCTGAAAAAGTTTGAGGGCGTTACATGCCCTAGAAGACCTAGAACCACTTTTTGAAATTTTCTATACATTTGTCCGTAAGAAAGTCCCGGGAAAACTGGAGACAAATATATGGAAAATCTAAAGCAAGCCTCTAGAGAAATTTAAGCACAGGTATGCCCCCCAATTTTTTTAGGGCAATCCTTTGCTTTGTAGCTTTAGTTTACAATTGATATTTTGTTCAGAACAGCTATTCTACGGAAATTATTCGACATCAGATTCTCATACAAACACTGTAATTTCTCACACGTTTGCCTACTCGTCAACATGGCGTCGAAAACCGTGACAAGGTCTATTCGTGAACCGAATATATTTTTAGTTGCTCAGGTGATTATAATTGACATTTTCTTTTTCTTTCTTTCTTTTTTGTTTTTGTTTTTGTTTTGTTTTTTGACAGGACATTATGTCACAGAAACTGTCACATACTCTCTTTATGTCGTTATGTAGTTGGCTCTGGTTATTATAATGATTGACATTTTCTTTTGTTCTCTTATTGATTGATTGACGGAACCTTATGTCACACAAAGTGCAAAATGTGTCACATACTCTCTTTTCCAAAAATATCCCTTGGGGGTGGTACTGGAGAGACTTGTGTGACCTGAAACAGATTGCGTGATTTTTTTTTGTGGGGGAGAGGGTAAGTTTCGTGTCCCTTCGCGTTTTTCGCGGGGACCTCAGAGCGCTTAGCGGGGCTTTGACTGAGATTTCGGCGGGCGTTTCAAAGATCGGATCACTTTCGCGGGTTGTTTGAAGACTTCTTTGCGGGCACATGTGGACGTTAAACTCCCTAAACCAATCACCATGAGAGTCTTTTGCTAAAACTGTGAACGGATGACTGAGTCCTGAGCAAACGAAGTTTGTTGAGAAAATGGCCATATCACAGCTGAAAACACACCTTCTAGAGGAAGCAATTAAGTTTTTTAAATAAACTTAACTAAACTAGGCCGCGCAACAATAATTATTTTTGCAAACACAAAATAAAACTAATTGTTCGAGCCTAGGTGAACAAACAACGATCAGGACAACGATAAAAAAGTAAAAACAAGAGGGCGAGAGATGAATATTCCTCACAGGACCACCCAAAAGAAAAGAACTTTAATTAAAGAAATGAATTTAACGCTATTACAACTGAAGCGGGTATTTATGTGGCATAAGTCTTTTCTCAGTCTTATTGCCAGGAAACAAATGTTTCAGCCTATTATTTCAATAGTTTTTTACGTTCCGCTGTAATCTGTAAGGAATACTAGGAATCTCTCAAAAAGTCGAGGTTTACGGTGGCCGGTCTGAACAGCATGATCAATACGTGTTGGTGCCTACAATGCATCACTTTTTAAAATTATACATGTCCATATTTCGATGCACTTTTACAAAGGAGATAACAATGAGAAATTAATGAAAACTCATGGTCATTGCCTAAGAAGAAAAATAAAATCGTAAAAACGATCACCCCCTATTTATTTTCTAGCCGATAAAAATTTAAGATACATATCAGCCCACCATTCTAACTCAGTGACATATGCTGTTGGTTTTAAAAGCGAAACAAAATGCCTTATTTCATTGAATAATCGGCTTTCTTGGATTTAATGGCTTTGGTTAGTCTATAGGTTAGTTGAACGTAACGGATCGAAAGGACATTCCTTACCCTGCAGTTTTCCCCGGATTGTTGACGTTAAAAGGAACAATCGCGAAACAAAATTACAAAGGTTTACTTTCCTGGGCCCGGTTGCATAAAACGTTCGTAACAACTACGGGTACACGTACGTGCACTCGTAACTTAAGTCAGTTGCATGAAATCACTTAAGTGTACCACTTAGGGAATTCCCTTAAGTGGTTGCACTTACGATTTTCGTAAGTGTTCAATTAAGTGTCGTTTATGCAACAGAAATTGCGGGTGTTGCATAAAACTTTTTTTACGGGAAAAATAGCACGTAAATTTACGGGACCTATGTGGGTCCCGTATCGTTACTGTTTTCACAAAATTTAACGAGATCTTTTACCGAAAAGTGAAAAAAAAGTATTTTTCTTCACGTAATTCGTTCTAATGCGCTTTGTTAACCTCTGATGTACACTTTTGTGAAAAAAGAAGACGAACTATCATTTTCAGTAGATATTGAAGAAAAATAACGTTTGCTGCAAATTTAATTTTTTGAGAGGCTTAAAAGTGTTCGAAACGACTTTTAACTTTCTTTACACTCACCGATGGTTAACTTAATTTAAAAAATAGAGTGAGTCAAATTAATAATTAAAAGTACTATAACAAAGTTACGTGTGCCCTTAAGTGAGCACGTAAGTTACCACGTAAAACAGAAACTTACGAGAGTGCTAAGTGTGTTCCATGCAACACCCGTAAGTGTACCCATAACGGATTCGTAAGTGACCTACTTAAGTGAGCACTTAAGTGCAGGTTTTATGCAACCGGGCCCTGAAACGCAATTAATGTAATTTGATTGTAAAACAATCCAAATCTGAAAAATTTATTTTTGATCAATTATTAATAACTTACATGGTCATTCGCAATTTTAATATCGCAAATCGTCAGGGTAAAACTGCCCAGCTTTAAGGTGGCTCGATGGGGTTTTTCAGGGTCAAGTCCCCCCAAGTTTGAGCATTAACTACGTCACTATTGATAAGGATTTGGAAAAATTACCACCATGCAGTGGAGAGCTGTATTAAATAAAGGTGAAAATTTGTTACGATCAGGGTGGCATCGGAGTTGTCATAGCAACGAAATGAGGCCATTTTCTCGGCACTGCAAACTCTCCTTCCAAAATCGTTCACGAGAGCTTTTTCCTTCAATAGTCAGTTCCATCTTTTTACACGTTTTAAAAACGTGTGTGTAAGATCACGGAGGAAGCTGTGCCGATTGTCAGAAAGAAAGATTTGATTATTATGTATCGAGACGCACTTGGTAGCGGTTTTGTAAACATTTTGGTCAGTACTTAAACAAATAAGCGAATAATTTGAAAACCGCTCGATAGATCACTTGTAAACACGAAATTTCCGACAAAAAATAGCGAATTGTAGCCCTTATTTTGCCGCCTTATAAGATATCAATAATCTTGAAACTCAAAACTAATGCTTTAATAGATTTCGCTTAAACTTCACTAATATCGAGGAGGCTATTGAAGGGTACTTGAGAGCTAAAAAAAACTTTTCCAGTATCTCAAATATGAGTTGAGATAGGAAATTTTGAATTTGGATAAATTCGTGGCACCCAAACAGGGTACCCCCTTGTAAGTTAAGTCTGAATTTAAGTTACATACTACATCATTCTTTACTGTCAAAACCTATAGGAAAAAGAAAAATTTGAAAAATGATATTCCTTCCTTTCAGCGAGTCTATCGCCCTTAGATAGGGAAGTTAAAAGCATCGACGCTGGCCACGGCAGCGAAAACGGCACTTTTAAGATGAGGTCGCGTTTAAGATTACAATTCGCTGAAAATGTCAAATGTACGCGAATTTCCCTTAGAGAGGTGATGAAAAATTCGTCGTCTCCATGAAATGTGAAATTAGGCATTTTCACGTAGTAGTCGTGCAGTGACGGCAAAGAAATGTTGAAAAAAGTATGATGCACGTGTTGTTGTTTTGCTTAATATACCTATTGCTTTTTTGACGTTCTCGTTACCGTCGCCGTTGTTGTTGCTAAAGCGCCTTATTACCGAACGAACGAAGCCTATCTGGCGCATAGCCGATGTTAACACCATACCAGATAGACTCCAGATAGCTTTTCGTGCCGACGCTAAAAGCTATCCGTTATATCGTAAACACTTCTCTGGCCGATCGTCGCAGGTTTGCTCCGATAAAAAAACGGCGCCAAAATTACTCTTTCTATGTATGATGACAGAAGTCCTATCAGCTGACCTATTCGGTATGTTTTTCGCGCCAGCGCAAGAGCTATCCGGTATTAATAGTGATATGAACATAGCCTCAAGCTGCCTCAGATCGATGTCGCTGTAATGTTAAGCGAATTAAAATTAAGACGCGCTCAGTGATTTTAAAACAGTATCAGAGGTGTTTTTTTTTTTTAATGTTTTGCACTCACTTACATTAATTATTAAAGACTGTTTATTATGCTGTATATTTTTGATGATGCCCCGCAGTTACTCCGGGGTAGACATACGGTCATATTTATCCGTCGATACCATTCGTAGTAAGAAATTGTACTTTAATTTATTGTGCGTATTATTCCAGGCTGAGAAAACAAAAATAACGAAAAGAAAGAATGGAAAAGAAAATAATGCATGGTCTTAAAAGCCGAGTACCGGTGACGGCTAAGATATCTTCGAGACTGGACTAAATAAAGGATGACCATGAAGCTGTGAGAGACCAAAGCAGTTTTCAGCTATGATTCAGCACAGCCGTACAGCTCCACTCGCATGGATATATGCTCATACCACGTCTGCACAACAAATCGCACGTATCTGGTCGTGAACTTTGCCTTTAAAACGTGTGACACAATTGTGTTGCTGTCCGAGTTTCCAGTGAAAACCTGCAAAAGTAAGAAGAAAAAAAAAGAAAAAAAACAATAACAATAATAGATTTCGATATAAAACTGCGAACGTTAAAACTTATTGATGAAAAAATTGAGAAATATCTCAATTAATTACAATTATACTGAATTTTATTGTTTGCTTGCAGAATACTATTCGGGCTGTGGCTCAGTAACGACTAGTGTATACTCAATTTCTGCCATGCGCACTGACGTTATTCGATGTGGATTCTGTGTTTTGCGATTGTTCAGAGTTCAAATCCACGCTCAAACTAGTAAATAAGCAACTGGTTGCCTCCTGATTTGCCCGGTGGGAGGGGGGAGGGGGTATTTCCTCCTAAGAGGCTAATGGGGATGTGCCGCTGGATAGGGTCGCGTTTTCACGACTGGATTGACTATAATGGGGTCGCATTTTAAATAGAGTTATTAGAACGGGGTCGCACATTGTCGGATTTTTTGGGGTAAGACAGTTCTTCATAATTCCGGTTAGCAATGCAGATGAAAAGTAAAGTGTTCTTCATTCAATCTAAAATATGGGTCAATTCATAAAAATAGAAAGTGACTAAGTTGGGATCGCGAAAATTACATATTTGCCCAAAAGTGACTAAGATGGGGTCTATAGTTGGCCACAGAATAGACCGATAATGGGGTAGGCACGCTGACAGGCCAGCGGCACATACGCAGCAAAAATTAACCCAAGTAGCCCCCCTCCCCCCAGGCTGATTTGGTGTACGCTGAAAACTACGTAGTTGCTAGAGCAGATTAGTGTTTTTCCAGCATGAAGCAACGGCATCTATCATCATCTATTTGTCTTTTTCAATAAGCCCAACAATTTTTTATTGATTTATGGCCACAGACACAACATGAACAGGACTTTTTATTTTTAACCATCATTCATGTTAACGACTTTGTTTAGTGGTTTGACCCCCCGTCATTAGTTTCCCTGTCATTAGTTTAAATCCAGTTGGGTAATCAGTTTATTTTATTCCACGCTAGTTAGCCACTGTGACTATTAATTACGAATCCTTTTTATTGACATTACTTCTTTCGCAATGCTTACAACAGCACTTATGTAGAGCTGCATGAATTTGTATAGGTAATGGCATGATTTGTAGTGATATTTGGCATAAATACCCCGGGTGATATTTCGAAATTGTTATACGTAATTTCACGAGCCGTTAGGCGAGTGAAATTTGAGACAATTTTGAAATATTACGAGTGGTATTTATGCCAAGTATCACGTACAAATCATGCTATTATTCACGGTTTATACTACTACCCACAAAAGGTTTGTAATTTTCACCTATAGGTATTTCAAATTAAGCTGAAATTCACTCATGTAGTAGTGTAAGGTAAGTTATTTTGATGGCCTGGTCGTCCTCTTCAACGTGATCGTTAGGAGAATCTTTTAATACAAAAAGTAACAGTTTAAATTATTTAGAGTGGTCACAGTCATTGAAAAAAAAAGAACCTTTATAGGGCACGTGGCAGTGAACGTCTGCCGCTTAGCTCGCAAAACTAATCGTAAGAGCAGAAAAGAACAGCAAACAGAAGAGCTCGACGCTCCCAGGCTACCCATGTGATCCCTTAACCCCTTCGCTCATTCTTTGCATGAGACTTCCCCTCATTTCTCGGTGACCGGATCACGCGGGATTCTTGTTGATCAAATCAGCATCGCATACCTTTACAACTCCATTTTCCTTGTATTCTTCCCATTTGACGTTGTCTGAGCTCAACCAAAGGCTGTATGACGTCACCCTTTGATTTGAGGCAGGCCTCCCCTGTGTGGCAAGTTTTGTCAGCAGCCTCTCCTTCGTCAAGTCAATTTGCAACCACTCGCCGACTTTATTATTTCCCGCTGCCCAGCATCCTGCGTGCCCATTTGGAACATTATTGAGACGGGCTCTCCAAGATTCGTGTCCAGTGACGTGCGGCCATACCGAGGAGGCGGTGATGGCAGAATTCGGCAAGAGATTGTTTTCCATTCCAAGTGCATAAATACTGCATTCTGTAAATAAAATCCGAAATTTCGATTGGTAAAATAAAAACCTTATTATTTAACATCACGTTGTGGCTAAATGTAACTTAAACTGAAGTCGATATGCGTTCACTGACTTCATTGATGTCGGCCATTGTCATTTCTGGATCCACATAAGCACCTTTTTGGGCGTTGACTTAATCTTGATGGATGATGCTAGATCTATTTCTAATTAGTAAAATAAAAGAGTTGAAACGTATTTGGTTCCGTTGTATGGATTCAACACCAACTAACAATTTGTTGGACAACGCTCAATCAACACGTTTGATCCGTGGTAAAACCAACGAGTGTACAGCTCTCGATCGATTCTATTCGATGTATGAAGGTTCGATTACTTATATGTATATATACGACTAGATTGAATCTGGAAGATAAATGCAAACTTAACCCTGCACAGCCCGGGTCCAGGGGCCAACGTATCAAAGATGTAAAATGAAGGTGAATAAAGAAGGGCGGTGACTTACTGTCTCTCCTGTTTTTACGTGCTATAGTTTTGTCGTATGTAACTTATTAATAAAGGAAATTTTACCTCGTGTGCACAATGTACACTTAGTACCATAAGACTCTACAGGGCCTGTTTGTATGAGGTTAGCCAGCCCGGTCAGTCAGGTTGACTTGGCTTATGCTTTGCTTCCTTTTAAAATTGTCGTTGTGTTTATATGAGTGAGCCGAGCTGGCCTGGCTTGCCGATGAGAGGCGACGAGCCGAGAATTCGGCAAGCAGGCCGGCCCGCCTTTTCATATATAAACAAGAGGACCGTTTTTAAAAGGAAACAAGGCATGAGCCGATCCAGCACTGTTAAGCGAGCCATTCCGGCTAACCGGGCTGGCTTACCTCTTATAAAAGCAGGGCCCTTAATGGTCAAGACGTTTCTTCTAACCGGTTGGACGTTACCCGTCACCGATCGGACTACCTACGCTCTTCAATGAGAGAAACCTCGACTGATCAGCTCGCAAGAAATCGTCCAGCTAAGCACACTGTGCACCGTACTGCCCATTTATAATTTTGCATCAAGAGATTACTTATACCTGGTGGCGAACCGTTACCAACTCACCTACGCACTTCGATGAAGAACAAATCAAATTACTGCCACAGTCTGGGTGGGTGATGCAGGTAAAAGGTCTGAGAGTATTCTCCATGTAGTTTGTAAATGGAACTTGTCTCATATCTTCAGGGTGGGAAGCGTGCGTTTTATCATTCAGTTCACACCATCCTCTCTTTCTATAAAAATTGCTGCTATGGCAACCGGGATGTTTGATGCACCGAGAGAAGCAGTGTTCAATCAGCTCTGCAGGTCCGGCCTTGATGGCGTGGTTTATAAGCACGTGATCTTGTACGGAGTAAGAAGCTGCCTTACATTGACTTGCTATAGCCATCTCGGAGAAACAGCAGATGAGCATGTGCAGAAGGATACTGTTGAACTTCATTTCTGTCAAAAAAATGAATTTCTTAATTCATAGTGCAAGTTACCCTTGTTAATGTAAGTGAATTCACTGCTTTGACCCCCCCGGGTGGGAGGGGGGGTTACTTTGCTTAAATTGGGTATGTGCCGCTGGCCTCTCAGAACCCCTACCCCATTATAGTCTATTCTGTGGCCAAATATAGACCTCATCTTAATCACTTTTGGGTAAATATGTAATTTTCGCGATCCCAACAACTTTTTGTGAATCTATCTCTTGTAAAAGGCCTTTTAACAAGGTCATCCTGAAGTGAAACTTAATAAAGTGAAAATCTTCCCATTTTTAAATCCCTGCTGAATTTTCTGATCTCCCAAATGCCGAGAATGTGCGATCTCATTCTAGTAACTCTAATGAAAATGGAACCTCTTTATAGTCAATCAATCCGTGAAATGCGACCTCATCCAGCGGCACATCCCCATTAGCCTATTACTAGGAAGTACCTCCCCCTCCTTGGGGCTTTGACTATGCAATCATGATCTCTGAGCTTGCGCAAGGGAAGATTACTAGTCAGAATTATATGCACTGTACCGCGTGTAGCGTTCCACCCCACATCATGTCGACTTCACTTTGTATTTTGGACATCAATTATGCAAGCTAAACTTTAAAAAAGTCCCTCGTCCGATTTAATATGGCGCGGGATAAAGATGAAGACCTCTATTTTGCTCGGCCGCTTCTATTCGTGGCCTAAAAAGCCCACTCCGCTAGTATAGCTTAGAAGCTCGTGAGGTCGACTTGTGGCAAGTCTACATGCAAGCCTCTACACAGCACTAGAACGACATTCAAAAATTGAACAACTTAGCAATGCAAATTGGAGCTCCTTTTGATAGACAAACTGATACTCAGGTAACAAAAACGCTAAATGATTGAGTAATTGGCCTCAACTTTCTGGTAAAATTCAGAGTAGCTATTTATCATGGAGAAAGAATGATAAGTCAGAGCAAAGAATGGGCCTGTGAAAGGCATTTCGATGATCTGCAAATTTTATCTACGCAGTTGATTAGGGTGGCTCGATACAGTTTTTCAGGGTCAACACCTCCCAAGTTTGACCATAAATTACGTCGCCGTTGTATTAATAAAGATGGAAATTTGTTATGATCAGGTTTGCAATGACATCGGAGTTGTCATAGCAACGAAATTACGCCATTACCTATTTTACTTGCAGCAGTATCTCTCGGCACTGGGAACTTTTCTTCCAAAATCGTTCACGAGAGCTTTTTCTTCCAATAGCTGCCTCGATGTTCGTGAAGTTTAAGCGAACTCTGTAAGAGCGTTATCGAGATATTTTGGGATGAAGTTTTAATGGTTAGAAATGTAGTAAAAGAATGGACAACCTTGATGCTTGGCCGTTATCTGTAGGAAAAGAAGCGCTTTTGACATGCAATTTCAGCTCATAGTAGTTTAAATCTTTTAAAAAACGTGTAAAAACGTGCCAAATGTAACTTTAGTCCTAAACGTGTCTTTAGTGTTCGTTAATCTAGCCCTGTGTTAGATTTTTCACGGTTCCCCGAACTCCAAAACTTGAAAACGTCCTTAGCATTTGGTAAGCGGCCTCATCAGTCTTGTATTTTGTTTTACAGTCGTGTTAAGGTTATTTGATGTCTGTATTGTACGAGGGTCTGAATGGGGTTAACCGATGGGCGTACAACGGACCAAAATTTAGGGTAAAAATAGTTAACCGTAAAAAAAAAAATTGCCCCTTAGATTCGATGGGTGTCAGTAAAACGCGGGGTCGGGGCTGGGGCCGTATCTCTCTTTTAAAGATCTGTTTTAGGGTTATGGTTAGGGTTGATACTAACCCTAACCCTAACCCTAACCCTAAATAACCCTAACCTAAACTTAACCCTAACGCTAAATAACCCTAACCTTACCCTAACCCTAACCCTAAATAACCCTAATCTAACCCTAACCCTAACCATAAAACAGCATTCTTTAAAAAAAAAAAAAGATAGACCCCACCCCACGTTTTACTGACAGCCAGATTGAGAAAAGTGCTAAAACTCACTTATGACCGGTTGTGTTTCTAATTTCACGACCACTTTAATTGACTCCGTACGTTCGCGTTTCTGCTAGTCAGTTTGCTTTTCACGAAGATTCTTTTCAAATGAACTGTTATGTCTTTTATCAGGAATGATCCTTTTCATGGCTCAAAAAAAAATTTAGTCCTGACTGGCAATAGCTTAATCTTTTTTTTCTATTTTGAACACTGAGAGTTCATGTCTTTTTAAGAGAATGAGGAAACTCTCATGCGGCAAAGATCTTCAGAGCCGTACTTCTCAGCCTGGCTCCGACACTTGTAAATGCGAGAGTCACAGAAATGTCCGAGTTCTCATTCTAATTGCTTGTCCTTTTTTTGTTCATGTTGTACAATCTGTTCTTCATTAGTCTTTAGTAAGATGCTTTACTGCTCATCTGTATGGTCAAATACCACACTCCAGAATATAAACAGATTACAATCTATTCAGAATTTTGCCAGCAAGATCGTAACAAACTCTAGGAAGTTTGACCACGTAACACCTTTGCTTCGAGAGCTAAACTGGGTTCCTGTTAAAGAACAATTATTCTATAGAGACTCCGTTTTGACCTTTAAATGTCAGAAAGATCTTGCGCCTCAATATTTAACGAGCAAGTTTGCCAAGCGCTCAAATATACATACTCGTAACACCCGTACACGGAACTCTTTGCAGATTCCGCTATACAGAACGGCCATAGGCCAGCGCACATTTTCCTACAGAGGGGCCTACACTTGGAATAACTTGCACAATGAACTTAGGCAAAGTGCCTCATTGGCATCTTTCAAGCGCGCCCTGAAAGACACTCTATTGAGGCAGACATTTCCTTCATAAGCTCTAGAATTTAGTAGAATACCATCATAAATTATGATTTCGAGTCTTTATTCTCATTTTTGCTTTCATAAATTGTAAATAGTTTGTAAATAGTTCCTGAAAAACCTCACGAGGATGTTACTATTACAGTTATTATTATTATTATTATTATTATTATTGGGGTTAAGACCCTATCCGTAATTTTTCACGGCTAAGGAATTAAATTTTACAACAACACTTTTAAGATAAAAACATAAGTGTTTAAAAGTATTGAAACGCGCCTATTCTTAGAAAAAGGTAACTTCGAAACAAAATAAAAAGGCTATTTTTGCTTGGTAGCAGTCATTTTTGTAAGAAGGAAATTTCCTCCTACGCAAATGACTGCTACTCAAGCATAATTCTACAAAGTGTTTATTCAGTCTTTATACTTTGGAAACATTATTAGATGTTATTAAAATATTCTTCTTTATAATACATCTTCGTGATGATAGGCTTGACATTAATTTTGTTGTAAAGAGAAGAGGGTAGCAAAAACAAAGCGACGCGAAGAACGAATAAGAAGGAAATCACGCTAAGATGCAAAAGACGACAAACAGCTTGATTTTCGTTTTCATAGTCAACATTTCTATGCGTAAAATAATATTAGAAGTGGAATACTTTAAAAGCATGATCTATCAATATTTAAAACTTTCAGAAGAAAAACTTATTTCATCCCGAGATGATCCGCCTTAAGACATTTATTTGCTTTAAAGATACAAAAACTACAGGTTTATTAATATTTAACTCTTTGAAACAAAAAATATTTAATTTTTAACTTTTTTGTTTACCGTAACTAGAAAAAAATAACCGATAGCCTTAAAAAAAACATAACTTAAGCCTATAACCGTAAAAGCCACCACCCCATTAACCTTTATTTTTTCCGCACTTTCTAGGAATTTACTTCGCTATTCGTGTTCACATGTAGCAAAACATCCGCTGAGGTCTTCGTGCGTGTTTCCCTCGAAGCGGCCTTCGCCTTTTCAGTGACCAAGTTTTTCCTGAGTTACCTCTAGTTATCCACAAATACAAGGTCCTACTACAAAGGTTTTACTTCAACAAGGAAGACCCGGAAGATCGCTCACCTCAAAGCTTGTATGTAACTTTGAATTGAGACTCCCTCGCCTTTCTTATGGTCTGATCTTCAGTGCATCAGTGATAACAAATTAAACTTTAATGTTTTTGATTTATTCTCATGCAAAACTTTTGTTAATACTTTGTTTTTGTAACGATTTGTGAATAAAAATGACATCATGATTTCACAGTTTATTCCAAAACCCATACTCTTTTTTCAATAGTTTGAATTTAAATAACATGCCCTCCAACTCAAGACGCAAATGCCGGGAAGTGTGAAACTGTTTTAAGATCTTTTATATATTGTCCGTTATTTATAATTATACTTTACAGAATGAATTGATTTTATTCACTGTCAAAGAGATGATAAAAAAAAATCCTTTTTTATTAAGATGATTTTACTAACGAGTCAATTGCCTTATCAACAGCCGAACCAATTAAAGCCGGACGCTTTAATTTAATTTGAGCCAGGAATTTTAGCCTGCGTACACTTGCGGGGCTATTAAATGTTTATCGGAAAGACAGGCAAGGAAAGAGAGGCGGAGGAGTCTTGCTTGCGGTTAAATCCCACCTCACTTGTTTAAGGAGAAGAGATCTTGAGACAGAATTAAGTGGAAATGCTGACCTGTGTAATTTACACAAGTCTTAGTCTTCTTTTTGTTTTCTGCTGTCGGTCTTTATCGTCCTCCTGAGCCTGATGAGCTCTTTCTTGTCAAGTTCCAGGAATTCCTACAAAGATATTCATCCACAAAACTGTCTAATGTCGTTCTCCTGGGCGATTTTAATTTTCACAAATCGACTGGACTTAAAGCTTGTAAATATATATATTTATATTTTTACTTGTATTTATACAATATAAATGTAAGAAAATCTGATGACTGGAATTTGCGTAGAATCAAATTAAAACGTTACGATTGTTTTAAATCGTCCATGTTTCCATGGCAAAGATGGAAAACCTATGTTTAACCTAATAAATGTTAATCATAGCTATGTCTAATAAATATGATTATTTTGCTTGTGGCAAATTTTCAACTTTACTGACACCTGCAACGAGTATTGAATAACACCCCTGAAATGAATGGTAATGATTCACAACCTATTAAACTGTCTTCATACACCTTTAATTAGATAGCAAAAAAAAAAAAATTGTGTGAGGGGAAAAAATTGCTAAAGTTTTTGGTTTTGTTTTCGAGTAGCATAGCAAGGTTCTGCCAAAATTTGATCTTTGATTTTCCCTCTCTGCACGGATTCGGTCAGGTTCGTTTGTTTCAGTTCACAGACCCCACTCTTAAAAACATTAGCTGTGGCTAGTGTGGCGGGCAAACTGTTCCACGAATAAATGTTAATTATAGCCATGTCTAGTGAATATGATTATTTTGCCTGTGGCAAATTTTCAACTTTACAGACACCTGCAACGAGTATTGAATAAAACCCCTGAAATGAATGGTATTTATATCCTGTTTGTGATGAAATCCTCAGAAAAAACAACGACGTTTCTTTTCTGTAACTTATTGAGGTTACCAGCGGCCGGGGTATATGAATTAAAGGCGTTTCTGATCCCAACGACCGAATGTTTCCAAATACGAAAGAAGTGTGTCAGTGATAGCCAAATAACAAATTGCGACAGGTGTAACAAAGTGCAATGATTAGTATTGCAATGAATTGCGACAGTGCAAACGCCTCATGTATATTAAACACCGCCACGCTTGGGGCCTAACCGTCATCCTGGAGAGCGAGGGACGCACCGCGACGAGACAAAAAAGAACCCACATCATTTAAAATGGTAATTGTTGTCTTAGCTTGTCTTCTCCCAACGCTTTCCTTGCTCTCTGGCATGGCAGTTCTGTACCTCGTAAAAGACTAGCTGTAAAGGCCCTATCTACTTTCACAGAGACAATAATGCACCTTGTTTACCCCCCAGAACTTTGCATACATTGTTTCCAATTTCTTTAGGGTATTACAGTCGTCCCAAGAGAAATCGAAAACAATGGTTATGAAAAGTTCTGGGGCATAAACAAGATGCATTATGGTCTATGTGAAAATGGTGAATGGTATGTGTCAAGAGTCAAGATTTTGCTTGTGTTTTGTTGTTGGGCTGCTTTAAATCAGTGAGCTCTTGCTGTAGTTATATTTGTGCTGCTTCAAGGTCTCAAGGTGACGGCGAGATGAAACTCCAAAGTTTGCCGTTAAAAAAAATAACAACAAAAAAGCAATTAATAGTATTAGCTTGATTAGCACTAACATCATCTTGGCACGTGCGTCTCGCTTTTCTTTTCTTTCAAAAACGCTTCATGCACGTGACAAGTTAATGTTTTGCTAATCAGGCTAATACTATTACTGTAATGTTGTGGTTTTTAGTCGCTGCCGTCGTGGTCAATTAACCTTCTTAAAAAAAAAGAAAATGGCTAACTTTGGAGTTCCCCGAGAGTTTATAAGCCATCATGATCAGCTGTTATATGTTTCTTTTTTTCTTAATTTAGTCGCTTGCACAAGAATAGCCCTCGAGCAAATATGCTTCCAGCGGGGAAAGCTAACTGTGGACTGTGGGCAAGTGTTATAGGTCCATATATCCTAGATGGATTTGATATCAGTACAGTGCCTAGAGGCCCTATTTGTTTGGCCTTGCTTCGAAGTCAGCCAGACCAGGCTTCGGCGCGAGCAGTTTCGGCCATTTTTGGATTTTCTAATTCGAGTTTCACAAAGTCTAGTCGATTCGTTTTTAGCAAGGAAGCTTCATTGGTTTCCATATCTGGGGCGGTCCGATTTCTACGAGCCTAGCGTGTTTACTTACCGTTGGAGTTTGAGGTTCGTAGAAAACGTGGTGTTGAAAAGGGAGCAATGGCGGCTGAAATGTCATCTCGTGCCACCTACCTCAGTTGTGTATTTTATTGTATGGAGGATGAATTTGAGCAAATTATCACGAAATAACTAACTGCAGGGTATGATATTAAGTTTTATTCGGTATTTCCTACAAATTTTGGGATCGTACTTTTACCTCATACAAACACACTGTAATTTTACTTAAGGAGCAGCCTCCTCCTCAGGCGCTTCGTTTTTGGCACGACAGAGGCGAGCGCGAAACGAGTGACTGGTGATGAACCGCAAGGAACCATGGGAAGGGTACAGACGGCAGGCGAAGCGCCGTCTCGCCCGTTGTCTCCTTCCTGCCTTCCTTTGCGCGCACATTTTCATCAAAAGAGAGTCGTCTGGGTACGAGGCAGCTTAAGGAGCGTAGCGACCATATATGCACTTACGCCCGTACAGTTGAATCTGGAAAAATGACATGACATGACTCCGAGGCTTTCTGGTCATTTTTCTACATTTGGTTTTCTTTGTGCTCAAGTCTCTTCTGGGAATTGCGAGACAGTGAAGTGGTACAAATTTGCAATTTTGACCCTAAATTAGCCTCGGAGTCGTGTTAGAATTTTAATATATCGAACGTGGGCTATTGAGGAAGCACGAACACGCGTCATCCCAACCATCTGAGAGCCAAGAATAGGCGACAAGATTGCCTAATCTACAGAATCCTAATTTAAACGCCTGGTACAGTTATTGTTCTTATTTGAACCAGCAAGTTATATAAAATTTATATAGATTATTAACTGCTGTAGTGAGAAGTTTTTAATTTCGTAAAAACTTTGATTTGCGTGCAATATCTACATCGCGTGCAGCCGCTCTTGACGCTATTTTTTATCTTCAGCCAGGGACTTCAGCCAAAACTCTAGGAAGGGGTTCCATCAACCCCTCCATGTGCCACGGGTGGGGGCATGACTTTGCGTAAGAACGAGGGTGAGTGCTTCATCACATGTTCCAAAGTCGAGAGATGAAAGTAGGAGGCCGTAGGCCGAGTGCTTTCATCTTTTACCAGGTGTTTGGAACCCGTGTTGAAGCATGAGGCCCGAGTTTTTCTTAACACGTTTTCTTAAATAAAACATGTGTGACATGTTTTCTCTGGTATTGCATCAATTGTTTTGAATTCATAAGTGGTGTTAATCAATAAAATATCTCTTTAAAATGCAAGTGTTACCCTGCGAGCAGTGGTTTCTCAAGGTTGGACCGACTAGGCTTCCATGGGAAAGACACCACTGCGAGCAACCTTCGAGCAACCGTTTGCTTTGCCATCGAGCATGCGCGTTCACGTGATGACTACGAATATCCAACGACAAGACGGCAACGAGAACTTCAACAAAACAATAGGTTTAATAAGCAAACGAACAACTTTGCACGTGTATCACGCTTTTATTTTTGCATTTCTTTACCATTTTTGCACGACTACGACGTGAAAGTGCCTAACTTTGCGTTTTATGGATAACGTGAACAAGCAACGACGAAATTTATTTTTCTTTTCGCTCTTGAACTTGGATATGGTTCCTTTGAATTCAACTCCATTTGGGTTCGCCAAAATTGGACAAAGTAAGTAGACAGGAATAAATAATCCCAAAAAAATACTGAATATCCACAGCAGGCTCGCGTTAAGGCAGCAATTTTAAGCGTAACCAAATGCGCGAGAGCCTAAACTTGCTTTCAAACAGGATTTACATGTTTAAAATTAATTTATTCGTCCGTAGCGCTGGACGGCGGCTCGATCAAAGAAGCAGAAGGATGCTCGCAGTGGTTTCTCTCCCTTCGTAGCGTAGCGTCCGGCCTGGAGAAACCACTGCTTGCAGGGTATGCAAGTGTTTGATCTCAGATGAAAAGTTGGCAGAGGCTTATCTGGTGTTTCATATATATAGGTATCAAGATTCCTCCACCTGATCCAAATGGTCGTCATTTATTGGCTTTTGACTACATGAATAATTAATGAGTCTTACAACCGCTGGTCATACTTTGACTGTCATGCGCTTTGCCTCATCCAAGGTTGTGGCATGTGGCCAAGCCGAGGTGAAATGTCGTGCACAATAAGTATGTTATAGATAGAAAGAAAAAAAGCTGACACTGACTATACTAAGTGCTTTCATGCTGCAAAACTTGTTTATCTTTATTGCTTGCCAAGCGCCCTCTTCTACTTTGCATTCTGACAGCCTGTAGTACAGGTCTGGAGCTCAGCTCGCAGTTCCTCGCACTTGCACTGTATATTGAAGCGTTGCATGTTTACCAAAGGACGAATGATCCTACTGAATCTATTGCACAAGTGTTCAACTATGGTACATCACAGCCGATGCGCATGCCATACAGTTCAACTCGCATGCTTACATGCCATCTCCATGTTAACACAACAAATCGCACGTACCTGGCCCGGAAATTTGCAGCGTGTGACACGGTTGTGTTTTGGTCCGAATTTCCAGTGAAAACCTACAAGGAGAATAAATCCATTCGGCGAAAGCGTTTACTTGTAAGCATTCCGTTAATGATAGTTTAATTGAAAGTCGTCTTTGAAGGTAATAAGCTAAATCGCAAATTTTAGTTGCGCTCACTGGAAACAAAGTCAGGTGGCTGTATTAGATGTACAGGTTGTCATATGACGAGGGACACAAGTTAGAGAGGAAAAGGTAGGACATTTTCATGTTAAAAAGCTTATTCTAAATAATAATTAGGGGACACAATAAAACTCAAATCCATTGCATCAATAAAACGAACAAACAAGTAACCTTGCGCTGTTACTGAAAGATCATAAGAAACTGGCCATGTCACGTGTCGAGTTGCTTGTGAGATTCCTCTTGAAAAAAAAAGCATCACATACCTTCACGACACCATTTTCCTTGTATTCCTCCCATTTAACGCTGTCTGAACTGAACGAAATTTTGTATGACGTCACCCATTGAGGGCGGGAAGGCCTCCCCTGTGTGGCAAAATTTGTCAGCAGCCTTTCCCCCCCGAGATCAATTTGTAACCACTGGCCAGCTTCCTTTAAATTCGCTGACCAGGAGCCCCAAAACTTGCCGTTTGGAACATTATTGAGACGTGCCAGCCAAGCTCCGTGTCTGTTAGGGGTCCCATATACCGAGGAGGCTGTGATGGATGAATTCGGCAAGAGGCCACTTTCCATTCCAAGGGCATGAATACTGCATTCTGTAATAAAATAGTTTTAAATTTTGATGACCCAAAATGTCATATATTAAATGTAAAAGTTCATATTACCAAAGTAGATTCAATGAAATCTTTAATTTCGAAATCAAATTATTTCTTCTGACTAGAGCAATAACAGGTGAGTAAAAATTTCGATTTTTTTTACACTAATAATGTCAGCTTTAGATGTACATTATATTACTATTGAAGAGAAAAACAAATTGCGCCTCGATCACGTTATTTTCATTGTCTGAACTCTCATCGACCATCGACCAGAGCTCTCGACCAATTAGCGCGCAAGAAATCGCTCAGTTATTGTTCAGTAAAAAGGTATCTTAATTTGCCATTAAGTCAACAAAATACTGACAAAAATGCGTGGCGTGGACGTGACCGACTGTGTCTCAATATTTTCGAACTGCTATGGTTTTGGACACGTGATTTTCGTTGCGGGTTGTTTTACATATTAGTGTGCACTTACGGCCCATTTATTATGATGATTGATCACGAGGTTATTTTATTCCTCGCGCAGAAGCAAAGGCCGTCACGCGAAGCGAGGTTTATAAGTTTGTCGGAATTCGCCTCGCGCTTGACTCACACGAGGATCGCTGGCTTTGGCTACATATATTTTCTCTCTCTGCCTATCGCTTTCAGCCGTCCACAGTTGCCTAGCAACAAAGAAGCCACGAAGCAAAACCGCCACAGACGTTGCACCCGGTTGTTTTTAGTGAACGTTTTAGATGTAAAAAAATTGCTTAGATATAAATTTCAAAGTCAGGCATTCTTTAAGAGAGAATGGAAGCGATTTGGACCATTAGCTTCAAATAGAGCGAAAATCGAGGTAAGAAAACATGTTTTGCGTCCTACTTAGCAGACAATTTGTAACGGCTTTGTTGCGCAAAGGCTCGTGTTTAATACAGTTCACTCAGCTTCAGGTTCGACGGAAGGCTTTATAATAAGTAATTTATAATTATTTTTTTTTAAAATTCGAATTTATTTCCTCATGTAGCGTAATGGTAAAGAATTATCCCAGTGAACAGAAAGTGCTGTGTTCGATTCTTGGAAAAGCTCGTGTTTTGTTGTTGTTGGTTTATTTGTTTTGCTTTGTCATATGTTTTCTCTTCCTGTTGGCCTCTCCTTTACGAGGTTCTGTAATTCACGTATTTCTAGTTAAGTATAATTATACTCTGGTCGTGGCCCATGTTTGTCACCGAGCTCACCTTCGCACTTCGAACGAAAGCAAATCAAAGTGCTGCCACAGTCTGAGTCATTGTTGCAGGTGAGAGGTCTTAGAGTATTCTCCATGTAGTTTGTAGATGGAACTTGTCTCATATCTTCAGGGTGGGAAGCGTGTGTTTTATCATTCAGTTCACACCATCTTTTTGTCCGATAAAAGTTGCTGCTATGGCAACCGAGATGTCTTATGCACCGGGAGATGCAGTGTTCAATCAGCTCCGCAGGCCCGGCCTTGATGGCGTGGTTTATAAGCACGCGATCTTGTACGGAGTAAGATGCTGCTTTGCTTTGACTTGCAAAAGCCACCTTGGCAAACCAGGAGATGACCAGGTGCAGAAGGATAACCTTGCAGGTGAACTTCATTTCTGTCAACAAAAGGAAGGGAAATTCTTTAACTTCTGTTACCGTTGCAAAGTACAGCCATCTTGATGAACATCCCTGAGCTTGGCAGGGAAGACTAGTTATGGGTACAAGTATTGCGAGTAGCGTTCCACCTTTTTATTCATCTTATCAGGACTCCACATTGTTTACACTTTTCAGCGTACAGCTAAGTTTGGTCTCCAGCCGGGGGTTTCTCGATGCGCCCGCTGTTGCCCCCCCCCTCCCGCCCCCTACAACCTGATGAAATGTGGGGTGCATCGAGACACCTTCGTCTGGAGACCAAGCCTAAATGCGAGTTGTCACAGGATAATTTTCAAATATTGGCATTTTGGTCAACCTGAGTAATCAAACAAACTGTGAAAAAAAAACTGTTTTTTTGATTATGGGTCATGTCATTTCGAAGAGTCTAGCTTTTTCCCTGAAAGTATCTTCTAGTGACTAAGAAAAAGAGATGCTCTAATAATGGGAAGTGCCCAAATTTCTCCTTGCGACTTTGTTTCCAAATTAAACGCGAGGAGAGTTGATGTTCGCGAATTTCAGGTTGAATAAAATTAGGCCATTTTGAGACTCCGACACGAAAACTGTTATTGATTATACTTTCCTCGAAAATAAAACAAGCCTTTCGGTGAAAACAATTTCCATCAAACCGCTTATTTACGTAAAGGCTATCAATGGACAAAAAAACCTGAAAGAAATCGATTTTTCATCCCTTGCCACTTGCTCAATGCTCGATATTTCTTGACTACCGGGTCGCTCTTAAGTTAGGTAATCAATTAAGATTCTGTGAACTGGAAATGTAAAACCGTTACAGTGGCAAGAATGGTACAGTATTCGAGCCTGGTTAGATATCACAGCTTCCGTTAGTGAAGTTTTCATTTTAGCCAAGAGTTGGTTTGACTATTTGTCGATTATTTTATTAACGCTCAACTTACCACTGGAACTTTTAGATTGCTTTTATCAGTCTGATGTTCCATCTACCTTTTTCTATCGCAAAATGAGTACACTTGTTCAACAACGCACTCGTCTAAAACATGACTCAAGAAATACTTCATGCCGTGTTTGTGATGAAATCTTTAGGAAAACAAAAACGGTTTTATTTTTTGTAACTAATGAGGGATACCTGTGGGATATTCAAATTAAATGCGTTTCTGATCACTTCACGATTAAATCAGGGGCACCCAACGTCCGAATGTTTCCAAATACGACAAAAGAGTGCCGGTGATTACCAAATTACAGACAGTTGTAACAAAGTGATTATTACAAATATTGCGACAGTACAAACGCCTGCTATCTATTAAACACCTTCGCTTGGGCTTCTAAAACATAGATCCTTTGCAGCTACCGTCAATTCTCTCTTTATTGTAAACACTGTAGGGACCTCAAATTAGTGCCCTCATTAGCAAGAGTCCGTATTGTCAGGGTGTCTGTTATAGCGGGGCGTCCGCAAGGCGAGATCGCAAGAACTTAATTACACCAAAATTTCCTAGCATCGTAATTTGATACTAAGCAGCATTCTGACGATACTTAAGAGTAATTTAAGTCATTTATAACGTTTTTATTAAAAAATCTATCACGGCTATTAAAAATTTAAGGTTTGAAATATATTTTGATTTAGTCGAATTCGAACATACAGAGTTTTTTAGTTTTTAAGGAGGTTATTTGCTAAACACCAAACTTTAATTATAAGTTGCTAATGTTTTTCAGTAGCTGGTCTAGATCGCACAAAATTCGGCTTTTGTCATTTTCAAAGTTTTTTGTTTATTGTTGTCATAGTAATATTGATTTTACTTAAAACTACATTTTCACATAGTAATATTGATTTTACTTAAAACTACATTTTCACAAATTTGAATCCATAGCCAGTTACTGGTGAAAATTTTATAGTGATCGGACAAGGAAAAAACCACTTTTAAGGCGATTGAAAAATATCGGTATGGCCTCTGTGAAAAACTGTTTCGAAGCACCTTAACGCTCAACTTACCACTGGGAAACTGATATAGAATGATGTTGCCTTTTAGTAATCTTGCTTTTGAGATGTTTCATCTACCCTTTTCTTACACAAATTGAAGTAAACTTTTTCAACGACTGTCTAAAAACTCAAGCAACTAAAGATCAATTATTAATAGAATAATATTAACAGATTGTTTATTTCCGAAAAATCCATTACCCTCAAAACGGTTGGTAGTAAAGAACAGTTTAGCGTGAGGTGGCTGAACACAGTTTCTCTAGAAATGCTTTTTATGATTAATTATCCGTTTATTACTGATAATCATCTTTATCATGAGGAGATATGCAGCAAGCGATAATGAGCCTTAAAAGAAACAAGAGCGAGGACAATTTGAGAAATACTCTGTTTTCGTCGCCTTTGATCTCAGTTCGCTCTCGAAGCTTGTGAACAAGTGTGAGTGCGTACGTAGGGAGCAATTTGAGAGCGCTTGTTTGTTGACTTTTATACTAGGCGATGTAAACAGGAGACAATATCATAAAATCTACTCATTAAAATTTGACGAAATATGGCAGAAATATCGCACTTCAGTCAATGAAAGTCTCAAAATAATTAACCTACTGACTAATGGAGTTTGTGGCAAAATCAAGTTTCTTATTAGTCTTAAAATTTTCAAAACAAAAGGGTTTTGTTACAATTAAGCTAAGATGTTCTTAAATGATGAGTATTACTTATTCTAAGTTGTGCAAATTCATAAGGAAATTTGATCAGATGACTGGATCATCTGCCTAAACCTCATAATATAAGTTAAATTTTTAAGCTTCAATCGGCGACAAAATTGTTGAGACATTGTACTTAACTAGGGTAACTTCGGAGAACAAAAGAATCCGCACCCCTCCCCTGTCCCCTCCATTCAAAGTTGGGGTGTTTGTTGTTTTCTATGGGTAGCTAGAACAAGGGCACAACATTACACGGAAGGGATGGGGGAGGAAAGCAATATTTCCTCCTTTTGAAGTTAATAAAACGTAAAAAAGCCCAGTTTTGGGCGAAGTGTCTCAACTCATTTTGTCGCCGATTGTTGTTTTGAATCATCCATGTTCCCGTGGCAACAATAGAAACCCTACGTTTATAACCTAAAAAATGTTATGTCTCATAAATGAAATTATTTTGTCTGTGCCAAATCTGAGCTTTACACCTGCAACGACTATTGAATAACAGGAATAAATGGCAACCTTTCACTACTTATCAAACTGTGTTCAGCCACCTTATAAAACTAGTTAAGGTGGTAAAAAATAAGTTTGTAGAAAAAATTGCGAATAATTTTTTAGAGCTCAGTAAGGCCTTGCCAAAATTTGACCATTTATTTTGAAACGATGTGACTTACAGTGACGAGTACGTACTGTATGCGGATTTACTCCCTGTATGCGATGGAATCTATAGAAACACAACGATGGTTCTTCCGTCAGTCTGTAATGCGAAAAAAAGGCTCAGAAAATTGTTAGCAAGTTTAGTAGAAAAACTCCTTGTATCTTTGACGAATGGAAAGCTTATCTCGAAATTAATTTTTTTAGCTTTTCTCTAATTTCAGACTGATCTGAGGTTAATATTTGATCCTTCGCACAGTTTAGATCGAAAAGTCGTTGGGTGCTTCCAATAAATATAATGGAAATACAACGGAGCTCAGGATATTTAGGTACAAGAGCCGATTAAGAGTTTAATCTATTCCTTGGTATGAAAAATATTAGCGGGAAGATAATCAACAATATTTTGGTTTTCTTTTTCATTCTATCTTATTCACGCAGATGATATTTTTTATTGTTGCTTTGAACGCTATGTATTAATTCGTTTCCTCTTTCTCAAGGTCATTAATCACGGAGAGAAAACTGAATTTAAAAAAAAATGACCGCGTATCTTGTTTCATATGTTTCATATATGGTTTTAATTCAAGAACAGTGTCTTTTCTGCTATATTGTAGATAGTAAATATCTCATTATTTATCCACTCCTCTCTGAGGGTCTTTCATGGATAATTTACAACACTGGTGGAGGGACATTTGCCAGACTGCTTATGGTGCTGTTTACAAGTAAGAAAAAATGAGTAACGATGCCTTCTAGGTGAGGGTGAATTTGAGATTGACCTTCACATTGGGGAATACATCCCCCCCAGTACTCTCTTTACGAACAGTATGGGCTCTTTAACATGTTTAACGTCCCACAAACTTGAATTAGACGCGCTCCTACTAAACGACCTATGTTAATTAGACGCCCCGCCTAATAAATTTCTCCAAAATACTAGGAATAGGGAAATAGAGCAAAATAATTATTCAATTCATTCTGAGTTTTTTGCTACCCTGGCTCCAGAGGTCCGCTCTCGAAATACCTCTAGGATGAAAATGATGAACCGTGGTCGGTTTGATAAAGCTCCCGCGAACTATCAGAAATTAGGAAAGAAAAAAAACCCCTCTGGCACCAAGGGTAGTTTCTTGCTTGATTATAACAAAAAATTGTAGGATGCTGACATCGAACTTAAGTTTAGAAAATGGGACGAACCAGACCCGCTTTATTGATGTTAGCATCATACAGATTGCTACAGATTGAGCTATAATGTTCTATGAACTTAAACGCGCTGCCTGCTGCCCGTCGGGAAAAACCCGCTAATAGGAGGGAACCTGATCCCTCCCGAATGCAGCGCCAGGCACTCGACATCTTGAGGGAGAAAGGCCCCTAAACTAAGAATAACTTGTTACATGCAGAAAAAAAAATCGCCAAAATATAGACAACAAAAGCGAACTTAGTGACCAAAGGCAGCAACGCCAGTCTTGTTCAGTGCTGAACTCCTGCTCAAATTCCTCTAGCCAAGATGCTTTGTCTTTATGACTACCCTCCTCCTACCAGATCCCACTCCAAAAGGTGGTAGCTTCAGTATGGGTTCAGTTAACTCTGTTTCACCTCGTTCTCTTCTAGCGTTAATTCATTAAACAGCCTCTGGTTAGTTCGAAAACAGTTGATTCTGTTTGGACTACTGACGTCTCTCTGATCTCTCGTCATATCTTCATTCCACCTGCCCTAATTTTCTGTTTCTGTACAGCTGAAACATAGTACAGAGTACCCCTTTCCTCGAGACGATATTTTCTGTTCAATCTTTCCCTGTCTCTTTGTTATTATTATTATTATTATTATTATTATTATTATTATTATTATCATTATTATTGATTATTGTTATTCTTTTGAATGCCACCTTTTATGCATTCTTTTTTTTAATTCAAGACATTTATTACTCTAATTACAAAGAACTAATTACAAAGAAACTAATTACAAAATTCTAAACAACCATAATAACAGAACGAGAGAAAAAGGGAAAAGTATTGCATTCTGATTCAGTCTGTACTACCTTATATGCTGATGCGAAGACACCTTAGTGGATCGGCTAATATTGCCTCACAGTTACCAAAGTAGGAATGAAACTACTGCTAGTTATGGAAAGCACAGCCATACAGCTCCAACTCGCATGGATATATGCTGATTCCACGTTAACACAACAAACCGCACGTATCTGGCCCGGAACTTTGCAGCATGTGACACGATTGTGCTTCGGTCAGTATTTCCAGTGAAAACCTGCAAAGAGAATAAATACATTTGGCGAAAACAATCACTCGTAAACAGTCCTTTACTGATAGTTAAATTTAAATAGTTGTTTAAGTGTACGGTGCAGCGCACAGAAACCTCTGTATTGCGCTCACTGGAGGCAAAGTCAAGTGGCTGTTATGGGCGGGGAGAGGTTGGTGTTGTCTGACTCAGAATGGAAGAGGCAGCGTGGCCGATTGGTCAGCGCCTTGGACTCCCAATCTGGCAGTCCCGGGTTCAAGTTCCGCTCTGGCCACTTGCTGGATCTGTTCTCGGTTGTCTCGAGTTCAAATCCTCGGCCACGGTTGTAAATAGCCAAGTCTGGTTGCCTCCCACCAGTTGGGGTTTTCAATCCTCCGCTGTTTGGATTATTTGTTTCTAATTGTTTAAGTGGAGGGCCTGCAAACTAGCTGGATGAGCTAAGTGCACTTTCCACTATAACCATACCTTTAGCTGTTTAACTAACCTATCAACCGATTTTGGTGGAAAGGGGTAGGAAATCTTTATTTAAAATTCATATTCTGATTAATAATTGTATAACACAATCATACACATGTACAAACTCAAAAACTTCAATAGAACAGAAACGAAATGTTTTAACAGTTTAATATTCTGAAGGATTAAAAGAAATTGGCGATGGCAGGTGGCGATGGCCTTTCCTCGTATGTGAAAGATTCCCGTTGAAAAAAAAAAGTAAAACAGCATCGCATACCTTCACAAAATCATTTTCCTTGTATTCCTCCCATTTAACGTTGTCTGAACTAAACAAAATTGTGTATGACGTCACCCATTGAGCCGAATGTGGGGAAGGCCTCCCCTGTGTAGCGAGTTTTGTCTCTAGCCCCTCCTCCCCGAGATCAATTTGTAACCACTGGCCAGCTTCATTCGATGCCGCTGACCAGGAGCCCCAAAATATGCCAACTGGAACATTATTTAGACGAGCTAGCCAAGGGCCGTGCCCAGGGTCCGGCCATACAGAGGAGGCTGTGATGGCTGAATTCGGCAAAAGGTTATTTTCCATTCCAAGTGCATGAATACTACATTCTGTTAAGTGATCCAAACAGAAATACAACATTATATTTGCAAACACTAGATCAACAAATTACATAAGTTTAACTCCGTTGTGAAACCCTTTCTTAAATAAGTTAGTTTAGTGCAAAAAATACTTGGCCATGACCCAATTTGTGTCCATCATAGTTTCGAAGTGCTGCATCACAACAGTGATGAAGAGCAACTGTGGCGTAGTGTTAGCTCTCTCCTTTACTCCAAGAGGTTTCTCCTCGTTTACTCCGGTTTTACCCTCTCCTTAAAAACCAACAATTCCAACCAATTTCAGCTCGATCTGGAACGCACGGACACGTTTCAACGAGCTCTTAAGAACTCCTAACTGCTCCGTGTGGGTAAACAAATTACAAATTTAGAAAAAAAAATGACAAGGTTATTTATGTATACTTTGGGCGTTTGTCTCTAAAACTCACCTACGCACTTCGATAGAAAACTTTAGAGACTTTATTTTTCTTTATTCTCCTCGTCTCGTTCATTCTTCTCATCAACCTTCGCGAATACTGTCCTCCATCGCGCTCTGTCAAGCATCTTATACAGTCTTTTACGTAATTTTGGTATTCACTGTGGTGTCGTTATATCGTTTCTCTCCTGATAGAATGGGGTCACACATTTTTTTATTTTTGGGGGTAAGACAGTTCGTCATATTTAGGGTTAGCAAACGTAGCAAAATTAAGTAATGCGTTCTTCATTCAATATAAGGTAGCCTACAAAAATAGAAAGTGACAAAAATGGGATCGCGAAAATTTTATATTTGCCCAAAAGTGACCAAGATGGGATCTTTAATTGGCCAACAAATAGACTATAATGGGAACGAAGGGGCTCTGAGAGGCCAGCGGCACATACCGAGTAAAAATTAACCCAAGTACCCTTCCCCCGAAGTTTAGCACCACGTACCCTATCAGGTCTCCCGATGGAAGTGTACTTCCTGCTGGCTATGAGATCTTTCTTCTACTCGGTCATAAGAGGCTAGAGCACAGGGCCAAGTTGTTCGAAGGCTGATTAGCGCTAACCCAGGGTTAAATCAGTTAATCCGAGTTTCTTTTTCTTTGTTTTAAAAGCATTTCCTCTGATAATTTTTGCTATTCTCTTTAGAGTATCCAATCATCAAATTGTGGACGAAAAGAATGAAAATGAATTTGTTTTTGTAAGCTTTTATAACTGAGTTCAAATTTCGTATTAACCCTGGTTTATCTTAACCAACTGCAGCTTTGAGCAACTCGGCCCTGATTGCTGAGGCGTAAGCATTTTGTTTTATCGGTTTAACCAAAAGACAAACTACAACAGCAAATTTTGTTCAAACTCAGTAAGAATTAAAGCTCGTGCAGCTTATGGTGCCGCCTTACAATGTTAATCAAAAACTGAAAAGCATTATTGTAAGTTATAATGTTGACACTACAATGCTAATTAAACATGTTTAATCCCTTTATCCAATTACATGTATACCGTAATTCTATGATCTACGTTATCTACAATATGTCATCAAAACTAAGGATTCCAGTAAAAGCTCTACATTAAACAACGAATAATCCTTTGAGCATGAAGCTACAAGTACTCTGAAACATTTGCGATTGTTTTATAAGGCTAAAAAAGTCAATGACGGGAGTTATGAGTCAAGTTATGGGTCAGGTTTCTTGTAAGGAGATCGAGTTAAAGGATGGGATTAGGGTTAGAGGTAAGGGTAACTGATCGAGAGTTAGGGTTAGAAATTAAGGCTAGGTTTTGGGTAGTGGTTATAGCCAGAATCAGAGGTTAGGGTAAGGTTTAGCCGGCTACAGTTAGTTTTTCGGTTTGGGTTAATGTTGGAGGTGACTCTTCCCTTATTGATTCATCGACTTGCTGACTCATTTACATTGCACTCATTAATCTCGTAAGTTTTCCTTCACGATGTAGCACAGCCATACAGCTCCACTCGCATCGATATATGCCTGTGCCAAGTCAGCACAACAAACCGTACGTATCTTGCCCGGAACCTTGGAGTTAGAACGTGTGAAACAATTGTGTCACGGTCAGAATTTGCTGCGAAAACCTGCAATGGGAATAAAAGTTCACATTTTTCATAACCCTGAAATGCATTTAGAGCGTGTGACACGATCGTCTTGCGGTCAGAATTTTCTCTACTCGTGAAAACCTGCAAAATAAGGAATATATCCATTTTGCAAAAAGTAGAAGGCCTAGCTAACCCTCGAGGCCTCTATATTGTTAGCCTGTTCACAGACCCTCAATTTTCTCTTAAAACAGTCCATCGAGCGCGCGTGATAAAATATAAACCGAATGGGGGTTTATTGACCGCCAGCGTTCTCGCGCGCTCGCGCCGCTCGCCGTGTTTTTGGAAAGAACGAGAAGAAAAATAAACAACGTCTGTGTACAGGCTACTACATTGTTCCAAAGCTATGATTAATATACAGTAAGCAGAAGACGCCTTTTCTTAGAATCAACCATATATAAGAGAGGTTCTCAATGGGGTTAACTGTCAGCCGTCAAACGGCCTAAAATTTAACCGTCACCCGTCAAAAAAGGTTATTTTTTAACCGTCAAACGTCAAATATACAGTATAACATTAACTGTCCAAAAGTTTCAGTGTATTTCAAATCTCACTATTTGAGCTGATTTTCATGGACTTCTGGCTCCTGAAGAATCTCTATACTGGAAAAACCAGTTTCTATGTTCTCAAAAACACGTACTCTATCTAGACATTCTAATTTTTAATTTTTTTAATAGTTTTTTTTTTCTAAAACTCAGGCCAGCCAACGAGAGTATAGTTCACAACCACTTAAACGTAGCATTGTTAAATGTATTTTAGTATTTAAACGGTAGATGTAGGCATATTTTTATCCCCTAAAAAATTTTTCATCTGTTCGGATTTCCTAGCTGAAAGTTTAGTGATCCGAAAATTATAGGGATTAAAACTTTAGTTACCTTTTCGAAAATTTCAGCCAGAAAAAAGGCTCCCGAAACATGATTCTAGGTGACTTTTTTAGAGAGGGAAAGAATCCGTTAAAAAATAGGCAATTATACCATTTTTTAGATGTTCGAAAAACCTAGGAGAGGCCGGCAAGCAAAAAATTTTACAACAAATGTTCCGAAAATTCTAGATCTCAAATCGTCTTCCGAACAGATATTTTCCGAAAATTGACGATGGGTGCCCCTGAAAAAAAGACCTTACAAGAAACACTCAAATGAATGGCTGGTTCCGAGGCAAAAAGTTATTATTTTTTTCTCAAGAATCTCAATGTTTCCCGAGGCGGAGCCGAGGAAAACATTGAGATTCGACGGAAACAAAATTAGTGTTTTCCGAGGGACCAGTCTTTAAGTGATATGTAATATAAGCGGAATTTTTGAAGCTGGAAATTCATTAAACGTCGCTGAAACGGCGGTCGTCGGTCAACATTCGCGGGTAACAGTGCACCGTTACCGTCTGACGTCATAGATTTTTGTAATTTTGCCCGCTAAGAATTTTGGCAGGAAACAGTTTCTTTGTTAGATGTCATGTGACCTCGAAGTAACCAATGAGAGTGAGCGCTGTTGGGAAAAATTTCCAGCTATATAACAGTTTCAAATATTAATCTGGAAGGTATTGAATTAAGTTTGGAATGTTTGGCTCAAAAGTTATGAAGTGTTTGTAGGCGAAGTAGCCATCCTGCTGTTACTTTGCTAGTGTCACCACCCCGGAATCAGAATCGTTTTTATAAAACCATATCAAATACCTTCACAGCATCATTTTCCTTGTATTCTTCCCATTTGTCGCTGCTGAACTGAATTTAATTTTGTATGACGTCACCCACAAAGAAGGGTCTGAAGGCCTCCCCTGTGTGGCGAGTTTTGCCAGCAGCCTTTCCTTCCCAAGGTCAATTTGTAACCACTGGCCGACTTCATTCCTTGCCGGTGCCCAGGCGCCTCGGTGGCCATTTGCAATTGGAACATTATTTAGACGGGCTAGCCAAGGCTCGCGCCCAGCGATGAAAGAGGAGGCATCGATGGCTGAATCCTGCACCGCTTTACTTTCCATTCCAAGTGCATGAATACCGCATTCTGGAAAAAGAAGAAGAAAAAAAACAGTTTAACAGTCTTTTCAAAGCTACTTTATTTATTTGATGTCGCCAATTTCTGGTAGGGTCACCGCAACATCGCTTATTGGAGCCAATTACTGCGGGGCTGTAACATTCTCTCTCCCCATGTGGAATGAGACTAGAACAACACAACGGGGACTGCGTCTCCTACTCTTTGCGCACGTCTCAAAGAATTTGATAGTGCAAGGGTTCTCCTTATTCGAGAAGACTAGGAAGTCTCACCGTCTTACAAAGGCGGCAGTTTCTTCTCAGTCATTTAAACACCCTGAGTGCTAGTCCGAGCGAGGTTTGAACCAGTAGTCTTCCGCTTGGCAGACCAGCCCTTATCCAATTAGGCTAACCTGGCGGCGGTAAAATGTGATTGCTTTTCTTTTAGATACGTACTGAGGAAGGACAGAGGAGGATGAAGGAATCCCCCAACTCACCTAGGCACTTCGATAGAAAACAAATCAAATTTTTGCCGCAGTCTGAGCCTTTGTTGCAGGTAAGAGGTCTGAGAGTATTCTCCATGTGGTTTGTAAGTTGAACTTGTCTCATATCTTCAGGATGGGAAGCGTGCGTTTTGTCATTCAGTTCACACCATTTGCTTATCCGATAAAAGTTGCTGCTATGGCAACCGGTATGTTCGATGCACCAAGAGATACAGTGTTCAATCAGCTCTGCAGGCCCGGCCTTGATGACGTGGTTTATAAGCACGTGATCTTGTATGGAGTAAGATGCTGCCTTACACTGACTCGCGATGGTCATCTTGAAGAACCAGCAAATGAGTGCGTGTAGAAGTATTATACAGGTGAACTTCATTATTCTTGACAAAATTCATAAACAATGTTATCATTGCATTCTCAGGTCTTTTCATTAAAGCGAGCAAACGAAGGCCGTTTGATGAATAACGGATTAATCATGCAGACCAGTTAAGCGCTTGAAATTAATCAGAAGTTGGTTTCCGGAGAGGTCACTAAATTTCATCTTCGTTTTTCATTAAGAGTCATAAGAGTCACAAACTCTAAGTATGGTATTTAAACGTTGTTTGTACTCTGGTCAAACCTTTTTCTTGTTTCTACATTCAACCGTATGACTTAGGTCCCAGTTAAGCTAGATTTATAGCACTATCCACCGACTAAATCACTATCCAGCGGCTAAGCATTTGGGAAACCAATGGGCCAGCGACCGCTTTTATTATTATTATAAACTGCTCATGCTCTACTGTCTTTTAATACTGCCGGGCGATTCATTGACGTCTACGGCCATAATCCACTCCCGTATTTAAGGAATGGTCCCTTTTTACTGCTACAGTGTAATTCCACTAAATGTCAGGTCTCTGTAGTTTTTTCGTCATCGGGCAGGCCTAAGATGAAAACGGTTTGTGAGTGTTCTTGACTGCATCGTTTCTTCTAGAATAGTCGCAATCAGGAGACTGCAGCCGTCGCAACATAGTGGGACTTTTATGTTTTATGATCACATATGATCCATATAAACAAAAGATGCTTATATTATATATCAGCATTAAAAAAGGTGAATCAACAATTGCTGGGAAAAAGGCTACGGACTATTGTAATCTAAGGGGTCAAAATTTCGTAAACTTCTTTAAAATCCTTTAACGTACGTTCTCTAAGCTCCACCCTTCAACTAAAAACATATTCAGACTCGGCCACTTAAAAAATTATATTATAGCTGGGTTTTTTAGGGTACCTTTTTCTTTTCACTTGAACGAGCGGCGTTTTTAGGTCCGGATAGCGGTAAGGAAAATCTGTATCGGAACGTCCTTCAAATTAGTAAAAACGTGCACCAAAAAATAAACATTGCGACACTTATTAGTTAGATATATATTACTCGTACCTTGCATCTAGGCATTTGGTCAGAGACTGATCATATAGGTGCAATTTCACACACACACAAAAATGCTCAGTTTGGATAAAGCAAATTTCTTAACCTGTAGTTCTTCGCAGACTTAAAAGATCTGCTAGAAGGTAATTAAAATGAGGTCTAACTTACCAGAAACGGAATGCTGCAGGCTTTTGAACTTACCAGTATGTAAAGTAAACTTGTTTTGGACGCTTTTAGTTCTGACAATATATTTTTATTAGTTATTAGCAAGACAATGATCTTTTGAAATGGAAATTTTTGACGTCTCTTTTAAACATAAATTGCGTTTTATTTTGTCTGTCGCTGTTGGGCGGGTCAGTGTGGGTGAAATGGGTTAAGGAATGGTTTATTTTTTGAGATTTTACTTTTCTCTCTTTATTCTCCTCGTCTCTCTTTTCGTGCTCGTCTTCTCTTTACCCTTCGCGATTATTGTTCTCCTTGGCGCTGCCAAACAGTCTTCTATATAGTACGTAATGTTGTGAGTCACTATGTTATGGTTTTATCGTTTAATATATCCCGATCGAATAAGGTATAATCTGAGATTCGATGCCTTAATTCTCCCACGCAAAAGTAGTTTGCCTACGTTTTACCGCAAAAACCATTTCAAGAATGCCTCCATGAACACCTGCTAGAAAAGTATCGACTTTCGCTAATCGGCTTTAGAAGAGACCAACGGGTAGCCGATTATCTGTTACGAATTCTGCAGTCTCTAACGTACTTACTATGTCTTAATAATAGATGGTGAGTGGAGAGCTGGCGTCTTGCAGGTCGATTAAAAGCAAAAGAATGATAATTTCTTCAAGAAATCGTTTCAATCGGATGCCTGAGGAAGAGTTAGATGAAGTAATTAATTGATTCTATCCCTCAAAAAGGCTAAAGCGGCCCAAAATTGAAATACGCAATATGAACATTTTAAATGCAAGAAGCCTGGAGCACACATTTAATTGTTCGCCACATTTGTGACAAACAAACAACGATTTAATGAATTCAAGGTGAAAAAGGCTTCAAAATCTGGTATAGATTAGAAAGAAAGCAGGCTAGTTAGGTTCTACTAAAACAATAAGACTACTCGTTCTTGTCGCCCCTATGTGAGGGAATCCGGAAAATGTTTGTTTGTGAAATCCGCAGTCCGGGGAATTTTTGCTTGTGGAACCCAAAATCCTGGGCTTTGGATTCCGGAATACAGCTCTAGGAACCCGAAATCCCACTAATGAGTGAAATCTGGAATCTAAGTTCCACTGAGAAAGATCTTGAATCCAGTATCTAAACCGAGAATCCGGAATCAATGATGGGCAATCCAGAATCTAAGACTGTCTTGAATTCCCTCATATGGGGCCGATTCTTGTTTTCGAAGAGTGAATTTGTGATTGTTCCCACGTGGTGACGTTTTTAGTTTTTAGTGTTAATTAGCCTCAGGACAAAATGTTTAAGTATATATTGCCCATGTAAGGGAATCCAAGAAAGGTTTGGATTCTGGATTCCACGCCCTCCGTTTGTTGAACACTGTACCAAAATGAAAAGATTTTGTCTTGAAAAGGGTCATGATTTGAAGGCTTCGTTCAGCACCACCCTATCACGTCTTCCAATGGAAGTGCAATTCCTGCTGGCTGCGAGATCTTTCCTCTACACGATCATAAGAGGTTAGAGCCGGTGGGGGGGGGGGGGGGGGGTACTGCCATATATAGGCTATACAGGTATGTGCCGCTGTGAAGGGTATGGTTTTCGAGCAGTTTACTCTAGGATAGGGTATATAAATCACAGCGTTTGGGTCTAGAATAGGGTATCATTTTTCAGGAAACTGATCAGTTGGTTGAAGATTTTATCTAGACTAGGGATAGTGGTATAAGGTTTTGTTTTGGCTAGACGGTACTAGTGACCTCATAAGTTTCGAAAGAGCTACTCTAGGATAGGGGGGATTTGGGAAGTTTACTCTAGTATAGGGTAGCAAAATTCAGCTAAACTAGCTCTGGTATAGGTTAAGGGTTCCAGGGTCCCAGCGGCACAACCCCACCCAGAGATTCCTAAAGTATCCCCCCCGGAGGCTAGAGCACTGGGCCCAGTTGTTCGAAGGCCGATTAGCGCTAACCCCAGCCTCCTCCTCAGGCGCTTCGTTTTTTCTTCCCGCCTTCCTTTGCGGGCACATTTTCATCAAAAGAGAGACGTCTGGGTACGAGGCAGCGCTAACCCGGGGTCAAATTTTAACTCGGGACTCTTTTTCTTTTGTTCAAAAGCATTTCCTCGGATAATGTTTGCTATTCTCTTTCAGTCAGTCCAATCATCAAATTGTAGACGAAAAAAATGAAAATGAATTTGTTTTTATAAGCTTTTATAACTGAGTTCAAATTTCTCATTAACACTGGTTTATCTTAATATAACCAATTGCAGCTTTGAACAACTCGGCCCTGATTGTTGAGGCGTATTAATAAAGCATTATGTTTTATCCGTTTAATCAAAAGGCAAACTACAACAGCAAATTTTGTTCAAACTCACTCCCGGGTGAGAATTAAAGCTCGTGCAGCTTATGGTGCCGCGTTACAATGTTAATCAAAACTGAAAAGCATCACTGCATGATAATGTTGCCATTACAATGTAAAAATCTCGTACGTTTTCCTTCACGATGCAACACAGCCATACAGCTCCACTCGCATCGATATATACCTGTTCCAGTTCAGCACAACAAACCGTACGTATCTTGCCCGGAACCTTGGAGTTAGAACGTGTGACACAATTGTGTCACGGTCAGAATTTGCTTCGAAAACCTGCAATGGGAATAAAAATTCACATATTTCATCACCCTGAAATGCATTTAGAACGTGTGACACGATCGTCTTGAGGTCAGAATTTGCTCTCGTGAAAACCCGCAAAATACGTCATTTTTTTTTTCAAAAAGTAGAAGCGAGTAAACCTTTGTTCCAAAGCTATGATTAATATAGTAAGCAGAAGATGCCTTTTCTTAGAATCAACCATATATAAAAGAGGGTCTCAATGGGTTAATTAAATAACCGGCAGCCGTCATGCAAACGGCCTAAAATTTAACCTTCAGTTGTCCAAAAAGGTCAATTTTCAACCGTCAAAAGTCAAAAATGCAGTTTAACATTAACCGTCCAAAAGTTTCAGTGTATTTCAAATCTCACTATTTCAGCTGATTTTCATGGACTTCTGGCTCCTAAAGAATCTCTATTCTGGAAAAACCAGTTTCTATGTTCTCAAAAACACATATGATCTCTCTAGACATCTAGGGAAACAAAATTAGCTGTTTTCCGAGGGACCAGTCTTTAAGTGATTTGCAATATAGCTGGAAATTTTGAAGCCGGAAATTCATTAAACCTTGCTGTAACGGCGGTCGTCGGTCAACATTCGTGGGTAACAGTGCACTGTTACCCTCTGACATCATAGATTTTGTAATTTTGCCCGCTCAGAGATTTTGGCGGGAAACAGTTTCTTTGTTAGTTGTCATGTGACCTCGAAGTAACCAATGAGAGTGAGCGCTGTTGGGAAAAATTTCCAGCTATATCACAATTTCAGTATTAATCTAGAAGGTATTAAATTAAGTTTGGGATGTTTGGCTCGAAAGTTATGAATGTGTTTGTAGACGTACGTAGCCTGCTGTTACTTCGCTAGTGTCACGGCCTCGTTTACCCTGGAATCAGAATCGTTTTTATAAAATTATGTATCACATACCTTCACAGCATCATTTTCCTTGTATTCCTCCCATTTGACGCTGTCTGAACTAAACAAAATTGTGTATGACGTAACCCACATAGAAGGGTCTGAAGGCCTCCCCTGTGTGGCAAGTTTTGCCAGCAGCCTTTCCTTCCCAAGGTCAATTTGTAACCACTGGCCGACTTCATTCTTTGCCGGTGCCCAGGCGCCTCGGTGGCCATTTGCAATCGGAACATTATTTAGACGGGCTAGCCAAGGCTCGCGCCCAGCGATGAACGAGGAGGCAATGATGGCTGAATCCGGCAATGCTTTACTTTCCATTCCAAGTGCATGAATACCGCATTCTGCGAAAAAGAAGAAAAAAAAAACAGTTTAACAGTCTTTTTAAAGCTACTTTGTTTATTTGATTTTGCCAAGTTTTGGTAGGGTCACCGCAACATCGCTTATTGGAGCGAATTACTGCGGGGCCGTAACAGTCCCTCCCCTCCATGAGACATAGACCACCCCACCTACTCTTTACGAAGAGTGTGTGGGTACGTTAACCTCCCACAAAATTTATTTGTGCAAGGGTTCTCCTTATCCGAGAAGACTCACCGGTTGCAGATGTCTTTTCAAAGGCAGCAGTTTCTTCTCAGTTATTTCAACACCCTGAGTGCTGGTCCAACCGAGGTTTGACCCAGCAGCCTCCCGCTTGGCAGACAAAGGACAAAGTAAGATGAAGTAATCTTCCAACTCACCTTCGCACTTCGATAGAAAGCAAAACAAACTGCTGCCACAGTCTGAGTCGTTTTTGCAGGTGGGAGGCAGCTGGAGAGGTCTGAGAGTGTTCTCCATGTAGTTTGTAAATGGAACTTGTTTCATATCTTCAGGGTGGGAAGCGTGCGTTTTATCATTTAGTTCACACCATTTGCTTATCCGATAAAAATTGCTGCTATGGCAACCAGGATGATCCAGGCACTGAGTTATGCAGTGTTCAATCAGCTCTGCAGGCCCGGCCTTGATGGCGTGGTTTATAAGCACGTGATCTTGTATGGAGTAAGATGCCGCCTTACATTGACTTGCAGCAGTTATCTTACAGAACCAGCAGATGAGTACGTGCAGAAGGATGCAGGTGAACCTCATTCCTGTCAAGATTGATAAAAAAAATGTTAACTTAGCTTAATGCTGCAGTTTCAGGTCTTCAGATTAAAGCGTACCAACATTAACCTTGAATGGTGTTGGAGTCTGTTGGCATCAGTAGAGCATTTTGACGCATGTGGTCCACAGCTACGCCAACTTATTGGGACAAACGAACGTTCAACTCCCACAGGATTGGTTTGGGACTCAACAGTGGCCACCATCAGTTACTTTAGGGGCCTATTTCCTATTTAGGAGAAATAGCGGTGGCCCGTGGAGGGGGGAAGCTTCCGTCACGCTTTCCTCCAGACTACCAATCGGCTCGCCAATTTTTTCTACCTTTTCTCCCAATGCGGAGCCCGGTTCCAGGCTACGCAAAATTCTCTTTTGGCGGTAGCTTTGAATCATTAAAGGTAACAATAGAAAGCCAAAGCACTGAAAGTCGCAGCAAGAGCAGCAAGTGAGAGTAGGCGAGGTTGTGTGATTGCATTTAAACAAGGGTTATTTTTTACCCCACCTAAGCGGGTCCTGGTCCCCCACCTCCACCGGGAACCGCAGTACTAATGTACTTGTAAATGCTAACAGTTTTCACGTGATGTCATTACATTGGACCCTTAAGGCCTGTTTACATGGAGTTGGGTGGGTGGAGAAAGGGTAAAGTGGTGTGTCTTATCAAAGGCAAAGATGACGTCGTTAGAGGGGTAACATTTTAACAAAAAAGGCACACTATTGATCGACCGCTTCAGTTAGTTTGTCCCTTGGAAATCAAGCGGTGGAGAATGTTGACCAGCCTCAAAAGGGGAGGAGAGATCGAGCTGATGTAGGAGAACAGAGAACAAGACGAATTGCAGCTCAGAGGGCTGCTCAGGGAATCGCAGAAAAATAGGCCATTTGCACTAAGAGGTCATTTGACATCGTTTTTATGAAAATGAAAGTTATATGATTTTGCCTTCGAAAAACGATTAGTGGGTCATATCATAAACAAAATAATAGTGATTTGGTTCTTCAAACTCGCACCATTTTCTCAAAATGAGTAAGTTCGTGGCTGGTCACGTGACCAAACTGTAAGTTTTAAAGTTATGGATTACCCTTTTTTGAACACAAATTTTGCACTTAAACGTCGAGGAAAATGTTGAAAAGATGATGTGGTAACGTTTACAGCACATCTGAGGGTAACTATCAAAGGTTTAACAAGATATATGCAAAAAGTAGTTTTGGCCGCCATGTTGGAGGGCAAGAGTATGCCCTCCAACATGGCGGCCAATACAAATCGGGACATTTTGAGCAGTCTTACACCAAGTAGTACCCCATACTACCTTGTTGAAAAATCAAAGTGCCATAAAATATCTCCCTTAAATGCGTTTCCTCTCAAATTCCGGGTGAGAGGGTGTGCTCTGTCTATTTTTGGTATCGGCAAGGCTCCAACTCATTGTTTAAAGGAAGCATTGGTCACGTGACTTCTTAGTGCGAGTGGCCTATTGCAAGAAGAAAAGAATTGATAAACTGAACTGTGTTTATTGTGAGTTCTTTCGGAGAGAACAAACCAGGAAACCGTGTTATTGTGACTTCTTTGGGCTGTTTTGTTGTTCAGCTTATGATAGTTTTAAAAGGGCTTCGAAAACGTATCTGTTTCGTGAGAGCTCTTTTTTTAGTTGTAAAAAGCAACGAGACATTTGTATGTAGAATGCGTTTTTAAGAACTTTAGTTATTATTATTAAATGCCGTTTGGCTGTGGAACGCGAGTGTGAATTACGCCGAGGGTGTTTTGATCAGAGCTGCGTAAATCACCGTAAATCGATCCAACTCAGTGCATGGAATCTTGCTTTTCCTGCTTTTATCTCACCTAATGTATGTTATATGTGTGAAAATCTTCAATACGAATCAGTATTTTTCAGAGAGCTACACAAAGACCAAGGCTACAATTGACCGACAACATACAGAGCGGGGGCAGCTGTAGTGTCGACTATTACTAGTTAATTAGCTTAGATGGGTAGTGTTGTTTTCGGGTTCTTGGCATCTTAAGAGGCCTGAAACGCAGTCAACACACAAATAAACATAACAAAATACTAAAAGGAAACATTTAATGTGCGTTTCGCTCAATTATGGAGAAATAGGATAATTATCATACAACGTCTTATAACTGTTGTCGTATGAATAATTAATTAGCTAGGTAGGATAATGTTGTTCAGGGCTCTCAAAGTGAGCTTGGACTACCGGTGATTAGTGAGGTGTTCGTACAAAAGAGGTCACTATGATAACGTCACTTTTATGACTCCACTTACAGTTTTAGCTGTTAAGTAGCTAAAACCAGGCTAACACTCGTCTTTAATTTGCATTTTAAGTTATTAATTCACAGTACAAAGACACTGTCTTTCAGTAGCCAGAGTAACATACAACATTGTACATCTCAGATACAGACGAAACGAGCTACAGCGCAATGCTGCATGTAAAAAGTTGTAACGTAAAGCACTATTCTGAAAGCGTCTTTCGCTTTTTTGCGAGTGCAGTAAACAGTAACTAGAGTACAAAATGTAATAGGAAAGATCTTTATTCTATCTGTATAGTTATTGGAGGCCTTCAAAAAGTCGGTTACGTTCTTCTGTACACCTGTCGCAAATAGTTGTTTGGGATACAGCGACTGGGCTTTATATCACCTTACGTAGCTCATCAGCCAGACTAGACGGGCTTCACCCTGTGCAGATTCAGCTGATCGGTATTCGGGATTCACTTGATCACCCCAGTGTCCTTAATAAAGAGGTTAGGTTTATATGAATTTACCGTATTTATTCGAATAAGCGCCCAACCTCGAATTAGCGCCCATCCTGAAGGCAGAAAAATTTAATAAGAGCCCAGCCTCGAATAAGCGCCCACCCCCACCCCACCTCCCTCCCCCTCAAACTCAAACTCAAATAAGCGCCCACCCCCTTTCTGGTCCCTCTCACCCAAAAGACCTTAAATAAGTACTTATAAGAGACTTGCCCGAAGACGGAGTTTTCTTCAGAGTATTTTACAGAAACCTTGCTTTGTTACATCTTCGCGTTTTATTATTACCATTTATTGTATTGTTGCAAAATTAACACTTGCTGAAAATGGTGAAAATTTAATAAGCGCCCAGCCTCGAATATTAAACGCCCACCTCGAATAAGCGCCCACTCTCAAGGTCCAAAAATTTAATCAGCGCCCAGGGCGCGCGGTTAATCGAATAAATACGGTACTCTCTGGGACCGAAATTTAGTGTCCGTTGTCCGTATGAGAGAGAGTCGGTATTATAGAGGTTTTTTTTTAAAGAAAATATATGAGAATTTTGTCGGGACATTAGAAACTGCCCGTGTAACTTGGAGAGGTGTCCGTATCGAAAGGTTCGACTGTATTGGATACTGGAATTCAAAAATCTCCTCATGTGCAGAACATTCGGGAGCGTGATTGAAGTTTTCTTCCCGATTTGTAGCTTCGCTCGAGGCAAAGTTTCGCTCGAAACCATGAGTTACCTTACAGTCTTTGACGTTCGTCACGGTTTTAGATCTACGTTAAAGTTATCTCAGATCCTCGCTCGACTAAACCGACCTCAGTTACAACCAGATTTGTGTGAGACGTATATATGGTTTCTTCAACCAAACACCGCGTTTTCCTTGCGCCCCTTTTGACAGCAAAAGGCAGTCGCTACATATACCTCGTTGAGGCCAAATCGGCATTTTCTTAATTGGCTATCGGAAGGACCAAATTGAGAGGAAGTGCCGAAGTAGCTTTTAGTGTAACCAATTCAGAAATCAGATGGGCCTATCTCGGTACCCTATAGAACTGTCTTGGTTCTTTCTGTCCAAAATGGCCAAGCATGTTCCAAATTGGCCCTCGAGACATTGGGGCCGATTTGACCTTTGCAGTCGATTTAGCTCTTTTCATTTTACCGTACATGCCAACCCTGGATTGTACAGGTACAAAGCATGGAGCTTCCTCAATTTGTTTTAAAACACAGCCTTTCTGTATATTGTTAAGCCCTCTACTTTTTGAACTATGGGTACATGTAACGTGGTTGTCTAGACTGTTGCATTGTTGGATATTACAGACTTTTGTTCATTAACTCCTGTACAGATTTTTGTAACTAAGCTGAATTTTTCTCTGGTGGAACACTTCAATTTGTTAAGTTATCCATTTCACCAAAATAAAAAGTAGAATTTCAGCCATCCTCACTCATTACTGGCAGTGGTTGTTTATGGCTAATTTGTATTTTTTGTATTAAAATTTCTGCATTGTCACTCATCAGTGCAGTGGAATATATAGCTAATATATATTCATTTTACCAGGTGCACAATTTCTGCATTGTCACTCCAGTGCAGTAGAATTTGGCTAATATATATTCATTTTACCAGGTGCAGAATTTCCGCATTGTCACTCAGTGCAGTTGTATTAGCTATTTTTTCTTTGTTTTTTTTTTTACCCGATGCAGAATTCCTGCATCCTTTCTGATCAATGCATTTATCACTTATCACATTAACTGTTATATCGAGATGGTTAAATAAAGGTATTTTCTACTGAATTAGTTTTGATGTTGTTGGGAAAATAAGATTTACAATGACTGCAGGTTAGACTCAGAGGAATAACCGCGTGGGTGACGGACAATAAGAAGTTTAGAGAAACACATTTTAGTTTGAAACGCTTTTTTTCTGTCGCGATCATTTTTTCAAAAACACTTCGCATAAGTCCTCGGTATAACCAACGACCATCTCCTGAACGATCGCCCCAGTAACAACGAAATATATGAAAAAGAGCCTCGATATATATAAAATACTTCATGGAATTCCGAAAGTGCATATATTATTTTTGAGCCGGGAATTATCTATTTTTATAACAGAAAAAAAAAGAGGACACGCCGATGGCAACGCATGTAGCCTGCGAATACCGCCGTTTCTCCTCAGCTGCTCCTCGCGGCGAGGACGAGAAACGGTTGTATTCGCAGGCTACAACGCATGATAACCAGTCAAACTGATTGACGAAGCAAAAGGCATCTTTCAGGCAATTTGAAATTAGAGCTAGAAAGTTCCACCTCGTGCTTTTGTAAGATGGCACTCTTTAATAGGCGGACCTCTAGTACCGATGTCCGGACGAATTTAACTGGCTTAAACACAGGAGAGGGCAAAGACGTAGCCTACGTTTCTATTTTCTGCCGGGTGGCAAATGCTTTTCAGATGGACAAATACTACACCTGGAAGGATCCGGAGTTCTAGTTGTTTGCCCACTTCAACGAAACACGGGGCGCTGTGAAATGAAACTTTTTTTAATTTATGGCCATTGCCTAAGGACAAAATCGAATCATCCAACCCTATATTTCCAAGGGAAATATAGGACAACCATTACCCTCTCCTACTTTCCGTCTCGAGAAAGTTTTTTAAAGCGTTGAACAGATTATCGCATTGGCCCTTGACTGTAGTTATATAATGGAGGTATCGGATGGAAGACACATTCATGTCTACCTGTGTCTAACCGTTAATCTTACCTATATCTTCCCTGGACCGTTGCTGTGAGGATGTTCCGAGATCTCGAAGCATTAAATTGCAATGATTAAGGTCCGGTTCAGACGTCACATTTCACATGTGCCGAATCTAATGCAAATAAACGAGAACAAGCGATTTTTCTCATTAGCCGTTAATAGAGAGAAGTGCGACGTCCGTTACCATGGTAGCAAAATTTTTGGATCACAACAATAGGGAACTTAAACAATGACGACGGCGACGGCAACGAGAACGGCAAAAAAGCAATAAGTTTAGAACAATAACTTTGCACGTGCATTACGCTTTTTTGTACATTTCTTAGCCGTCGATGTCGTTGCACGACTACGACGTAAAAATTTCCTAATTTCAGGCGCCCTCTTTATAAAGTGGGTGAACACAACACATTTTTTTTCTTTTTCTAAACTTAAATACGGTCCTTTCGGATTTAACCCCCGAAAATTTAGCCAACATTTGACAAACTAATTAAAACTGAATTGGCTCCTGAACTGAATAAGATCGATGAAGTCAAAAAGTGCGAATTCACTTTTTTGGTGACGTTTTTCAGTTTGTTGTCATCCAGAAAATTTTGCTACCATGGCAACGTGACGTAACGACTTCTCCTCGTCAGTAAAATGCCGGCGACAATTGAACGTGACTCATTTAAATTTGTTTTTAAAACTGCCAATCTGAAATTTGTTTTCAGGGAATTCTGTTTTGGGGAAAGCAGATTTCCTAGTCATTTCTCCCTGTGAGAACTGTTATGTACGCAAAGAAATGGTACAAAAGTACGTTGCATATGGGTGCAATAACACGAAAGACGAGAAAAAAGATGTTTCTATCCATCAGATACCATTTTTCAAACGATCCAAGATCAGAAGCGTTATCTAGATACCGAGACGTGGTTAACACTACATGAACCTCTGTCACTCGGTTAGTTAATTTTCATCTATGGTGCAGAACAGCCGTAACGCTCCACTCGCATAGATATATGGTTATGCCATGTCAACACAACAAATCCCACGTATCTTGCCCGAAACCTTGTAGTTAGAACGTGTGACACGATGGTGTTGCGATCAGAATTTGCCGTGAGAACCTGTAAAGGAAATAAATGTGTACAATTCATTACTTTGAAATACATTCATTCGATAACAACGTTTACAGACAAGCATTTTTTCTTAAAGTCAGAGTTAACGGTAAATTGCATTGGGAAGATTATTGATACAAACCCATGACGTCGATTCTCAATAGAGAAACCTTTTAGGAAAGGCCAAAGCAATATTTCAATTTGCGCGACATTAGAAAAAAGAAGGGAACTGGAGCCGAAATTAAATGTTAAGTACCGCAAGTGTTTCCGGGATCGTAACTGGAGACGCGCCGATCAGCTATTGGCCAATTTTTTCCCCTGTCCCTGGCAACAGTCCCAGAAGTCTTTGCGAAAGTTAACTCGACCCAGTTCCCTTTACGTTTTAAAGTGGCGAATGGCAAATAAACAACCTAACTAACAAAATACTTAACTAATTTAAATAAATAAATGCGGCTGGATGTTTGAAAACGTTAATTTTAAAACAAAACCTTTTGGCAAACAAAAGCGGAAGACCTTAACCAAACACAAAGCGTGGGAACAATGTGATAGTTTCACTTGATCGTAAGCGACGGAGACATATGGTAAGCGAGTCGGAAGAAAACGGAAACGTTCAGATTCTTCTCACTACCGATTCCGCCGCGCATCATCGGATAACTCCGATTACGAGTCCTGTCCGAATTTTTATTTTCAACAGGTTTTAAACGATGTTACGACTCCGCTTACTACTCCGACTCCTACTATACTCCGCTAGCTAAGTAAAAACTAGCCTTAAGAAATCTACCATCACATACCTTCACAGCATCATTTTCCTTGTATTCCTCCCAATTGACATGTACACTGTCTGAACTAAATTTTGTATGACGTTACCGATTGAGGAGGGGACCAGGAAGGCCTCCCCTGTGTGGCGAGTTTTGTCACCAGCCTCTCCTCCCCAAGGTCAATTTGTAACCACTGGCCAGCTTCATTCAAATCCGCCGACCAGGATCCCATGTGGCCATTTTTAACATTATTTAGACGAGCTAGCCAAGGTTCGTGTCCAACGGTCCGCCATACTGTTGAAGCTGTGATGGCTGAGTTTGGCAATACATTATTTTCCATTCCAAGCGCACCAGTGCTACATTCTGTGTTAAAGAAGAAAAAATACGTTTAAAAGACTTTGAATTAGAGTTGCTTCCGATAAAGTATAGCTTAGAATTTGAACACGCCTGCAGTCGTAATGAACAGCCTTGTGATCAAAAAAGGTGCGACTGACAAATATGGACTGTGAACAATATAAAATAATGGCAGACAGCGAAACATGATAGTAATCGAATCAAGGTATTTACCATAAGGCCATATTCTGTGTGGCAACTCAATTAAGAGAGAATGTTTGTTTACTAACAGCACTAATTATCCGAGCGGTGGAACAGAACGGAACAAAACAGAACAGAGGAACTTTATCATCCGCAGTGAGAGCGCTTGATGGCATATGACTCTTAAATAGTGGTCCTTCTGCTTCTAACTCAAAGTAACTTGGGGATACGAGAGGGTACGGGTAAAACCTCCCGCTGTTTGGGATGCTTGCTCTCCCGCCTTCCCTGGTGCCCCCACGTCATTTTCCTCCCCCACAACTTAGGACTCTCGAAAAACGAAGGTCTTCTTCTCGCCGAATGTTCGGGCCGTCCCCGCTTTCGGGCTTAGTTGCAGAGAAGAGGAAAGAAATTCTGTGGTATAGCCGAGTAAGATCAACTAGTCACCAAACTCGAGCTCACCTTCGCACTTTGAAAGAAAGCAAATCAAACTGCTGCCGCAGTCTGAGTCGTTGTCGCAGGTGAGAGGTCTGAGAGTATTCTCCATGTAGTTTGTAAATGGAACTTGTCTCATATCTTCAGGATGAGAAGCGTGCGTTTTTTCATTCAGTTCACACCATCTGCTCTTCCGATAAAAGTTGCTGCTATGGCAACCGAGATGTCTTATGCACCGGGAGATGCAGTGTTCAATCAGCTCTGCAGGCCCGGTCTTGATGGTGTGGTTTATAAGCACGTGATCTTGTATGGAGTAAGAAGCCGTCTTACATTGACTTGCGGCGGCACTTGCCATAGCCATCTTGGAGAACCAGCAAATGAGCATGAAGAGAAGTATACAGATGAAATTCATTTCTGTGAGATTCATAAAATTAACGACGTTAAAGGAATGTTTTTGTAGAGAATAGTTTCGATGAAACTACAAAGTAAAGCTTGGCGCACTTTTGAGTTTATTTATCTATGCTAGGCCAAGTAACAGGTTTCAGTTTGCAAAGTATATATTGCATTTATATGCAGAAAATAGGTGTTTCAATGTAATTAAGGATGGGAGCCTGGAAACAAAGGGATTGAATTGAACCTCTATTAAATGGATGAATTCAGCTGTTCGCGCAGTAATTTCTTCGATCATATTTCTTAAATTCTAATAGGCCGAATTTTGGTAGAAAAATTCAGGTCGTTATTTGGAAGGTTATTATACCCAGTTGTTAAAATTCTGAATTTTATTAACGTTGAAAAGATCTGTAAAATTCTGCTGAAAACGGTTCAAGTGAGAAGAAAAACTAATCAATTGTTAAAATGTCGGGATGAGGCAAAACTGGAAACATTATTTGCTAAACCAATCACCATGAGAGTCTTTCGCTAAAACTGTGAACGGATGACTGAGTCCTGGGCAAACGAAGTTTGTTGAGAAAAATGGCCATATCACAGCTGAAAACACCTTCTAGAGGAAGCAATTAAGTTTTTTAAATAAACTTAACTAAACTAGGCCGCGCAACAATAATTATTTTACAAACACAAAATAAAACTAATTGTTCGAGCCTAGGTGAACAAACAACGATAAAAAAGTAAAAACAAGAGGGCGAGAGATGAATATTCCTCATAGGACCACCCGAAAGAAAAGAACTTTAATTAAAGAAAAAATTTAACGCTATTACAACTGAAGAGGGTATTTATGTAGCATAAGTCTTTTCTCAGTCTTATTGCCAGGAAACAAATGTTTCAGCCTATTATTTCAATATTTTTTTACGTTCCGCTGTAATCTGTAAGGAATACTAGGAATCTCTCAAAAAGTCGAGGTTTACGGTGGCCGGTCTGAACAGCATGATCAATACTTGTTGGTGCCTACAATGCATACTTTTTTAAAATTATACATGTCCATATTTCGATGCACTTTTACAACGGAGATAACAATGAGAAATTAATGAAAACTTATGGTCATTGCCTAAGAAGAAAAATAAAATCGTAAAAACGATCACCCCCTATTTGTTTTTCTAGAAGATAAAAATTTAAGACACATATCAGCCCATCATTCTAACTCAGTGACATATGCTCTTGGTTTTAAAAGCGAAACAAAATGCCTTATTTCATTGAATAAACGGCTATCTTGGATTTAGTGGCTTTGGTTAGTCTAATATTAGGTTAGTTGAACGTACGGTATCGAAGGGACATTCCTTACCCTGCAGTTTTCCCTGGATTGTTGCTGTTAAAAGGAACAATCCCGAAACAAAATTACCATGGTTTACTTTCCTGAAACGCAATTAATAAAATTTGATTGTAAAACAATCCAAATCTGAAAAATTTATTTTGATCAATTATTAATAACTTACATGGCATTTGCAATTTTAATAGTTTGCAATTTTAGTTAGGGTAAAACTGCCCAGCTTTAAGGTGGCTCGATGGGGTTTTTCAGGGTCAGTACCTCCCAAGTTTGAGCATTAACTACGTCGCTATTAAAAATTACCACCATGCAGTGGAGAGCTGTATTAGATAAAGGTGAAAATTTGTTACGATCAGGGTTACAATCATGCCATCGGAGTTGTCATAGCAACGAAATGATGCCATTTTCCCTTTTACTTGCAGCTGTATTACTAGGCACTGCGAACTCTCCTTCCAGAATCGTTCACGAGAGCTTTTTTCTTCAAAAGCCGCTTTAGTGTTAGGGAAGTTTATTAAGCGAAATCTATAAGAGTGTTTTCGAGATATTTCAGGGATAAAGCTTTTATGGTTGTTAGAAAAACACTGTAATAGTTAGACAATCTTGATGTTCGGCCGTTATCTGAAGACATCGAAGCGCTTTGATATGCAATTTCACCTCATAATAGTCAGTTCCATCTTTTTAAAAACGTGTGTGTAAGATCATGGAGGAAGCTTTGCCGATTGCCAGATAGAAATATTTGATTATTATGTATCGAGACGCACTTGTTAGAGGTTTTGTAAACATTTTGGTCTACTTAAACAAATAAGCGAATAATTTGAAAACCGCTCGATAGATCACTTGTAAACACAAAATTTCCGACAAAAAAATAGCGAATTGCAGGCCTTATTTTGCCGCCTTATAAGATATCAATAATCTTGAAACTCCAAACTAACGCTTTAATAGATTTCGCTTAAACTTCACTAACATCGATGAGGTAATTGAAGGGTATTTGAGAGCTAAAAAACTTCTCCAGTATCTCAAATATGAGTTGAGATATAACATTCTGAATTTGGATAAATTCGTGGCACCCAAACAGGGTACCCCCTTGTAAGTTAAGTCTAAATTTAAGCGTTTTATTGTCGTGTCACCATTGCTATTTAAGTTACATACTACATCTTTACTGTCAAAAGCTATAGGAAAAAGAAAAAATTGAAAAATGATATTCCTTCCTTTCAGCGCGTCTATCACCCTTAGATAGGCAAGTTAAAAGCATCGACGCCGGCGACGGCAGCGAAAACGTCACTTTTAAAATGAATTCGGGTTTTTAGTTACAATTCGCTGAATATGTCAAATGTAGGCGAATTTCCCTGGAATTAATCTCTTGAGGACTGCACTCAAGTTTATAAAGGTGATGTAAAATTCGTCGTCCCTTGTGTAAGCCCTCCATGAAACGTGAAATTAGGCATTTTCACGTCGTAGTCGTGCAGTGACGGCAAAGAAATGTACAAAAAAAAGTATGATACACGTGTTGTTGTTTTGCTTAATATACCTGTTGCTTTTTTGACGTTCTCGTTACCGTCGCCGTTGTTGTTGCTAAGCGCCTTATTACCGAACGAACGAAGCCTCTTGCCGAATTCGTCCATCGGTCCAGCCTCGGAATATGGGACCTCTGCACACGGAGCTTGGCTGGAACGTCTCAGTAAGGTTCCAAAAGGCAAATTTTGGGGCTCCTGGTCGACGGATTTGAATAAAGCTGGCCAGTGGTTACAAATTGATCATGAAGGCCAGGGGAGGCCTTCCTTCCCTCAATGGGTGACGTTATACACAATTTTGTTCAGTTCAGGTTTGCTCCGTTAAAAAATAGCGCCAAAATTACCCTTCCTATGTATGAACAAAAGTCCCATTCGGTATGTTTTTCGCGCCAGCGCAAGAGTTATCCGGTATTAATAGTGATATGAACATAGTCTCAGCTGTCGCTGTAATGTCAAGCGAATTAAAATTAAGACGCGCTCAGTCATTAGGCAGTATTAAGACTGTTAATTATGCGGTATATTTTTGATGATGCGCCAGTTACGCCGGGGTAAACACATTTTATAAAGTATACCGTCATATTTATCCGTCCATACCATTCGTAGTAACAAATTGTACTTTAGTTTATTTGGAATCTATGTGCGTATTATTCCAGGCTGAATAAACAAAAATAAAAGAACGAAAGAATGGAAAAGAATTATGTATTCTCCTGGTCTTCAAAGCCGAGTGCCGGTGACTGCTAAGGTATTATCAGGACTGGACTAAACAGAGGATCGGAGAGACCAAAGCAGTTTTCAGCTATGATTCAGCACAGCCGTACAGCTCCACTCGCATGGATATGTGCTCATACCACGTCTGCACAACAAATCGCACGTATCTGGTCGTGAACTTTGCCTTTAAAACGTGTGACACAATTGTGTTGCTGTCCGAGTTTCCAGTGAAAACCTGCAAAAGTAAGAAGAAGCAGGAGCGAAAAAAAAAGAATAAAAAAGAATAAAAATAATAGATGACGATAATAAACTACGAACGTTAAAACTTATTGATGAAAAAATTGAGAATATCTCAATTAATTACGATTATACTTAATTTTATTGTTTGCTTGAATACTATTCGGGCTGTGACGTGGCTCAGTAACGACTTGTGTATACTCAATTTCTGCCATGCGCACTGACGTTATTCGACGTGGATTCAGTGTTTTGCGATTGTTCAGAGTTCAAATCCACGGTCATACTAGTAAATAAGCAACTGGTTACCTCCTGATTTGCCCGGTGGGAGGGGGGAGGGGGTATTTCCTTCAGTAAGAGGCTAATGGGAATGTGCCGCTGGACAGGGTCGCGTTTTGACGACTGGATTGACTATAATGGGGTCGCATTTTAAATAGAGTTACTAGAATGGGGGCGCATTTTAAATAGAGTTATTAGAACAGGGTCGCACATTTTCGGATTTTTTGGGGTAAGACAGTCCTTCATAATTCCGGTTAGCAATGCAGATGAAAAGTAAAGTGCTCTTCATTCAGTCTAAAATATGGGTCATTAATAAAAATAGAAAGTGACTAAGTTGGGATCGCAAAAAATTACATATTTGCCCAAAAGTTACTAAGATGGGGTCTATAGTTGGTCACAGAATAGACCGATAATGGGGTAGGCACGCTGACAGGCCAGCGGCACATACGCAGCAAAAATTAACCCAAGTAGCCCCCCTCCCCCCAGGCTGGACACAACAGACACAACATGAACAGGACTTTTTATTTTTAACCATCATTCATGTTAATACTTTGTTTAGTGGTTTGACACCCCGTCATTAGTTTCCCTGCAATTAGTTTAAATCCAGTTAGTTAGCCACTGTGACTATTAATTACGAATCCTTTTTATTGACATTACTTCTTTCGCAATGCTTACAACAGCACTTATGTAGAGCTGCATGAATTTGTATAGGTAAAAGCATGATTTGTAGTGATATTTGGCATAAATACCACGGGTGATATTTTGAAATTTGAGACAATTTTGAAATATTACGAGTGGTATTTATGCCAAATATCACGTACAAATCATGCTATTATTTGTTTATACTACTACCCACAAAAGGTTTGTAATTTTCACCTATAGGTATTTCAAATTAAGCTGAAATTTCACTGCTCTAAGCCAATCAAATTGCAGAAATTTCTCATGTAGTAGTGTAAGGTAAGTTATTTTGATGGCCTGGTCGTCCTCTTCAACGTGATCATTAGGAGAATCTTTTAATACAAAAAGTAACAGTTTACATTATTTAAAGCGGTCACGGTCATTGAAGAAAAAGAACCTTAGGGCACGTGGCAGTGAACGTCTGCCGCTTAGCTCGCAAAACTAATCGTAAGAGCAGAAAAGAACAGCAAACAGAAGAGCTCGACGCTCTCAGGCTACCCATGTGATCCCTTAACCCCTTCGCTCATTCTTTGCATGAGACTTCCCCTCATTTCTCGGTGACCGGATCACGCGGGATTCTTGTTGATCAAATCAGCATCGCATACCTTTACAACTCCATTTTCCTTGTATTCTTCCCATTTGACGTTGTCTGAGCTCAACCAAAGGCTGTATGACGTCACCCTTTGATTTGAGGCAGGCCTTCCCTGTGTGGCAAGTTTTTTCAGCAGCCTCTTCTTCGTCAAGTCAATTTGCAACCACTCGCCGACTTTATTATTTCCCGCTGCCCAGCATCCTGCGTGCCCATTTGGAACATTATTGAGACGGGCTCTCCAAGATTCGTGTCCAGTGACGCGCGGCCATACCGAGGAGGCGGTGATGGCAGAATTCGGCAAGAGATTGTTTTCCATTCCAAGTGCATAAATACTGCATTCTGTAAATAAAATCCGAAATTTCGATTAGTAAAATAAAAACCTTATTATTTAACATCAAGTTGTGGCTAAATGTAACTTAAACTGAAGTCGATATGCGTTCACTGACTTCATTGATGTCGGCCATTGTCATTTCTGGATCCACATAAGCACCTTTTTGGGCGTTGACTTAATCTTGATGGATGATGCTAGATCTATTTCTAATTAGTAAAATAAAAGAGTTGAAACGTATTTGGTTCCGTTGTATGGATTCAACACCAACTAACAGTTTGTTGGACAACGCTCAATCAACACGTTTGATCCGTGGTAAAACCAACGAGTGTACAGCTCTCGATCGATTCTATTCGATGTATGAAGGTTCGATTACTTATATGTATATATACGACTAGATTGAATCTGGAAGATAAATGCAAACTTAACCCTGCACAGCCCGGGTCCAGGGGCCAACGTATCAAAGATGTAAAATGAAGGTGAATAAAGAAGGGCGGTGACTTACTGTCTCTCCTGTTTTTACGTGCTATAGTTTTGTCGTATGTAACTTATTAATAAAGGAAATTTTACCTCGTGTGCACAATGTACACTTAGTAGCATAAGACTCTATAGGGCCTGTTTGTATCAGGTTAGCCAGCCCGGTCAGCCAGGTTGACTTGGCTTATGCTTTGCTTCCTTTTAAAATTGTCGTTATGTTTATATGAGTGAGCCGAGCTGGCCTGGCTTGCCGATGAGAGGCGACGAGCCGAGAATTCGGCAAGCAGGCCGGCCCGCCTTTTCATATATAAACAAGAGGACCGTTTTTAAAAGGAAACAAGGCATGAGCCGATCCAGCACTGTTAAGCGAGCCATTCCGGCTAACCGGGCTGGCTTACCTCTTATAAAAGCAGGGCCCTTAATGGTCAAGACGTTTCTTCTAACCGGTTGGGCGTTACCCGTCACCGATCGGACTACCTACGCTCTTCAATGGGAGAAACCTCGACTGATCAGCTCGCAAGAAATCGCCCAGCTAAGCACACTGTGCACCGTACTGCCCATTTATAATTTTGCATCAAGAGATTACTTATACCTGGTGGCGAACCGTTACCAACTCACCTACGCACTTCGATGAAGAACAAATCAAATTACTGCCACAGTCTGGGTGGGTGATGCAGGTAAAAGGTCTGAGAGTATTCTCCATGTAGTTTGTAAATGGAACTTGTCTCATATCTTCAGGGTGGGAAGCGTGCGTTTTATCATTCAGTTCACACCATCCTCTCTTTCTATAAAAATTGCTGCTATGGCAACCGGGATGTTTGATGCACCGAGAGAAGCAGTGTTCAATCAGCTCTGAAGGTCCGGCCTTGATGGCGTGGTTTATAAGCACGTGATCTTGAACGGAGTAAGAAGCTGCCTTACATTGACTTGCTATAGCCATCTCGGAGAAACAGCAGATGAGCATGTGCAGAAGGATACTGTTGAACTTCATTTCTGTCAAAAAAAAGAATTTCTTAATTCATAGTGCAAGTTACCCTTGTTAATGTAAGTGAATTCACTGCTTTGACCCCCCCGGGTGGGAGAGGGGGTTACTTTGGTCAAATTTTGCTGAGTATGTGCCGCTGGCCTCTCAGAGCCCCTACCCCATTATAGTCTATTCTGTGGCCAAATATAGACCTCATCTTAATCACTTTTGGGTAAATATGTAATTTTCGCGATCCCAACAACTTTTTGTGTATCTATCTCTTGTAAAAGGCCTTTTAACAAGGTCATCCTGAAGTGAAACTTAATAAAGTGAAAATCTTCCCATTTCTAAATCCCTGCTGAATTTTCTGATCTCCCAAATGCCGAGAATGTGCGATCTCATTCTAGTAACTCTAATGAAAATGGAACCTCTTTATAGTCAATCAATCCGTGAAATGCGACCTCAGCCAGCGGCACATCACCATTAGCCTATTACTAGGAAGTACCTCCCCCTCCTTGGGGCTTTGACTATGCAATCATGATCTCTGAGCTTGCGCAAGGGAAGATTACTAGTGAGAATTATATGCACTGTACCGCGTATAGCGTTCCACCCCACATCATGTCGACTTCACTTTGTATTTTGGACATCAATTATGCAAGCTAAACTTTAAAAAAGTCCCTCGTCCGATTTAATATGGCGCGGGATAAAGATGAAGACCTCTATTTTGCTCGGCCGCTTCTATTCGTGGCCTAAAAAGCCCACTCCGCTAGTATAGCTTAGAAGCTCGTGAGGTCGACTTGTGGCAAGTCTACATGCAAGCTTCTACAGCACTAGAACGACATTCAAAAATTGAACAACTTAGCAATGCAAATTGGAGCTCCTTTTGATAGACAAACTGATACTCAGGTAACAAAAACGCTAAATGATTGAGTAATTGGCCTCAACTTTCTGGTAAAATTCAGAGTAGCTATTTATCATGGAGAAAGAATGATAAGTCAGAGCAAAGAATGGGCCTGTGAAAGACATTTCGATGATCTGCAAATTTTATCTACGCAGTTGATTAGGGTGGCTCGATACAGTTTTCCAGGGTCAACACCTCCCAAGTTTGACCATAAATTACGTCGCCATAAACAAAGATTTGGAAAAATTACCACCACAGTTGTATTAAATAAAGATGGAAATTTGTTATGATCAGGTTTGCAATGACATCGGAGTTGTCATAGCAACGAAATTACGCCATTACCTATTTTACTTGCAGCAGTATCTCTCGGCACTGGGAACTGTTCTTCCAAAATCGTTCACGAGAGCTTTTTCTTCCAATAGCTGCCTCGATGTTCGTGAAGTTTAAGCGAACTCTGTAAGAGCGTTATCGAGATATTTTGGGATGAAGTTTTAATGGTTAGAAATGTAGTAAAAGAATGGACAACCTTGATGCTTGGCCGTTATCTGTAGGAAAAGAAGCGCTTTTGAAATGCAATTTCAGCTCATAGTAGTTTAAATCTTTTAAAAAACGTGTAAAAACGTGCCAAATGTAACTTTAGTCCTATGTGGTTTGTTATCTTGTCCTTTTCAAGGCAGTGTTTAAACGTGTCTTTAGTGTTCGTTAATTTAGCCCTGTGTTAGATTTTTCACGGTTCCCCGAACTCCAAAACTTGAAAACGTCGTTAGCATTTGGTAAGCGGCCTCATCAGTCTTGTATTTTGTTTTACAGTCGTGTTAAGGTTATTTGATGTCTGTATTGTACGAGGGTCTGAATGGGGTTAACCGATGGGCGCACAACGGACCAAAATTTAGGGTAAAAATAGTTAACCGTACAAAAAAAAAATTGCTCCTTAGATTCGATGGGTGTCAGTAAAACGCGGGGTCGGGGCTGGGGCCGTATCTCTCTTTTAAAGATCTGTTTTAGGGTTATGGTTAGGGTTGATACTAACCCTAACCCTAACCCTAAATAACCCTAACCTAAACTTAACCCTAACGCTAAATAACCCTAACCTTACCCTAACCCTAACCCTAAATAACCCTAATCTAACCCTAACCCTAACCATAAAACAGCATTCTTTAAAAAAAAAAAAGATAGACCCCACCCCACGTTTTACTGACGGCCAGATTGAGAAAAGTGCTAAAACTCACTTATGACCGGTTGTGTTTCTAATTTCACGGCCACTTTAATTGACTCCGTACGTTCGCGTTTCTGCTAGTCAGTTTGCTTTTCACGAAGATTCTTTTCAAATGAACTGTTATGTCTTTTATCAGGAATGATCCTTTTCATGGCTCAAAAAAAAATTTTAGTTGACTAGCAATAGCTTAATCTTTTTTTTTCTATTTTGAACACTGAGAGTTCATGTCTTTTTAAGAGAATGAGGAAACTCTCATGCGGCAAAGATCTTCAGAGCCGTACTTCTCAGCCTGGCTCCGACACTTGTAAATGCGAGAGTCACAGAAATGTTCGAGTTCTCATTCTAATTGCTTGTCCTTTTTTTGTTCATGTTGTACAATCTGTTCTTCATTAGTCTTTAGTAAGATGCTTTACTGCTCATCTGTATGGTCAAATACCACACTCCAGAATATAAACAGATTACAATCTATTCAGAATTTTGCCAGCAAGATCGTAACAAACTCTAGGAAGTTTGACCACGTAACACCTTTGCTTCGAGAGCTAAACTGGGTTCCTGTTAAAGAACAATTATTCTATAGAGACTCCGTTTTGACCTTTAAATGTCAGAAAGATCTTGCGCCTCAATATTTAACGAGCAAGTTTGCCAAGCGCTCAAATATACATACTCGTAACACCCGTACACGGAACTCTTTGCAGATTCCGCTATACAGAACGGCCATAGGCCAGCGCACATTTTCCTACAGAGGGGCCTACACTTGGAATAACTTGCACAATGAACTTAGGCAAAGTGCCTCATTGGCATCTTTCAAGCGCGCCCTGAAAGACACTCTATTGAGGCAGACATTTCCTTCATAAGCTCTAGAATTTAGTAGAATACCATCATAAATTATGATTTCGAGTCTTTATTGTCATTTTTGCTTTCATAAATTGTAAATAGTTTGTAAATAGTTCCTGAAAAACCTCACGAGGATGTTACTATTAACGTTATTATTATTATTATTATTATTATTATTATTATTATTATTATTATTGGGGTTAAGACCCTATCCGTAATATTTCACGGCTACGGAATTAAATTTTACAACAACACTTTTAAGATAAAAACATAAGTGTTTAAAAGTATTGAAACGCGCCTATTCTTAGAAAAAGGTAACTTCGAAACAAAATAAAAAGGCTATTTTTGCTTGGTAGCAGTCATTTTTGTAAGAAGGAAATTTCCTCCTACGCAAATGACTGCTACTCAAGCATAATTCTACAAAGTGTTTATTCAGTCTTTATACTTTGGAAACATTATTAGATGTTATTAAAATATTCTTCTTTATAATACATCTTCGTGATGATAGGCTTGACATTAATTTTGTTGTAAAGAGAAGAGGGTAGCAAAAACAAAGCGACGCGAAGAACGAATAAGAAGGAAATCACGCTAAGATGCAAAAGACGACAAACAGCTTGATTTTCGTTTTCATAGTCAACATTTCTATGCGTAAAATAATATTAGAAGTGGAATACTTTAAAAGCATGATCTATCAATATTTAAAACTTTCAGAAGAAAAACTTATTTCATCCCGAGATGATCCGCCTTAAGACATTTATTTGCTTTAAAGATACAAAAACTACAGGTTTATTAATATTTAACTCTTTGAAACAAAAAATATTTAATTTTTAACTTTTTTGTTTACCGTAACTAGAAAAAAATAACCGATAGCCTTAAAAAAAACATCACTTAAGCCTTTAACCATAAAAGCCACCACCCCATTAACCTTTATTTTTTCCGCACTTTCTAGGAATTTACTTCGCTATTCGTGTTCACATGTAGCAAAACATTCGCTGAGGTCTTCGTGCGTGTTTCCCTCGAAGCGGCCTTCGCCTTTTCAGTGACCAAGTTTTTCCTGACTTACCTCTAGTTATCCACAAATACAAGGTCCTACTACAAAGGTTTTACTTCAACAAGGAAGACCCGGAAGATCGCTCACCTCAAAGCTTGTATGTAACTTTGAATTGAGACTCCCTCGCCTTTCTTATGGTCTGATCTTCAGTGCATCAGTGATAACAAATTAAACTTTCATGTTTTTGATTTATTCTCATGCAAAACTTTTGTTAATACTTTGTTTTTGTAACGATTTGTGAATAAAAATGACATCATGATTTCACAGTTTATTCCAAAACCCATACTCTTTTTTCAATAGTTTGAATTTAAATAACATGCCCTCCAACTCAAGACGCAAATGCCGGGAAGTGTGAAACTGTTTTAAGATCTTTTATATATTGTCCGTTATTTATAATTATACTTTACAGAATGAATTGATTTTATTCACTGTCAAAGAGATGATAAAAAAATCCTTTTTTATTAAGATGATTTTACTAACGAGTCAATTGCCTTATCAACAGCCGAACCAATTAAAGCCGGACGCTTTAATTTAATTTGAGCCAGGAATTTTAGCCTGCGTACACTTGCGGGGCTATTAAATGTTTATCGGAAAGACAGGCAAGGAAAGAGAGGCGGAGGAGTCTTGCTTGCGGTTAAATCCCACCTCACTTGTTTAAGGAGAAGAGATCTTGAGACAGAATTAAGTGGAAATGCTGACCTGTGTAATTTACACAAGTCTTAGTCTTCTTTTTGTTTTCTGCTGTCGGTCTTTTATCGTCCTCCTGAGCCTGATGAGCTCTTTCTTGTCAAGTTCCAGGAATTCCTACAAAGATATTCATCCACAAAACTGTCTAATGTCGTTCTCCTGGGCGATTTTAATTTTCACAAATCGACTGGACTTAAAGCTTGTAAATATATATATTTATATTTTTACTTGTATTTATACAATATAAATGTAAGAAAATCTGATGACTGGAATTTGCGTAGAATCAAATTAAAACGTTACGATTGTTTTAAATCGTCCATGTTTCCATGGCAAAGATGGAAAACCTATGTTTAACCTAATAAATGTTAATCATAGCTATGTCTAATAAATATGATTATTTTGCTTGTGGCAAATTTTCAACTTTACTGACACCTGCAACGAGTATTGAATAACACCCCTGAAATGAATGGTAATGATTCACAACCTATTAAACTGTCTTCATACACCTTTAATTAGATAGCAAAAAAAAAAAAAAAATTGTGTGAGGAAAAAAAATTGCTTAAGTTTTTGGTTTTGTTTTCGAGTAGCATAGCAAGGTTCTGCCAAAATTTGATCTTTGATTTTCCCTCTCTGCACGGATTCGGTCAGGTTCGTTTGTTTCAGCTCACAGACCCCACTCTTAAAAACATTAGCTGTGGCTAGTGTGGCGGGCAAACTGTTCCACGAATAAATGTTAATTATAGCCATGTCTAGTGAATATGATTATTTTGCCTGTGGCAAATTTTCAACTTTACAGACACCTGCAACGAGTATTGAATAAAACCCCTGAAATGAATGGTATTTATATCCTGTTTGTGATGAAATCCTCAGAAAAAACAACGACGTTTCTTTTCTGTAACTTATTGAGGTTACCAGCGGCCGGGGTATATGAATTAAAGGCGTTTCTGATCCCAACGACCGAATGTTTCCAAATACGAAAGAAGTGTGTCAGTGATAGCCAAATAACAAATTGCGACAGGTGTAACAAAGTGCAATGATAAGTATTGCAATGAATTGCGACAGTGCAAACGCCTCATGTATATTAAACACCGCCACGCTTGGGGCCTAACCGTCATCCTGGAGAGCGAGGGACGCACCGCGACGAGACAAAAAAGAACCCACATCATTTAAAATGGTAATTGTTGTCTTGGCTTGTCTTCTCCCAATGCTTTCCTTGCTCTCTGGCATGGCAGTTCTGAACCTCGTAAAAGACTAGCTGTAAAGGCCCTATCTACTTTCACAGAGGCAATAATGCACCTTGTTTACCCCCCAGAACTTTGCATACATTGTTTCCAATTTCTTTAGGGTATTACAGTCGTCCAAGAGAAATCGAAAACAAAGGTTATGAAAAGTTCTGGGGCATAAACAAGGTGCATTATGGTCTATGTGAAAATGGTGAATGGTATGTGTCAAGAGTCAAGATTTTGCTTGTGTTTTGTTGTTGGGCTGCTTTAAATCAGTGAGCTCTTGCTGTAGTTATATTTGTGCTGCTTCAAGGTCTCAAGGTGACGGCGAGATGAAACTCCAAAGTTTGCCGTTAAAAAAAATAACAACAAAAAAGCAATTAATAGTATTAGCCTGATTAGCACTAACATCATCTTGGCACGTGCGTCTCGCTTTTCTTTTCTTTTCTTTTCTTTTCTTTCAAAAACGCTTCATGCACGTGACAAGTTAATGTTTTGCTAATCAGGCTAATACTATTACTGTAATGTTGTGGTTTTTAGTCGCTGCCGTCGTGGTCAATTAACCTTCTTAAAAAAAAAGAAAATGGCAAACTTTGGAGTTCCCCGAGAGTTTATAAGCCATCATGATCAGCTGTTATATGTTTCTTTTTTTCTTAATTTAGTCGCTTGCACAAGAATAGCCCTCGAGCAAATATGTTTCCAGCGGGGAAAGCTAACTGTGGACTGTGGGCAAGTGTTATAGGTCCATATATCCTAGATGGATTTGATATCAGTACAGTGCCTAGAGGCCCTATTTGTTTGGCCTTGCTTCGAAGTCAGCCAGACCAGGCTTCGGCGCGAGCAGTTTCGGCCATTTTTGGATTTTCTAATTCGAGTTTCACAAAGTCTAGTCGATTCGTTTTTTAGCAAGGAAGCTTCATTGGTTTCCATATCTGGGGCGGTCCGATTTCTACGAGCCTAGCGTGTTTACTTACCGTTGGAGTTTGAGGTTCGTAGAAAACGTGGTGTTGAAAAGGGAGCAATGGCGGCTGAAATGTCATCTCGTGCCACCTACCTCAGTTGTGTATTTTATTGTATGGAGGATGAATTTGAGCAAATTATCACGAAACAACTAACTGCAGGGTATGATATTAAGTTTTATTCGGTATTTCCTACAAATTTTGGGATCGTACTTTTACCTCATACAAACACACTGTAATTTTACTTAAGGAGCAGCCTCCTCCTCAGGCGCTTCGTTTTTGGCACGGCAGAGGCGAGCGCGAAACGAGTGACTGGTGATGAACCGCAAGGAACCATGGGAAGGGTACAGACGGCAGGCGAAGCGCTGTCTCGCCCGTTGTCTCCTTCCCGCCTTCCTTTGCGCGCACATTTTCATCAAAAGAGAGTCGTCTGGGTACGAGGCAGCTTAAGGAGCGTAGCGACCATATATGCACTTACGCCCGTGCGTACAGTTGAATCTGGAAAAATGACATGACATGACTCCGAGGCTTTCTAGTCATTTTTCTACATTTGGTTTTCTTTGTGCTCAAGTCTCTTCTGGGAATTGCGAGACAGTGAAGTGGTACAAATTTGCAATTTTGACCCTAAATTAGCCTCGGAGTCATGTTAGAATTTTAATATATCGAACGTGGGCTATTGAGGAAGCACGAACACGCGTCATCCCTACCATCTGAGAGCCAAGAATAGGCGACAAGATTGCCTAATCTACAGAATCCTAATTTAAACGCCGGGTACAGTTATTGTTCTTATTTGAACCAGCAAGTTATATAAAATTTATATAGATTATTAACTGCTGTAGTGAGAAGTTTTTAATTTCGTAAAAACTTTGATTTGGGTGCAATATCTACATCGCGTGCAGCCGCTCTTGATGCTATTTTTTATCTTCAGCCAGGGACTTCAGCCAAAACTCTAGGAAGGGGTTCCATCAACCCCTCCATGTGCCACGGGTGGGGGCATGACTTTGCGTAAGAACGAGGGTGAGTGCTTCATCACATGTTCCAAAGTCGAGAGATGAAAGTAGGAGGCCGTAGGCCGAGTGCTTTCATCTTTTACCAGGTGTTTGGAACCCGTGTTGAAGCATGAAGCCCGAGTTTTTCTTAACACGTTTTCTTAAATAAAACATGTGTGACATGTTTTCTCTGGTATTGCATCAATTGTTTTGAATTCATAAGTGGTGTTAATCAATAAAATATCTCTTTAAAATGCAAGTGTTACCCTGCGAGCAGTGGTTTCTCAAGGTTGGACCGACTACGCTTCCATGGGAAAGACACCACTGCGAGCAACCTTCGAGCAACCGTTTGCTTTGCCATCGAGCATGCGCGTTCACGTGATGACTACGAATATCCAACGACAAGACGGCAACGAGAACTTCAACAAAACAATAGGTTTAATAAGCAAACGAACAACTTTGCACGTGTATCACGCTTTTATTTTTGCATTTCTTTACCATTTTTGCACGACTACGACGTGAAGGTGCCTAACTTTGCGTTTTATGGATAACGTGAACAAGCAACGACGAAATATATTTTTCTTTTCGCTCTTGAACTTGGATATGGTTCCTTTGAATTCAACTCCATTTGGGTTCGCCAAAATTGGACAAAGTAAGTAGACAGGAATAAATAATCCAAAAAAAATACTGAATATCCACAGCAGGCTCGCGTTAAGGCAGCAATTTTAAGCGTAACCAAATGCGCGAGAGCCTAAACTTGCTTTCAAACAGGATTTACATGTTTAAAGTTAATTTATTCGTCCGTAGCGCTGGACGGCGGCTCGATCAAAGAAGCAGAAGGATGCTCGCAGTGGTTTCTCTCCCTTCGTAGCGTAGCGTCCGGCCTGGAGAAACTACTGCTTGCAGGGTATGCAAGTGTTTGATCTCAGATGAAAAGTTGGAAGAGGCTTATCTGGTGTTTCATATATATAGGTATCAAGATTCCTCCACCTGATCCAAATGGTCGTCATTTATTGGCTTTTGACTACATGAATAATTAATGAGTCTTACAACCGCTGGTCATACTTTGACTGTCATGCGCTTTGCCTCATCCAAGGTTGTGGCATATGGCCAAGCCGAGGTGAAATGTCGTGCACAATAAGTATGTTATAGATAGAAAGAAATAAAGCTGACACTGACTATACTAAGTGCTTTCATGCTGCAAAACTTGTTTATCTTTATTGCTTGCTAAGCGCCCTCTTCTACTTTGCATTCTGACAGCCTGTAGTACAGGTCTGGAGCTCAGCTCGCAGTTCCTCGCACTTGCACTGTATATTGAAGCGTTGCATGTTTACCAAAGGACGAATGATCCTACTGAATCTATTGCACAAGTGTTCAACTATGGTACATCACAGCCGATGCGCATGCCATACAGTTCAACTCGCATGCTTACATGCCATCTCCATGTTAACACAACAAATCGCACGTACCTGGCCCGGAAATTTGCAGCGTGTGACACGGTTGTGTTTTGGTCCGAATTTCCAGTGAAAACCTACAAGGAGAATAAATCCATTCGGCGAAAGCGTTTACTTGTAAGCATTCCGTTAATGATAGTTTAATTGAAAGTCGTCTTTGAAGGTAATAAGCTAAATCGCAAATTTTAGTTGCGCTCATTGGAAACAAAGTCAGGTGGCTGTATTAGATGTACAGGTTGTCATATGACGAGGGACACAAGTTAGAGAGGAAAAGGTAGGACATTTTCATGTTAAAAAGCTTATTCTAAATAATAATTAGGGGACACAATAAAACTCAAATCCATTGCATCAATAAAACGAACAAACAAGTAACCTTGCGCTGTTACTGAAAGATCATAAGAAACTGGCCATGTCACGTGTCGAGTTGCTTGTGAGATTCCTCTTGAAAAAAAAGCATCACATACCTTCACGACACCATTTTCCTTGTACTCCTCCCATTTGACGCTGTCTGAACTGAACGAAATTTTGTATGACGTCACCCATTGAGGGCGGGAAGGCCTCCCCTGTGTGGCAAAATTTGTCAGCAGCCTTTCCTCCCCGAGATCAATTTGTAACCACTGGCCAGCTTCCTTTAAATTCGCTGACCAGGAGCCCCAAAACTTGCCGTTTGGAACATTATTGAGACGTGCCAGCCAAGCTCCGTGTCTGTTAAGGGTCCCATATACGGAGGAGGCTGTGATGGATGAATTCGGCAAGAGGCCACTTTCCATTCCAAGGGCATGAATACTGCATTCTGTAATAAAATAGTTTTAAATTTTGATGACCCAAAATGTCATATATTAAATGTACAAGTTCATATGACCAAAGTAGATTCAATGAAATCTTTAATTTCGAAATCAAATTATTTCTTCTGACTAGAGCAATAAAAGGTGAGTAAAAATTTCGATTTTTTTTACACTAATAATGTCAGCTTTAGATATACATTATATTACTATTGAAGAGAAAAACAAATTGCGCCTCGATCACGTTATTTTCATTGTAAAGAAAATCGCTCAGTTATTGTTCAGTAAAAAGGTATCTTAATTTGCCATTAAGTTAACAAAATACTGACAAAAATGCGTGGCGTGGACGTGACCAACTGTGTCTCAATATTTTCGAACTGCTATGGTTTTGGACACGTGATTTTCGTTTCGGGTTGTTTTACATATTGGTGTGCACTTACGGCCCATTTATTATGATGATTGATCACGAGGTTATTTTATTCCTCGCGCAGAAGCGAAGGCCGTCACGCGAAGCGAGGTTTATAAGTTTGTCGGAATTCGCCTCGCGCTTGACTCACACGAGGATCGCTGGCTTTGGCTACATATATTTTCTCTCTCTGCCTATCGGTTTCAGCCGTCCACAGTTGCCTAGCAACAAAGAAGCCACGAAGCAAAACCGCCACAGACGTTACACCCGGCTGTTTTTAGTGAACGTTTTAGATGTAAAAAAATGCTTAGATATAAATTTCAAAGTCAGGCATTCTTTAAGAGAGAATGGAAGCGATTTGGACCATTAGCTTCAAAATAAGAGCGAAAATCGAGGTAAGAAAACATGTTTTGCGTCCTACTTAGCAGACAATTTGTAACGGCTTTGTTGCGCAAAGGCTCGTGTTTAATACAGTTCACTCAGCTTCAGGTTCCACGGAAGGCTTTATAATAAGTAATTTATAGTTTGTTTTTTTTTTAAATTCGAATTTATTCCCTCATGTAGCGTAATGGTAAAGAATTATCCCAGTGAACAGAAAGTGCTGTGTTCGATTCTTGGGAAAGCTCGTGCTTTGTTGTTGTTGGTTTATTTGTTTTGCTTTGTCATATGTTTTCTCTTCCTGTTGGCCTCTCCTTTACGAGGTTCTGTAATTCACGTATTTCTAGTTAAGTATAATTATACTCTGGTCGTGGCCCATGTTTGTCACCGAGCTCACCTTCGCACTTCGAACGAAAGCAAATCAAAGTGCTGCCACAGTCTGAGTCATTGTTGCAGGTGAGAGGTCTTAGAGTATTCTCCATGTAGTTTGTAAATGAAACTTGTCTCATATCTTCAGGGTGGGAAGTGTGTGTTTTATGATTCAGTTCACACCATCTTTTCGTCCGATAAAAGTTGCTGCTATGGCAACCGGGATGTTCTATGCACCGAGAGATGCAGTGTTCAATCAACTCTGCAGGCCCGGCCTTGATGGCGTGGTTTATAAGCACGCGATCTTGTACGGAGTAAGATGCTGCTTTGCATTGACTTGCAAAAGCCACCTTGGCAAACCAGGAGATGACCAGGTGCAGAAGGATAACCTTGCAGGTGAACTTCATTTCTGTCAACAAAAGGAAGGGAAATTCTTTAACTTCTGTTACCGTTGCAAAGTACAGCCATCTTGATGAACATCCCTGAGCTTGGCAGGGAAGACTAGTTATGGGTACAAGTATTGCGAGTAGCGTTCCACCTTTTTATTCATCTTATCAGGACTCCACATTGTTTACACTTTTCAGCGTACAGCTAAGTTCGGTCTCCAGCCGGGGATATCTCGATGCGCCCGCTGTTGCCCCCCCCCCCCCCCTCCCGCCCCCTACAACCTGAAGAAATGTGGGGTGCATCGAGACACCTTCGTCTGGAGACCAAGCCTAAATGCGAGTTGTCACAGGATAATTTTCAAATATTGGCATTTTGGTCAACCTGAGTAATCAAACAAACTGTGAAAAAAACCCTGTTTTTTTGATTATGGGTCATGCTAATTCGAAGAGTCTAGCTTTTTCCCTGAAAGTATCTTCTAGTGACTAAGAAAGAGAGATGCTCTAATAATGGGAAGTGCCCAAATTTCTCCTTGCGACTTTGTTTCCAAATAAAACGCGAGGAGAGTTGATGTTTGCGAATTTCAGGTTGACAATTAGGCTTTTTTTGAGTCTCCGACACGAAAACTCCTATTTGGTTAATTCATACTTTCGAATTCCTCGAAACAAGCCTTTCGGTGAAACCATTTTCCATCAAACCGCTTATTTACGTAAAGGCTATCTATGGACAAAAAACCCTGAAAGAAATCGAGCACCTTTTCATCCTTGCCACTTGCCCAATGCTCGATATTTCTTGGCTACTGGGTCGCTCTTAAGTTAGGTAATCAATTAAGATTCTGTCAACTGAAAATGTAAAACCGTTTGAGTCACAAGAATGGTACAGTATTTGAGCCTGGTTAGATATCACAGCTTCCTTTGGTGAAGTTTTCATTTTAGCCAAGAGTTGATTTGACTATTTGTCGATTATTTTATTAACGCTCAACTTACCACTGGAACTTTAAGATTGCTTTTATCAGTCTGATGTTCCATCTACCTTTTTCTATCGCAAAATGAGTACACTTGTTCAACAACGCACTCGTCTAAAACATGACTCAAGAAATATTTCATGCCGTGTTTGTGATGAAATCTTTAGGAAAACAAAAACGGTTTTATTTTTTGTAACTAATGGGGGATACCTGCGGGATATTCAAATTAAATGCGTTTCTGATCACTTCACAATTAAATCAGGGGCACCCAACGACCGAATGTTTCCAAATACGACAAAAGAGTGCCGGTGATTACCAAATTACAGACAGTTGTAACAAAGTGATTATTACAAATATTGCGACAGTACAAACGCCTCCTATCTATTAAACACCTTCGCTTGGGCTTCTAAAACATAGATCCTTTGCAGCTACAGTCAACTCTCCCTTTATTGTGAACGCTGTAGGGACCTCAAATTAGTGCCCTCATTAGCAAGAGTCCGTATTGTCAGGGTGTCCGTTATAGCGGGGCGTCCGCAAGGCGAGATCGCAAGAACTTAATTACACCAAAATTTCCTAGCATCGTAATTTGATACTAAGCAGCATTCTGACGATACTTAAGAGTAATTTAAGTCATTTATAACGTTTTTATTAAAAAATCTATCACGGCTATTAAAAATTTAAGGTTTGAAATATATTTTGATTTAGTCGAATTCGAACATACAGAGTTTTTTAGTTTTTAAGGAGGTTATTTGCTAAACACCAAACTTTAATTATAAGTTGCTAATGTTTTTCAGTAGCTGGTCTAGATCGCACAAAATTCGGCTTTTGTCATTTTCAAAGTTTTTTGTTTATTGTTGTCATAGTAATATTGATTTTACTTAAAACTACATTTTCACATAGTAATATTGATTTTACTTAAAACTACATTTTCACAAATTTGAATCCATAGCCAGTTACTGGTGAAAATTTTATAGTGATCGGACAAGGAAAAAACCACTTTTAAGGCGATTGAAAAATATCGGTATGGCCTCTGTGAAAAACTGTTTCGAAGCACCTTAACGCTCAACTTACCACTGGGGAACTGATATAGAATGATGTTGCCCTTTAGTAATCTTGCTTTTGAGATGTTTCATCTACCCTTTTCTTACACAAATTGAAGTAAACTTTTTCAACGACTGTCTAAAAACTCAAGCAACTAAAGATCAATTATTAATAGAATAATATTAACAGATTGTTTATTTCCGAAAAATCCATTACCCTCAAAACGGTTGGTAGTAAAGAACAGTTTAGCGTGAGGTGGCTGAACACAGTTTCTCTAGAAATGCTTTTTATGATTAATTATCCGTTTATTACTGCTAATCATCTTTATCATGAGGAGATATGCAGCAAGCGATAATGAGCCTTAAAAGAAACAAGAGCGAGGACAATTTGAGAAATACTCTGTTTTCGTCGCCTTTGATCTCAGTTCGCTCTCGAAGCTTGTGAACAAGTGTGAGTGCGTACGTAGGGAGCAATTTGAGAGCGCTTGTTTTGTTGACTTTTATACTAGGCGATGTAAACAGGAGACAATATCATAAAATCTACTCATTAAAATTTGACGAAATATGGCAGAAATATCGCACTTCAGTCAATGAAAGTCTCAAAATAATTAACCCACTGACTAATGGAGTTTGTGGCAAAATCAAGTTTCTTATTAGTCTTAAAATTTTCAAAACAAAAGGGTTTTGTTACAATTAAGTTAAGATGTTCTTAAATGATGAGTATTACTTATTCTAAGTTGTGCAAATTCATAAGGAAATTTGATCAGATGACTGGATCATCTGCCTAAACCTCATAATATAAGTTAAATTTTTAAGCTTCAATCGGCGACAAAATTGTTGAGACATTGTACTTAACTAGGGTAACTTCGGAGAACAAAAGAATCCGCACCCCTCCCCTGTCCCCTCCATTCAAAGTTGGGGTGTTTGTTGTTTTCTATGGGTAGCTAGAACAAGGGCACAACATTACACGGAGGGGATGGGGGAGGAAAGCAATATTTCCTCCTTTTGAAGTTAATAAAACGTAAAAAAGCCCAGTTTTGGGCGAAGTGTCTCAACTCATTTTGTCGCCGATTGTTGTTTTGAATCATCCATGTTCCCGTGGCAACAATAGAAACCCTACGTTTATAACCTAAAAAATGTTATGTCTCATAAATGAAATTATTTTGTCTGTGCCAAATCTGAGCTTTACACCTGCAACGACTATTGAATAACAGGAATAAATGGCAACCTTTCACTACTTATCAAACTGTGTTCAGCCACCTTATAAAACTAGTTAAGGTGGTAAAAAATAAGTTTGTAGAAAAAATTGCGAATAATTTTTTCGAGCTCAGTAAGGCCTTGCCAAAATTTGATCATTTATTTTGAAACGATGTGACTTACAGTGACGAGTACGTACTGTATGCGGATTTACTCCCTGTATGCGATGGAATCTACAGAAACACAACGATGGTTCTTCCGTCAGTCTGTAATGCGAAAAAAAGGCTCAGAAAATTGTTAGCAAGTTTAGTAGAAAAACTCCAAATTTCTTTGACGAATGGAAAGCTTATCTCGAAATCAATTTTTTTAGCTTTTCTCTAATTTCAGACTGATCTGAGGTTAATATTTGATCCTTCGCACAGTTTAGATCGAAAAGTCGTTGGGTGCTTCCAATAAATATAATGGAAATACAACGGAGCTCAGGATATTTAGGTACAAGAGCCGATTAAGAGTTTAATCTATTCCTTGGTATGGAAAATATTAGCGGGAAGATAATCAACAATATTTTGGTTTTCTTTTTCATTCTATCTTATTCATGCAGATGATATTTTTTATTGTTGCTTTGAACGTTATGTATTAATTCGTTTCCTCTTTCTCAAGGTCATTAATCACTGAGAGAAAACTGAATTTAAAAAAAATGACCGCGTATCTTGTTTCATATGTTTCATATATGGTTTTAATTCAAGAACAGTGTCTTTTCTGCTATATTGTAGATAGTAAATATCTCATTATTTATCCACTCCTCTCTGAGGGTCTTTCATGGATAATTTACAACACTGGTGGAGGGACATTTGCCAGACTGCTCATGGTGCTGTTTACAAGTAAGAAAAAATGAGTAACGATGCCTTCTAGGTGAGGGTGAATTTGAGATTGACCTTCACATTGGGGAATACATCCCCCCAGTACTCTCTTTACGAACAGTATGGGCTCTTTAACATGTTTAACGTCCCACAAACTTGAATTAGACGCGCTCCTACTAAACGACCTATGTTAATTAGACGCCCCGCCTAATAAATTTCTCCAAAATACTAGGAATAGGGAAATAGAGCAAAATAATTATTCAATTCATTCTGAGTTTCTTGCTACCCTGGCTCCAGAGGTCCGCTCTCGAAATACCTCTAGGATGAAAATGATGAACCGTGGTCGGTTTGATAAAGCTCCCGCGAACTATCAGAAATTAGGAAAGAAAAAAAAACCCCTCTGGCACCAAGGGTAGTTTCTTGCTTGATTATAACAAAAAATTGTAGGATGCTGACATCGAACTTAAGTTTTGAAAAAGGGACGAACCAGACCCGTTTTATTGATGTTAGCATCATACAGACTGCTACAGATTGAGCTATAATGTTCTATGAACTTAAACGCGCTGCCTGCTGCCCGTCGGGAAAAACCCGCTAATAGGAGGGAACCTGATCCCTCCCGAATGCAGCGCCAGGCACTCGACATCTTGAGGGAGAAAGGCCCCTAAACTAAGAATAACTTGTTACATGCAGAAAAAAAAAATCGCCAAAATATAGACAACAAAAGCGAACTTAGTGAGCAAAGGCAGCAACGCCAGTCTTGTTCAGTGCTGAACTCCTGCTCAAATTCCTCTAGCCAAGATGCTTTGTCTTTATGACTACCCTCCTCCTACCAGATCCCACTCCAAAAGGTGGTAGCTTCAATATGGGTTCAGTTAACTCTGTTTCACCTCGTTCTCTTCTAGCGTTAATTCATAAAACAGCCTCTGGTTAGTTAGAAAACAGTTGATTCTGTTTGGACTACTGACGTCTCTCTGATCTCTCGTCATATCTTCATTCCACCTGCCCTAATTTTCTGTTTCTGTACAGCTGAAACATAGTACACAGTACCCCTTTCCTCGAGACGATATTTTCTGTTCAATCTTTCCCTGTCTCTTTGTTATTATTATTATTATTATTATTATTATTATTATTATTATTATTATCATTATTATTGATTATTGTTATTCTTTTGAACGCCACCTTTTATGCATTCTTTTTTTTAATTCAAGACATTTATTACTCTAATTACAAAGAACTAATTACAAAATTCTAAACAACCATAATAACAGAACGAGAGAAAAAGGGAAAAGTATATCGCATTCTGATTCAGTCTGTACTACATTATATGCTGATGCGAAGACACCTTAGTGGATCGGCTAATATTGCCTCACAGTTACCAAAGTAGGAATGAAACTACTGCTAGTTATGGAAAGCACAGCCATACAGCTCCAACTCGCATGGATATATGCTGATTCCACGTTAACACAACAAACCGCAGGTATCTGGCCCGGAACTTTGCAGCATGTGACACGATTGTACTTCGGTCAGTATTTCCAGTGAAAACCTGCAAAAAGAATAAATACATTTGGCGAAAACAATCACTCGTAAACAGTCCTTTACTGATAGTTAAATTTAAATAATTGTTTAAGTGTACGGTGCAGCGCACAGAAACCTCTGTATTGCGCTCACCGGAGGCAAAGTCAAGTGGCTGTTATGGGCGGGGAGAGGTTGGTGTTGTCTGACACAGAATGGAGGAGGCAGCGTGGCTGATTGGTCAGCGCCTTGGACTCCCAATCTGGCAGTTCCGGGTTCAAGTTCCGCTCTGGCCACTTGCTGGATCTGTTCTCGGTTGTCTCGAGTTCAAATCCTCGGCCACGGTTGTAAATAGCCAAGTCTGGTTGCCTCCCACCAGTTGGGGTTTTCAATCCTCCGCTGTTTGGATTATTTGTTTCTAATTGTTTAAGTGGAGGGCCTGCAAACTAGCTGGATGAGCTAAGTGCACTTTCCACTATAACCATACCTTTAGCTGTTTAACTAACCTATCAACCGATTTTGGTGGAAAGGGGTAGGAAATCTTTATTTAAAATTCATATTCTGATTAATAATTGTATAACACAATCATACACATGTACAAACTCAAAAACTTCAATAGAACAGAAACGAAATGTTTTAACAGTTTAATATTCTGAAGGATTAAAAGAAATTGGCGATGGCAGGTGGCGATGGCCTTTCCTCGTATGTGAAAGATTCCCGTTGAAAAAAAAAGTAAAACAGCATCGCATACCTTCACAAAATCATTTTCCTTGTATTCCTCCCATTTAACGTTGTCTGAACTAAAAAAAATTGTGTATGACGTCACTCATTGAGCCGAATGTGGGGAAGGCCTCCCCTGTGAAGCGAGTTTTGTCACTAGCCTCTCCTCCCCGAGATCAATTTGTAACCACTGGCCAGCTTCATTCGATGCCGCTGACCAGGAGCCCCAAAATATGCCAACTGGAACATTATTTAGACGAGCTAGCCAAGGGCCGTGCCCAGGGTCCGGCCATACAGAGGAGGCTGTGATGGCTGAATTCGGCAAAAGGTTATTTTCCATTCCAAGCGCATGAATACTACATTCTGTTAAGTGATCCAAACAGAAAAACGACATTATATTTGCAAACACTAGATCAACAAATTACATAAGTTTAACTCCGTTGTGAAACCCTTTCTTAAATAAGTTAGTTTAGTGCAAAAAATACTTGGCCATGACCCAATTTGTGTCCATCATACTTCGAAGTGCTGCATCACAAGAGTGATGAAGAGCAACTGTGGCGTAGTGTTAGCTCTGATCGATCTCCTTTACTCCAAGAGGTGTCTCTACAGTTACTCCGGTTTTACCCTCCCCTTAAAAACCAACACTTCCAACAAATTCCAATTCGATCTGGAACGCACGGACACGTTTCAACGAGCTCTTAAGAACTCCTAACTGCTCCGTGTGGGTAAACAAATTACAGATTTAGAAAAAAAAATGACAAGGTTATTTATGTATACTTTGGGCGTGTGTCACTAAAACTCACCTACGCACTTCGATAGAAAACTTTAGAGACTTTATTTTTCTTTCTTCTCCTCGTCTCGTTCATTCTTCTCATCACCCTTCGCGAATACTGTCCTCCATCGCGCTCTGTCAAGCATCTTATACAGTCTTTTACGTAATTTTGGTATTCACTGTGGTGTCGTTTTATCGTTTCTCTCCTGATGGAATGGGGTCACACATTTTTTTATTTTTGGGGGTAAGACAGTTCTTCATATTTAGGGTTAGCAAACGTAGCAAAATGAAGTAATGCGTTCTTCATTCAATATAAGGTAGCCTACATAAATAGAAAGTGACAAAAATGGGATCGCAAAAATTTCATATTTGCCCAAAAGTGACCAAGATGGGGTCTTTAATTGGCCAACGAATAGACTATAATGGGAACGAAGGGGCTCTGAGAGGCCAGCGGCACATACCGAGCAAAAATTAACCCAAGTACCCTTCCCCCGAAGTTCAGCACCACGTACCCTATCAGGTCTCCAGATGGAAGTGCAGTTCCTGCTGGCTATGAGATCTTTCTTCTACTCGGTCATAAGAGGCTAGAGCACAGGGCCAAGTTGTTCGAAGGCTTATTAGCGCTAACCCAGGGTTAAATTTTAATCCGAGTTTCTTTTTCTTTGGTTCAAAAGCATTTCCTTTGATAATTTTTGCTATTCTGTTTAGAGTATCAAATCATCAAATTGTGGACGAAAAGAATGAAATCTTAACCAATTGCAGCTTTGAACAACTCGGCCCGATTGCTGAGGCGTAAGCATTAAGTTTTATCCGGTTAACCAAAAGACAAACTACAACAGCAAATTTTGTTCAAACTCAGTGAGAATTAAAGCTCGTGCAGCTTATGGTGCCGCCTTACAATGTTAATCAAAACTGAAAAGCATCATTGCATGTTATAATGTTGACACTACAATGCTAATTAAACATGTTAAATCCCTGTATCCAATTAAATGTATACCGTAATTTTATGGTCTACGTTATCTACAATATGTCATCAAAAGTAAGGATTCCAGTAAAAGTTCTACATTAAACAACGAATAATCCTTTGAGCATGAAGCTACAAGTACGCTGAAACGTTTGAGATTGTTTTATGAGGCTAAAAAAGTCAATGACCGGAGTTATGAGTCAAGTTATGGGTCAGGTTTCTTGTAGGGAGATCGAGTTAAAGGATGGGATTAGGGTTAGAGGTAAGGGTAACTGATCGAGAGTTAGGGTTAGAAATTAAGGCTAGGTTTTGGGTAGAGGTTATAGCCAGAATCAGAGGTTAGGGCTAGGTTTAGCCGGTTACGGTTAGTTTTTCGGTTTGGGTTAATGTTGGAGGTGACTCATGCCTTATTGACTCATTGACTCGCTGACTCATTTACATTGCACTCATTAAAAATATCGTGTAAGTTTTCCTTCACGATGCAGCACAGCCATACAGCTCCACTCGCATTGATATATGCATGTGCCAAGTCAGCACAACAAACCGTACGTATCTTGCCCGGAACCTTGGAGTTAGAACGTGTGAAACAATTGTGTCACGGTCAGAATTTGCTGCGAAAACCTGCAACGGAAATAAAAGTTCACATTTTTCATTACCCTGAGATGCATTTAGAACGTGTTACACGATCGTCTTGCGGTCAGAATTTTCTCTTCTCGTGAAAAGCTGCAAAATAAGGAATATATCCATTTTGCAAAAAGTAGAAGGTCTAGCTAACCCTCGAGGCCTCTATATTGTTAGCCTGTTCACAGACCATCAATTTTCTCTTAAAACAGTCCGTCGAGAGCGGGTGATAAAATATAAACCGCAGGGGATTTATTGACCGCCAGCGTTCCCCCGGGGTGTGGGGGGGGGGTACTCGATATATCCCTGGGTGGGGAGGTGCGGCGCGGCCCCTCATACCCTGACCCTGTTTAAGACAAATATCGCTGATTTTCCTTCCCTGTTTAAGACACAATTCCGATTTTTGATACCCTGCTTAAGACATTTAATTAACATTAGAGCTTGTAAAAATTTTGCTGTTTATCGTCCAAGAAAAGATATCCTGTTTAAGACAAAAATTGATTAATGGAAACCCTGATTAAGACAAAAAATGATAAATTCGATACCCTGTTTAAGACAAAAATCCCGAAAAACATACCCTGGCTGGCCGCACGTCCCCATTAAGCCCTTATAAGGGAGTACCCCCCCCCCCCCCCCCCCCCCAGGCAGCGTTCTCGCGCGCTCGCGCCGCTCGCCGTGTTTTTGGGAAAGAAAGAAAAGAAATTAAAACAACGTCTGTGTACAGGCTACTACATTGTTCCAAAGCTATGATTAAGTAGAAGACGCCTTTTCTTAGAATCAACCATATATAAGAGACGTTCTCAATGGGGTTAACTGTCAGCCGTCAAACGGCCTAAAATTTAACCGTCACCCGTCAAAAAAGGTTATTTTTTAACCGTCAAACGTCAAATATGCAGTATAACATTAGCTGTCCAAAAGTTTCAGTGTATTTCAAATCTCACTATTTGAGCTGATTTTCATGGACTTTTGGCTCCTGAAGAATCTCTATACTGGAAAAACCAGTTTCTATGTTCTCAAAAACACGTACTCTCTCTAGACATTTTAATTTTTAATTTTAATAGTTTTTTTTTTCTAAAACTCAGGCCAGCCAACAAGAATATAGTTCACAACCACTTAAACGTAGCATTGTTAAATGTATTTTAGTATTTAAACGGTAGATGTAGGCATATTTTTATCCCCTAAAAATTTTTCATCTGTTCGGATTTCCTAGCTGAAAGTTTAGTGATCCGAAAATTATAGGGATTAAAACTTTAGTTACTTTTTCGAAAATTTCAGCCAGAAAAAAGGCTCCCGAAACATGATTCTAGGTGACTTTTTTAGAGAGGGTAAAAATCCGTTAAAAAATAGGCAATTATACCATTTTTTAGATGTTCGAAAAACCTAGGAGAGGCAGGCAAGCATAAAATTTTACAACAAATGTTCTGCAAATTCTAGATCTCAAATCGTCTTCCGAACAGATATTTTCCGAAAATTGACGTTGGGTGCTCCTGAAAAAAAGACCTTGCAAGAAACACTTAATGACTGGTCCCGAGGGAAACAGACAATTTTTTTTCTCAAGAATGTCAATGTTCCCCGAGACGGAGCCGAGGAAAACATTGAGATTCGACGGAAACAAAATTATTGTTTCCCGAGGGACCACTCTTTAAGTGATATGTAATATAGGTGGAATTTTTGAAGCTGGAAATTCATTAAACCTCGCTGAAACGGCGGTTGTCGTTCAACATTCGCGGGTAACAGTGCACCGTTACCGTCTGACGTCATAGATTTTTGCAATTTTGCCCGCTAAGAGATTTTGGCAGGAAACTGCAGTTTCTTTGTTAGATGTCAAGTGACCTCGAAGTAACCAATGAGAGTGAGCGGAAAAATTTCCAGCTATATAACAATTTCAAATATTAATCTAGAAGGTATTAAATTAAGTTTGGAATATTTGGCTCGAAAGTTATGAAGTGTTTGTAGACGAAGTATCCATCCTGCTGTTACTTTGCTAGTGTCACCACCCCGGAATCAGAATCGTTTTTATAAAACCATATCAAATACCTTCACAGCATCATTTTCCTTGTATTCCTCCCATTTGACGATGTCTAAACTGAATTTAATTTTGTATGACGTCACCCAAAAAGAAGGGTAGGAAGGCCTCCCCTGTGTGGCGAGTTTTGCCAGCAGCCTTTCCTTCCCAAGGTCAATTTGTAACCACTGGCCGACTTCATTCCTTGCCGGTGCCCAGGCGCCTCGGTGGCCATTTGCAATTGGAACATTATTTAGACGGGCTAGCCAAGGCTCGCGCCCAGCGATGAAAGAGGAGGCATCGATAGCTGAATCCTGCACCGCTTTACTTTCCATTCCAAGTGCGTGAATACTGCATTCTGCGAAAAAGAAGGAGAAGAAGAAAACAGTCTTTTCAAAGCTACTTTATTTATTTGATTTCGCCAATTTTTGGTAGGGTCACCGCAACATTGCTTATTAGAGCCAATTATTGCGCGGCTGTAACATTCTCTCTCCCCATGCGGGATGAGACTAGAACAACACAACGGGGACTACGTCTCCTACTCTTTGCGAACGTCCCAAAGAATTAAATAGTGCAAGGGTTCTCCTTATCCGAGAAGACTAGGAAGTCTCACCATCTTACAAAGGCAGCAGTTTCTGAAGTCTTCCTCTTGGCAGACCAGCCCTTATCCAATTGAGCTTACCTGGCGGCGGTAAAATTTGATTGCTTTTCTTTTAGATGCGTACTGAGGAAGGACAAAGTAGGATGAAATAATCCCCCAACTCACCTTCGCACTTCGATAGAAAACAAATCAAATTTTTGCCGCAGTCTGAGTCTTTATTGCAGGTGAGAGGTCTGACAGTATTCTCCATGTAGTTTGTAAACGGAACTTGTCTCATATCTTCAGGGTGGGAAGCGTGCGTTTTATCATTCAGTTCACACCATCTGCTCTGGCGATAAAAGTTACTGCTATGGCAACCGGGATGTTCTATGCAGCGAGAGATGCAGTGTTCAATCAGCTCTGCAGGCCCGGCCTTGATGACGTGGTTTATAAGCACGCGATCTTGTATGGAGTAAGATGCTGCCTTACATTGACCTGCAAAAGCTATCTTGGTGAACCAGGAGTTGGCCAGGAGCAGAAGGATAAACTTACAGGTGAACTTCATTTCTGTCAGCAAAAGGAAGGCGAATTCTTTAACTTGTGTTACCGTTTGAAAGTACAGGCATCTTGACGAACATCTCTGAGCTCGGCAGGGAAGACAAATTATGGGTACAAGTATTGCGGGCAGTGTTCCACCTCTTTATTCATCGTATCAGGACTCCACATTAGGGAGTTTAAGATACGGCGACTACGGACTACGGCTACGGATAAATATGCTACTGCGCATGATCAAACCCACGTGACTGTTCATTTTTCCCGCGTAGTCCGGCGGCTACGGTGAGTTGTTGAGCTGTTTCGCGTAGTCGGGACTACGGAGAACATTTTGCTCGTATTTTGCCGTCTCGGTAATTCAAGAATCTCGTCTTTTCGTAAAAAAGTTTTCAATTCACCTGCTTTAAGTGAGAGGGAAGCGAAATATGTAAGTTGTGTCTAATTTCTGCTCAGATTTACGCTTTTAATTCACTGTTGTGACTACATTTAAGCTTAGCTGTTTATACGCAGAATTCAGATTGACGGCCTAGGAGAAGAGAAATCAAGCAGGTAATTTACTTTCTCTTCGCACTTGAAAAGTTTCAATGTTTGTTCGAACTGATTAGTGAGTCTTTGTACTTGTGTAACCTTTATTTATGCGAGTTTTTGTATCGCGCCATTTGCTGAATGAAAATGATGTAAACATGCTCGAGACAATCGAAACTCGGCATTTCAGTACTTCAAACTACATCAGATCAGTAGTCGGAGAAGTCCATCTTCTAAATCTAATAAATGAGCTATTACTATTTCTGTCTATATCTTTAATATTTGACATAAGTATTCATGGGCGAAAAAATAAAACCTGTGTAACCAAAACTTTGTTTACCAATTTCACCCGACGTAATTGCTTCCTTCAAGTAGGGAAGAATTTGTTCATTGTTGTAAAGACAAGATCACATGCAAAACTGACTTGCATTTTTGTGAACTGTGATGAAAACAAGAAAATCTTTGCGTGTTGTTTCCCTCTCCGCCTCTTCTGTCGTAGTCTACTGTCTGTAGTGCAATCTTAACGTTCTATATTTGCACGACTCAACCCAGTGCTACGAACAAAGGACAACGCTCGTCCAGCCGTAGTTCGTAGTCCGTAGTCTCCGTATCTTAAACTCCCTATTGTTAACACTTCTCAGCGTACAGCTATATAAGTTCGGTCTCCAGCCGGGGGTGTCTCGATGCGCCCGCTATTGCCCCCAAGTTCACGCCTCTTACAATCTGAAGAAATGTGGGGTGCATCGAGACACCTTCGTCTGGAGACCAAGCCTAAATGCGAGTTGTCACAGGATAATTTTCCAATATTGGCATTTTGGTCAACCTGAGTAATCAAACAAACTGTAAAAAGAAGCTGTTTTTTGATTATGGGTCATGTGTCATTTCGAAGAGTCTATAGCTTTTTCCTGAAAGTATCTCCTAGTGACTAAGAAAAAAGAGTTGCTTTATAATGGGAAGTGCCCAAATTTCTCATTTGTTCCAAATTAAACGCGAGGAGAGTTGATGTTCGCGAATTTCAGGTTGAAAATTAGGCTTTTTTGAGTCTCCGACACGAAAACTGCTATTGATTCATACTTTCCTCGAAAATAAAACATGCCTTTCGGCGAAAACAATCTCCATCAAACCGCTTATTTACGTAAAGGCTATCTATGGACAAAAAAACCTGAAAGAAATCGAGCACCTTTTCATCCTTGCCACTTGCCCAATGCTCGATATTTCTTGACTACCGGGTCGCTCTTAAGTTAGGTCATCAATTAAGATTCTGTCAACTGAAAATGTAAAACCGTTTGAGTCACAAGAATGGTACAGTATTTGAGCCTGGTTAGATATCACAGCTTCCTTTGGTGAAGTTTTCATTTTAGCCAAGAGTTGATTTGACTATTTATCGATTATTTTATTAACACTCAACTTACCACTGGAACTTTTAGATTGCTTTTATTTCTGATGTTCCATCTACCTTTTTCTATCGCAAAATGAGTACACTTGTTCAACAACGCACTCGTCTAAAACATGACTCAAGAAAGACTTCATGCCGTGTTTGTGATGAAATCTTTAGGAAAACAAAAACGGTTTTATTTTTTGTAACTAATGAGGGATACCTGTGGGATATTCAAATTAAATGCATTTCTGATCACTTCACGATTAAATCAGGGGCACCCAACGTCCGAATGTTTCCAAATACGACAGAAATGTGCCCGTGATTACCAAATTACAAATTGAGACAGGTGTAACAAAGTGACAATTACAAATCACGACAGTACAAACGCCTCCTATCTATTAAACACCCCCGCCTGGGCTTCTAAAACATAGATCCTTTGCAACTACAGTCAATTCCCTTTATTGTGGACACTGTAGGGACCTCAAATTATAGTGTCCTCATTAGCGAAAGTCCGTATTATCGGGGTGTTCGTTATAGCGGGGTGTGCGCAAGGCGAGAGTTTACTGTAATCATTAATTCATGTTGTGCATGACCGCCTTCCTGAGGAGCAAGAGATACTACTTGCTCTCCAGCATGGCGGTTTTGTACCACTTGAATGACTAGTTGCCAAGGGCCTATTGAATAGACGCCCAGGGCGTGCCTGTATTTTATTGTCAGACTACTTAAAATCAGTGAGCTCTTGCTATGAATATGTAATAATTTATATATTTCATGCTACTTCAAGGTCTTGCCAGAGTGATGTATACAGGGTCCTGCGGCCCTAGGCAAGATTCAAGGTTTTGCTGGCTAAGGATGTCACTTGATTACCACTGATGCGTAAGTTTTACGTGCGTAAATAAAAAAAAAGCGTATATTTGAAAGGTCGCCCGTTACGTAAAATTTGAGGGAGGTTCAACTTTTGCACTTACGCGCGACCTTCCATACATTGCCTCTATTTCAAGAGGGTTTCAATGGGGTTAACCGATAGGCGTAAAACGGCCAAAACTTAAGTCGATAGCCGTAAAAATTGAAAATTTTTAACCGTTAGCCGTAAATACAGTAAACAAGAGTTAACCGTAAAGGAATTTTTTCCCTAGATTTGTTAATTTTAAGGAAGGTGCTACACTCACTTACGGAATGCGTTTTTTATTTCCCGGGTACTGTGACTCCGTACGCACGTTACGCCAAGCGCCTGTAAGTTGTGACCTAGACCTTGTCTCCCTTTTCCGCCGCTCTCTCGGGGAACTACGTGTAATTTGTTCCATAGCGAAAGTGTGGCTTCTTACTGGGGATTATTATTTGGAAACACTAGTGAAACAACACGCAGAGATATCACTGTTTGTAAAACACGTTGCTGATTATCAACAATTTCCTGTTTTTCTCCGACGCTACCGTAGACATTGCCATGCCTAGTCCCTGTACAGCTTTTATCCCACGCAATCTCAGTCAAGGCATTTCGGTGGCGAACTCCCTCGGACCACGTGACCCGAACGCATTAGCCGCGCTGAATGATGAGGCCTACGGACAAGTCAACGGCAAACAGTCGTTCTGCACAGTCCTTCGCTATCATTAAAAACACTGGACACGAGAACTTTTTTCATTGGCCGTTTTCACACTAGAACTAGAAATGGATTATTCGCCTGAGACTAGCCTGTGTGACACGCGTGAAAAACGCAGTGCGCATGCGTTCAAAATTATACGCGATACCAAAACAAACTAGATTCCGGCCGCGAAATTCAAAAAAGTAAGCTCCACACACAAAAGATAAGCTTAGAATTTCACGAACACAAAGTTTATTAATTGCTTTAGTTTCTCTCTTTTGCACCACATACTTTCCTCCTTGCACCAAAGGCGAAAATCATGTTTGAAAGTCCACGCTCGCTCTGGCAGCACTTCGCCGTAGCCATTGTTGCTGTTTTGGTCATCATGTCGCTGAGCTCGGTCAATGCGAACAACGAAATCGACCAATGCATGCTAAGTGGAAAAACAAGGACGGAAAAACCTTGTACTGGACGACTTTACCAGTTAGTTAGTTAAGTTAGTTTAAGTAATTTTTTGTTGTGCTTAATACTAGAATCGGCTGCAAACCATTAAACATATCAAACATTCCTAAATGTTTTTCAATTTAAATGGGAAGATTTTGCAAATTTTAATTATTGAAAATAGAGACCTTTCGCATGCGCAGACGTTTTGCACGCGTGCCAGCCTGTGTACAGTCGCCCCCTCCCCCACAGACACCCCTTCTCCGAGGAGAGGGGGCTGCTGAACACAGTCTCTCTGAAATGGATAATCCTTCTTCAAATTGTCCGTCAAAATTGATGGATAAAGTCAGGCGAATTGTTCATTCAGAATTAAAACTATTCCATTTTCAAATTAAGACTTATTACCTATCTGACGCGAATCATCAAACGGATAACCCGTCTCACACGAATAATCCGTGTCTAGTGTGAAAATGACCATTAGTATAAATGAATGTCGCGCCTCGGCCTTGATTTGGGCGCTCGCGTGTCTGCTTTAATTTGCTTTTTCACAAAGATTATTTGATTATTTTTAAATTGACTATTGACATTTCTATGTGTAAAATAATATTAGAAATGAAATACTTTATAAAAAGTATGTGATCTATCAAATGTTAAAATTTTTCAAAAGAATTGCTTATTTCATCCCGAGATGATCCGAAGACCTTTATTTTGCTTTAATGATACAAAAAATACAGGATAATTAATATTTAACTATTTGAAACTAAAGAAATTAATTTTTTACTTTTTTGTTAACCGTAACTGAAAAAAATTAACCGATAGCCGTAAAAGAGCCAAAATTTTAACCGATAACCGTAAAAGCCACCACCCCATTGAGACCCTCTTTCAATAACGCACCTAAAAATTACACGACAGTGGAAACCCACCTTTACCTGAGTTTCCTCTTATTCAGGTTGAAAATTCGGCCATCCATTTTGAGACTCCGACCAAACTTAACTGATTATTCTCGGCTTACTTTTCTCGAAAATAAAACAAGCCTTTCTGCGAAAACAGTTAACATCAGATTACTTCTCTACCTAAATCTTTGGACAAAAAACGAAATAGATCAGTTTTTTAACTCTTGCCCGGCACTGGATCGATGCTCGAAATTTCCTAACCGTCGCTCTTAAGTTAGGTATTCTAATCAGTTACGATTCTGTGAACGATATAAAATGTAAAACCGTTTCAGTGGCAAAAATGGTACAGTCTTTGAGCCAGATTAAGTATCACGGCTTCTTTAAATGGGGTTAGCATTTTAGCTGAGAGTTGTTTTGAGGGATTTGAAAACTCATTTTACAGGCTCCACTACTCCACATCATATTTTGATTATTGCCTAACGCTCAACTTACCACTGGGGAAATATAGAATGATGAGCTATGACTTGCCTTTTAGTGTCTTGCTTTTGCGATGTTCCAACTACCCTTTTCTATCGCAAATTGAAGTACACTTTTTCAACATACTGTCTTAAAACTCAATCAATTGAAGATCAATTATTAATAGGATAATAACAGATTGTTTATTTCCTAAACATCCATTACCCCCAAACAGTTGGTAATTAAGAACATTTGAGTGTAAGACTTAATTAAGGTGGCTGAACACAGTTTCTCTGAAAATGCTTTATCCGTTTACTGATAATCATCTGATAATCATCATGAGGAGATATGCAGCAAACAATAATGAGCCTTGGAAGAAACAAGAGCAAGGACAAGCTGAGAAATATTCCATTTTCGTCAACTTCGGGAGCAATGTGAGAACGCTTGTTTTGTTGACTTTTAAAGGCGATGTAAACAGGCAACATGATCATAAAATCTACTCATTAAAATTTGACGAAATATGGCAGAAACCCTGTTGATATCGCTCTTCAGTCAATGAAAGCTTCAAAATAATTTATTAAAAGTTGATTTATGGGGTATTGTGACAAAATCAAGTTTCTTCATGATTAATCTTAAAAATTCTAAGTAAAATTGGATAAGTTGTTTTTAAATGATGAGTGTTACTAATTCTAAGTTATGTGCAAATCCATAAGGAAAGCTGATGAGATGACTGGATTCTGCCTAAACCTAATGATATAAGTTAAAATTTTAAGCTTGTTTTGAATTATCCATGTTTCCGTGGCAACAATAGAAACCCTACGTTTAACCCAAAAAATGTTATGTCTCATAAATGAAATTATTTTGTCTGTGCCAAATCTGAGCTTTACACCTGCAACTACTATTGAATAACACGACTGAATGGCAACTTTTCACTACCTATCAAACTGTGTTCAGCCACATTATAAAACTAGTAAAGGTGGTAAAAAATGAGTTTGTAGAAAAAATTGCGAATGACTTTTCAGGGCACAGTAAGGTCCTGCCAAAATTTGACTATCCATTTTGAAACGATGTGACTTGTGACGAGTACGTGCTGTATGCGGATTTACTCTCTGTATGCGATGGAATCCATAGAAACACAATGATGGTTCTTTCGTCAGTCTTAGTGTGATGCGAAAAAAAGTTCCGAAAATCGTTAGCAAGTTTAGTCGAAAAACTCCAAATTTCTTTGACGAATGGAAAGCTTATCTCGAAATAAATTTGTAAAGCTTTTCTCTAATTTCAGACTGAATTGTCGTTTTTATTTGATCCTTCGCACAGTTTCGAACAAAGTCGTTGGGTGCCCCCAATGAATATAATGGAAATACAACGGAGCTCAGGTTATTTAGGTTCAAGAGCCGATTAAGAGTTTAATCTATTCCTTGGCATAGAAAATATAAGCGCGAACATAATCAACAATATTTTGGCTTTCTTTTTCATTCTATCGTATTCACGCAGATGATATTTTTTATTGTTGCTTTGAACGCTATGTATTATTAATTCGTTTCCTCTTTCTCAAGGTCATTAATCACGAAGAGAAAACTGAATTGAAAAAAATGACCGAGTATCTTGTTTCATATGTTTCAGATATGGTTTTAATTCAAGAACAAGTGTCTTTTCTGCTAAATTGTAGATAGCAAATATCTCATTATGCACTCCTCTCTGAGGGTCTTTCATGGATAATTTGGTGCTGTTTAAAAGTAAGAAAAAAATGAGTAACGATGCCTTCTAGGTGAGGGTGAATTTGCGATTGACCTTCACATTGGGGCATACGTCCCCTACTCTCTCTACGAACAGTGTGTGGGCTGTTTAAATTTCTCCAAAATACTAGGAATAGGGAAATAGAGCAAAATAATTATATATTCAATTCATTCTGAGTTTCTTGCTACCCTGGCTCCAGAGGTCCGCCCTCGAAATACCTCTAAGATGAAAATGATGAACCGTGGTCGGTTTGATAAAGCTCCCGCGAACTATCAGAAATTAGGGAAGAAAAAAAACCCTCTGGCACCAAGGGTAGTTTCTTGCTTGATTATAACAAAAAATTGAAGGTTGCTAACATCGAAGTTAAGCTTTGAAAAAGGTACGAACGAGACCCGCTTTATTGATGTTAGCATCATACAGATTGCTACAGATTGCGCTATAATGTGCTATAAACTCGGTGCCTGCCGCCCGGCGGGAAAAACCCGCTAATAGGAGGGAACCTGATCCCTCCCGAATGCAGCGCCAGGAACCCGACACCTTGAGGGAGAAAGGCCCCTAAACTAAGAATAACTTGTTACATGCAGAAAAAAAAAATCGCCAAAATATAGACAACAAAAGCGAAGTTAGTGAGCAAAGGCAACAACACTAGTCTTGTTCAGTGCTGAACTCCTGCTCAAATTCCTCTAGCCAAGATGCTTTGTCATCATGACCACCCTCTTCCCACCAGATCCCACTCCAAAACGTGGTAGCTTCAGTGGGTTCAGTTAACTCTGTTTCACCTCGTTCTCTTCTATCTAGCGGTTAATTCATAAAACAGCCTCTGGTTAGTTCGAAAACAGTTGATTCTGTTTGGACTACTGAGTGACATCTCTCTGATCTCTCGTCATATCTTCAGTTCACCTGCCCAGCTGGAACATAGTGCACAGTACCCCTTCCCTCGAGACGATATTTTCTGTTCAACCTTTCCCTGTCTCTTTGCTATTATTATTATTATTATTATTATTATTATTATTATTATTATTGATTATTGTTATTGTTTTTGAACGCCGCCTTTTATGCATTCTTATTCAGTCTGTACTACAGTATATGCTGATGCAACGACACCTTAGTGGATTGGCTAATATTGCCTCACAGTCGTACCAAAGTAGGAATGACACTACTGTTAGTTATGGTCAGCACAGCCATACAGCTCAACTCGCATGGATATATGCTGATTCCACGTTAACACAACAAATCGCACGTATCTGGCCCGGAATTTTGCATCATGTGACACGATTGTGTTTCGGTCAGTATTTCCAGTGAAAACCTGCAGAGAGAATAAATACATTCGGCGAAAACGTTCACTTCTAACCAGTCCTTTACTAATAGTTACGTTTAAATAATTGCACAGAAACCTCTCTATTGCTCTCACTGAAGGCAAAGATCAAGTGGCTGTTATGGGCGGGGAGAAGTTGGTGTGTGATGACTCTGACACAGATTGGATGAGGCAGCTTAGCCGATAGGTCAGCGCGTTGGACTCCCAATCCGGCAGTCCCGGGTTCAAGTCCCGCTCTGGCCACTTGTTGGATTTGTTCTTGGTTGTCTCTAGTTCAAATCCTCGGCCACGCTTGTAGCCAACTGGTTGCCTCCCACCAGTTGGGGTTTTTAATCCTCCGCTGTTTGGATTATTTGTTTCTAATTATTTAAGTAGGGGACCTGTAAGCTAGCTGGATGAGCTAAGTGCACTTTCCACTATAACCATACCTTTAGCTTTTTAACCTTTCAACCGATTTTGGTGGAAAGAGATAGGAAATCTTTATTTATAATTCATAGTCTGATTAATAAATGTATAACACAATCATACAAACTCAAAAACTTCAATAGCACAGAAACGAAATGTTTTTACATTTAAATATTCTGAAGGATTAAAAGAAATTGGCGATGGCAGGTGGCGATGGCTTTTCCTCGTATGTGAAAGATTCCCGTTGAAAAAAAAGTAAAACAGCATCGCATACCTTCACAAAATCATTTTCCTTGTATTCCTCCCATTTAACGTTGTCTGAACTAAACAGGATTGTGTATGACGTCACCCATTGAGCAAACTCTGGGGAAGACCTCCCCTGTGTAGCGAGGTTTGTCACCAGCCTCTCCTCCCCGAGATCAATTTGTAACCACTGGCCAGCTTCATTCGATGCCGCTGACCAGGAGGCCCAGAACTTGCCGATAATTGGAACATTATTTAAACGAGCTAGCCAAGGGTCGTGTCCAGGGTAGGGCCATACCGAGGAGGCTGTGATGGCTGAATTCGGCAAAAGGCTATTTTCCATTCCAAGTGCATGAGTACTACATTCTGTTAAATTATCCAGAACATATAGCAACATCATTTGATAACGTTAGATCATCAAATTATATAAGTTTGCTCAGTTATGAAACCCTCCGTTCAATAAAGTTTAGCGGAACAACAACAGCGGAAAGGGACATGAAAACCGAACGAGACGTAAGCGTAAGTTGTACTTTTTGTCGGAGCTAATGTGTCTTCTTTCAAACCAGCCATTTTACTTAAATTCATTCATTTTTAATTATGCATTCGGAACAACTTCAGACAACTTGTAGTTCTTGGATTACCTCATATCGGCCTTACCCTCATTACATTTTTAACAAACGTTTTTATTAATAGGCTGATACTATGATTTCGTTGTCATTTCGAGGTGTCTAGCGGCAAATTTTAGCATTAAATTGGAAAGATTTGAAATAAAAAAGTCGCCAAAATGATGACTGTCTCAGTATGTATATAATACGCAATACCACATGCGGAAAGTGCGGGGGTACGGTATTTACGCACTCGTTGTTTATGTATCAGAAATCTCACTCGTTCGATTTCAGATACGTCAACAACGTTAACTCGTGCGTAAATACCATAAGTCCGCATTTTCCATGAAGTATTTGTATAGGTAATAGCATGATTTGTAGTGATATTTGGCATAAATATCACGAGTGATATTTCGAAATTGTTATACCTAATTTCACGAGCCGTTAGGCGAGTGAAATATGAGACAATTTTAAAATATCATGGGTAGGTATTTATGCCAAATATCACGTACAAATCATATTATTATTTGTTTATACTACTACCCGCAAAAGTTTTGTAATTTTTACATGTAGGTATTTCCAATTAAGCTGAAATACCATACTGCTCTAAGCCAATCAAATTGCAGAAATTTCACACGTAGTAGTATAAAACAATTAATGAACGAGGCTGAGTATCTTATGAAGAATTCAGGATGGAGATCGAGGAGGGTTTTATCGGCCTAGGCGGATAACACCCTCCGAGATCTCCATAATTCCTCATATGATACGAAAGCCGAATTCAATAATTGTTTTATTAGTCATTAAAATAATTTCTAGTTTAAAAACATAGCTAAAACATGCTTACCTCCATCAATGTTAAGTTCATCTTCGATAGTGCACGTTTAGGGTTGTTCACTTCTCCACAAATACTTTCTCCAAATAGCAGATGTGCCAGATGTCGCCCTTCGAGTTGTCTTCTTGCTGTTCTTGCCATGTTTTTAGCTATAATTTGGCCTAGTTCTTACTCTTAAAAAGAGTGAAATGTCCGTCATTTTTGTTTTCACAACCGAAACAACTCAACCTCGTCCCCAAGTCTTCTCGGTTAACGGTGCATTAACCTGCCAGGAAGCTGTACTTTTGACGTCATCGGTTGATTAATCGCAAAATTCTTCCAAATTTGGTCATCAGTAGCTGGTTATGGTGAATCGGGGAAATATTTTAAATGAATAATAATCTCTATTGAAGTAAATTACTACCCGTCTATCATGCTGCATCACAAGATTGAGGGGGAGCAAGGGTGGCGCAGTGATGAGAGTACTCGCCTCCCACCAATGAGGCCCGAGTTTGTTGTTGGTTCTTTTTCTTGCTCCGAGAGGTTTTTCTCTAGTTACTCTGGTTTTCCCCTCTCCTTAAAAGCGAACACGTCCAAATTCCAATTCGATCTGGAACGCAAGGACACTTTTCAACGAGTTTTTAAGCTCTTAGTGCTTCGTGGGTGAAAAAATTATAACTTTACAAAACATTTTACAAGGTTATTTACGTATACTTTGGGCGTGTCCCTCATCACTGAACTCACCTACGCACTTCGATGGAAAACAAATCATATTTTTGCCACATTCTGAGTCTTTGCTGCAGGTAAAAAGTCTGAGAGTATTCTCCATGTAGTTTGTGAATGGAACTTGTCTCATATCTTCAGGATGGGAAGTGTGCGTTTTATCATTCAGTTCACACCATCTGCTGTTCCGATAATAGTTGCTGCTATGGCAATCGGGATGTTCTAAGCACCGAGAGATGCAGTGTTCAATCAGCTCTGCAGGCCCGGCCTTGATGGTGTGGTTTATAAGCACGTGATCTTGTACGGAGTAAGATGCTGCCTTACATTGACTTGCAATAGTTATCTTGGAAAGCCAGCAAGTGAGCGTGTACAGAAAGATACAGGTGAAATTCATTTCTGTCACTAAGAAAGTAGTTAATTATTAGTAATTACAAACTTTTTGAATAACCTACTCTATAGACGAATATTTACTGACGCCATGTTTACATTTCTGTTTATTAGGATATGCGACCAAGAAAGATTATTGTCTCTTGATGCGACTTAACCCATGGAGGGCGTCACCGTATATAATTATGCTCAATTCCCCAAAACACCTGCCGATCATTTCATCAAGCACTTCATGCCCAGTTTAAATTCGCGAAAAGAATCAAGATGACCATGAGGTTGAATAAGGACGGAAAAAATTCTCGAATGACTTTTTCGGACACATTGGCCATGCACCCCCCCCCCCCCCCCTCCTCTCCTCCCAGGGCACTCTGGTCAGTGTAATAAGATGAAGCCGCGAAGCAGTTGAAAGGCAACTGAGAAAAAAAATGATAGGCCCGAAGCTCGGCGGACCAAACCTTTTTTGAGACAGTTGAGCTACTAAGGAGAGACAAAAATAAATAAATAAATAAATAAATAAATATTTAGTAAATAATAAAAATAAGCGATAACAGCCAGTATACAGGTAAAACCAGGCCCGTCAGTTTTGCCTATATGCATTTGCTTCTGATTTCTAAAACCTGCTGAAAATCAAAGCAAAGCTAAGGCAATTCACTGTTCAAAAGTCAGTGCACCTGGATCGGTGCTCAGTATCAAAGTGGTTTTTTTCCCTGCTTTTACAGGTGCTAACATTAAAAAAAGTATTCATATAATTAAAAAATCGGACTCAAATGTTAATGCGGACTGGTTGTCGAAGTCCATCTTGACTTATTTTTCTGCACCAATAGGTTTTGATGATTGACGAAGAAAGCTTTTCTTTCAGTTTTTCTAAAAGTTTGTATGATAAAGTGATAAAGTTTTCAAGGTTGCCTTTCTGGTCCGTTGTACTGACATGTGTTTTTGATCTTAGTCATTTATAACGGTTTCACTGTAAAGCAATAACGACTTTATAAGTCTCAACGCCCTCCAGTAGCTTGGCACAAAGTGACTCAAAGATTTAGTGGATTTAAAATGTAACCTTCTCAGCCAAAAAGCTATATTTTGACTCTGCTTCTTCAAAGCAAAAATAAATAAAAGCTAATTTTAGTGGGACTCTCTTTTGGCCTGAGTCGATTAATCAGTTGAACCACCTCAGTTACATACGTTTTTATGACTCACCGACGGGAAAAAATAGCCAAGCATCGAATATTATTCTTGCTTGTTTGATTATCATCTACGTGATCGAAATAAGAATTTGCGTTGTCCCAAAAGCAATGAACGATCAATTATTAATAACTTAAAGATAAAGCCAGTGCTCTTTAGAATTTTGTGAATTAAGTTTTTTATTTACATCATAACCATTCTTTGTATGAACACCGGTAAGGGATAAAGGAAGAATAGACAATGATGCGCGATTCTTTCCAGAAGCATTAAAAAATTTAAACTTTGCATTTCGTCCTGTGAATCTAAGAAATTTTGACCCAGGTTGCGATTTTTAGCGCAGCACAGCGTTGCAATGTTGAAACAATGTTGTAACGGCTGCCTGTTGTAACCATTCGAAATAATGTCGCAACAATGTTGCGAATCATCTCGTGTAACATCTTGACAGTTCTTTATTCTGCTGCTTGATGAACTCTTCTGAAACCGTTTAAACCTTTTTCTCTATTTTTTTTTTCGGAGGGGGGGGGGGGTGGGGACAGGGGGTTCACTCGTACACAAATAAAGATGAAGACAGGCTTTCCGGGCCAAGCAGAGATCCGCAGACGGCAATAATCAATACTGCGTTCCAGCTTGACGAGGAGGTTAGCACAATCTATTCGGTTTATTCCTTTAGCTTCCAATATTTCTACCGACTTATACCTTTTTTGTTTCATTTTCTTTTTGTTTTACATGAGTTTTGCTAGAGTAAAAGTTGGTGGACTTTCGCTGGTGTTTAATCCTACAAGTCACGTTATGCGGACCTATCTGTTGAAGGGGCCCGGCCCGACAACAAACTCTTGAGGGGACTATGGTTGATTTGGTTTGCGTAAGCCTCTTTCTTTTTTTTTTTTTTGGCATACCTCTGGTGATGGATTTTTTCCCCCTGACATACAAAGCCGTTGTATGGTAGGTATTTCCTTGCAACTGCATCAAAAGTTTCTAGTGAAAGTAAATTAATTTGTAAATCAAAGAAATGGCACTTCAATAAAAATGAAAACAATGGAAATAAAAGGAGAGGGAAGACTTTATTGAGTTCAGCTGTGAGTTTTTTGTTAACCTTTAGATTTTCGACCACCAAATAGGAACAAACTAAAATTCTCGGAAATCAGCCTGCAGGAAAGCAATTATGCTAATTTATGCGTCAGTCCGCTGGATATGTTTTGCGTGTTGTTGTGTTAATTCTCATCCTTTTCACGCGAGAATATACAAAACACTGGTACAGCTTCAATTTAACCATCTCAGCTGTGATATTGTCAGGCTTTACTCAAGGGTAAGTTTTGCATTTATCATTGTGAGCATTTTATTTCATGGGATACTGAAAACAAGTTGTCTTCTTCGGAAAATAAACGCCGCAGTCAAACGGAGCGTCTGTATTGACAGCGAAAGTCAGCGTTTACGGTACTGTTGGTGCCATTTCTGCTGCTTTTCCGTAAAACTTGCGTTCATTTGGGTTTAACTCTTTTTAAAGTAAGTTCGGCTGCTCCGTTCTCGCAATCAAAGTGCCTAAACATCAATTTTGGTTGCTTGCTTGCTTGCGAAATGTAGCCCTGGTTGTTTGATATTCCAATTAACGCTCGCTATCAAGTGGTCTGGTTCGTTTTTATCTGTTCATGGTGTAGCGTTCGAAAACATGGCTTCATCATACTTAGCTTGTTAAATACATATTTTCATTCTTTTCAGACTGATTTGAACTATGGGTGAAGGCGACGGCTATGGTTGTAAAATCTATTTTCTCATTTCACTCGAGGGAATCCTGTTCTTGCTGCAGCTCGTAAGTGAAAGTCGAACATGGTTTCTTTCGTGTTGTTTTATTCGGTACTTTCGATTGTTTAGAGGATTTCTTTGGGTTCGATAGTTGCGCGACGTTCAGTAACCTTTTGTAAGTTAGGCATTTTTTTATGTCTGTGATGTTATTTTAAATATTCAGGCAATTTGAAAATCATTTGTTTTATTGCCGCACCCTCTAATCCACAGGCAGCCTTTTGTACATGGCCAGTGAGCTGAAAAATTTTCCAGTTTCTTAGTAAAGAGCATAAATGTTAGACCTGATCTATGGAGAGAATTAATATCAAAATGATAGCAAAACACAGAATTATGTTTTACTGCCCGATTTGTAACGGCCTTAAATCAGATATCTGGAAGAGAAAATCACATATTTTGGCTATTTACAGCAATTATCATTTTAATACACTGATTGATATTCATACGAAGCCATTTCAACCCTGTTGGTGTGAAAATTTCGGCAGTGCTGTAGTTGGTGTATGTACAGCTCTTTGCCCATCAACATATTAACCGTTGACATGGATCGAGGAGAGTAGTAGTAACCCAATTGGATCACTATATGACTGTTTTATTATTACTACATTATTATGATTATTACTATAATAATTAGGAAAATGTAAACTTAAAGTTACAACAATCAAGGTACCCTAGCTGGTTGCTAATTAGAAACATTTCTCTAAAGCACTTGTATTCCATTACTTGATGCTCTTGATTTTAAAACCAAAACCTGTTATTGTTGTTAAAGGTGATATTTCAAAGAGGAGTACCTTACACTAAAAATAACATTTCTCAAGTTGATTGTTAGTTACTGGAGAGGTGCAATATTTTATAATTATGCCTGCCAAGTCATTAAATCTCTTTTAGTGTCTTTGAGATATGAGTGACTTATATGAAAATTGTTACTGCCTCAAAAAGAAATCAAGTTCATTAATATGTAAAAATGAGATAAAAGAAAGAGGTGTACTCACAATAATAATTATAATTGTGATACAGGGCTATATGTACCTTAGTATTTTTGAAGTGTAAAGGCTTTCATCTTCAGCATTGAAGCAGAAAAAATATATAGGTTCGTCTGCATGCAGTAACTATATACACATATATATGCTGACAAAGTCACACTGCAACATTTTCTATAACCACATTATAAGGTTGTTTGGGTTAATAAAACAGCAACTGGAAGCTGGTTTTCAAACAACAGGTGGAATGATTTCGTTTTGTTACAGTACATGTATTATTTTTGTGACCTATTTTTTAAAGTAAGTGAAGACATGCTTATGATTCCCTTGCTAAATTGCAACTACATGTACCAGTAATGTATATTTCAAGATGTTTGTGTTGTTTTTTTCCCTTGGGTCAGTTTTTTTTTGCTTTCCTTGAGCTGGATTTTGATCACAATCTTTTACTTTAATAAAAATGTTGATATGCAAAACCAAGAAAAAAGTAAAGTGAGATTTGATCCAGCTGTAAATTTATACTAAAATTGCATCTAAGTTGCACAATAACCTTTCCAGGTTCTCAAATAGCAATAAAAACAATTTAAAAAAAAAATCTGGAGTTGATGAGTTTTATAATAATTAATTGTCATTTATTAAAATAAATTATTTACTTTTCAGGTTCTTGGAGTCATCGCTTTTGCATTGGTTTTGAGTCATGAGGATTCTAGTTTGTTTTCACATTATGGCTTCTTTATTGTGGTCAGTGCCCTGTGCTGGATTGGTGCCTTGTTAATTATATTCTTCCACGTGATTGGCTGTTGTAAAGTCAAAATACTGGGTATCTGGCAGAGAGAATATTCACTGGTAAGAGACATCTGCAGTTTCAATGAGTTATGTTTACCCTTACTCTTTCTATTAATGTACAAATTGCATACTAAGAAATTAGTGAAATCATATATCATTTTGAAATTATATGCAATTAAAATCATATCTGTAGAATTAATATTTACCCAAATAATGTCAGTTTCAAAACGTAAGAAATCAATTCATACAAACTTGCAGTTCCTTTAAGGCTTAGGGGAATAAAGACAAGGAAAATCACATTGAGGTTCAGGAATGAATAATTTATTGATTTCTTTTGTTTTTTTTCCCTACATGCAGTTACATCTAGCTTTAATATTACTGTATCTCACTTCTTAATTTGGCCACCCAGTCATACTCAGAGTTAATTTATTATAATTTTAGCAGGTGTGCATAATTAAAAATAAATGAGAAGCGTGGGACTGCATGTAAATGGGAATCTGTTATGACAGTTTCTAAATAATAAATAAAATAAATAATGATTTGAAGGTAGTACATCCACAAAGTGGTTCTTCATCAATCTGATTTCTGGTTGAATTGGAATTTGGAAATGTTGGGTTTTGAGGAGATGGGAAAACCTGAGAACCCAAAGAAAAACCTCTTGGAGCAAGGGAGAGAATCAACAACAAGCCTGCACCCAACAAAACTTGTGTATTTCATTTGCATGCTCAAAATCAGTGTTTTCATTTATGTGCACATTGTGCATTTATATACCACCCCATAAAACACTGCCGAGATGCACAAACACAGGGCTTAATGCATCCTTGGGATGAAAGAAATTTACTAGTTTATCTCGTATAAAATAAAACGAGAAGTTAATGGAAAAATTAGTAACTTCCCAGAGAGCATGTTGAGGCTTTATAGAAACTTAGGATGCATACATGTATTTCCCTAGTCATAGTGCAAACTCAGTCAAAACTAAGAATAGTTTTCCATAATAGCCAATACTGTGCTCTAAGAAAATTTTGTGTTTAGCTCAAATCCAGGCTCAGTTCCCTGCACAGTCATTTAATGTCTGTGCAAAAACTAAAGATTTCCTTGTCACTTGAGGGACAACAGCCCTGATGCGATTACCTAAACAGGCTGCTGAGGCTGAAAAGTTAGTTTCAGTGTATTGTCTACTACTACAGGCTAATGGAAAGATATTTTTGTCTTATAGTGGATATTTCTGTTGAGTTATTCCCTGTCATACTTCTTCTTCTTCCTGTTCTCATCGGCCCTGCTGTCTCAATGGACTCAAGGTTCAGCCCAGTTTATTATTGCCGCGGTAAGTTCAGATGACTTTATGTTTTATGAATTTGTTAAAACAAACATGTATTTCATCATAAGAAAGCCTGCATTTAACCATAGACATTAATAATTCAACATCAAAAAGATTAATTGCAGATGGATCTACATATTATGCTGATATTTAAAATACTGTTTGAGTATAACTTTTTACCAAGACATTGCTGGCACATATTTTAGGGGCACACTTTTTAATTCAGCATTCTCCTACCAGACATGTTGCACCTGAAAATGAATGAGATGTCTAAAAACACTGAGTTGCGTTCCATTGTTTTATTTAGTTGAGTTGTTTGAATGTAAATGTGTGTGCTATTATCACTTCCTTTCCACCGATATAAAGTGAATTAACTGTGTTTTTCTTTTCTTTTTCAGATCTGTGGTTTTATTTTGGCCATCGTATTTTTCATCCTTTGCTTTATATACTACCGCCGTGTCAGGAAAATCAGACTGACAGAGGTTGCCTGGGAAGGTGACAAAACAAGAACCTAAGACTCAACATGTTAGATACAGTCATGTGGAGGAGATGGGAGTTGATCAACCTATTGCACTTGGGGTTCAAGCCTTTTTTAAACACTTGTTGAATCAACGCTGTACAAATGCTTATTTTGTAAAAAAGTACATGGAATTTTGTTTATATATGTAGTTTTTACAGTACTGTTTAGTGGCAGTATACTGAGGACATAATTTTTGTGAAAGTATTGCATTTATTTACATTGTAGTGTCGTTGTAATAGGGAAAAACTATTTTTATTTAAGTATATCTATAGTTCTCATACAACTTTTAAGGAACAGGTCTGTGACTTACTACCCCTACATGCTAGCCCCAGCCCCCTGGCTAGCTTTGACAGTTTTTTGTGGATAGAGATATGTTGCAATGCACCCTTCCAGGAGAGCCAGTTTTGTTTCTAAACTTAAATCAATATTTTCAGCTTGTTTTCTTTCAGTTTCTTTTCAGCATTTTACACATTTCTGAACTGAAATTGGGAATTCGTTTTTGTTAGTTTTGCCTATTGGCCACCTCCAGGAGTGAAATGGTTTCTTCATTAACTAAAATAAATTAATAACTGACAGTGATTTTCAAACAATTTGAAGGCTTTCCTAGTCAACATTTTTCAAGTAGTTTTTCCATATTTGTTATTACTTTCATTGTTTAAGAGTAAAAAGTGACGAAAGGAAAAAAAAATGGTTAGCTACAGTAGAGCTTCCAGTCCTGTTGGCTTAAACATGTCGTGACAACATGTCGCAGGGATAAATCGCTTCATGTGTACTGGAGTATTGTTGTGAAAATCTTTGCTTTGCAACAGAATTTTGTGGCAGCAACATGTTGAAAAAAATCAAGTCTGACAGAATTTGTGTCACTTGTTGTGGCGACAATGTTCTGTTGCAGAGACAAAGATTTTCACAAAATTTCTCCAGTAAACACAAAGCGATTTGTTGCTACAATGTGTCGCTGCAACATGTTGCTGCAACTAGTTGTGAGACCTCTACAGACAGAGTGATCTGTCGCCGTAACTTGTTGGTGCAACTTGTCGCCTAGTGTGTACTGACCTTAAAGCGTGGGTGCGTTATTTTCTTTTACCAAAATCTTAGAGTTGTATTCATTTTGGAAAGAGTGTGCTAAATTGCAATGAGTTACTTTGTCTGCATTAGACTTGGGATAATTCATGAAGCAAATATAGTGTATTTGTCTTGTACATAATGAAACAAACTTGTGACAAAAACTGTATTGACTTAGCTTTGAACACACTTTGACCAGCTAACTCTAAGTTTGCAATAAATTGTGCTTATATATGACTAAGGTAATGTCCACTACAAAAAAAAAAAAAACACCTGCCTAAGTCTGAGTTATCATTTTTATTTCTAGGATTGGACAAATCAATTAAGTCATAATCAGTGCTTTTATTAAACGTATATAATTAGGTGAAAAAGTGTAGTTTCACTAGAAAGTAGTATTTTTAGAATTTAATAAAGAAAAACGAACTACGGGCTTATTTGACACTCTTCAAATAGTGGTGTTGTACATGTCTGTTCTATCTTGCTGATCTCTTAAAGCCTGCGAGCAAAGTTGGGGGATGGGGGAGATTAAGGAGACCTCTACGTGGTCAGACGTAAGGTTTCCCAAGGATGCAGGTACTGTATTACTGATGGTATGTTTTATACAAGCTATACCTCCCCTCGCCTCTCCCTTGCCCCCCCAGCCTCCCCACTCCAAAGTCTTCGCCGTCTTAGAGGGTGAGAAAACACCACGACGTGCTGAAATAGCGTCATATGACAAAGACATTACAAAGACATCGATATCTCTGAAGTAGGTATGCACACGTTGAAAATGCCAGTTTTAGTGTCCATATAGTTCTATCGAACTCGCGATAAAATCAATTCCCATTTAAATTCTCATACATTGGCCGCGAGGACTCTGTTGTGAGCCGGGCCTCCCCGTGTTTTTAGCAGCTGTTTGCGGTGGGGAGGACACAAAAACGGCGTAAGTGTTTCGGATGGGTGTATCCTCCTGGCCAAGGTTGTTCAAACGTTACATAGCGCTACCCCACAGGATAAATCACTATACAGCGGATAAGCAATTGAAAAACCAATTGCATTATCCCATGTGGTTGGAGAGAAACGAGTGGATATATAGCGCTATCCACCTTTTGAACAACTGGGGCTTGAAAGTTATTCGCTCCTAATAGAATAGTAGAGATAGTGCTCTTAAGACTAGGGAGAAAAAGGGGAGCGGGGTGGGGGGATAAATGTGAGGGCTGTTGTTATTTAGTGCACAACTGGGACTCTATATTGATCTCTGGAAAACGACTCGTGTATTTTGCTCGGAGTTTCAGTATTGTGAGCCCTTGCTTTCGCATCTGGTACCCAGGGTAAAATACACAGCGCACGCTTGCGCCTATTGAGACTGAAGGGGTTCAACGTCTGTATGCCACCCTCTTTTTTTCAACCTTTACCGTCGCCTGACCGACCTAAGTGAGGCATTTTGAAATTCTTAATCCTCTGGGCCGGGTTGTTCAAAGATAACCCCGGGTTAGTGCGAAATTTTAATTCAGATATGAAAGGGTAAAAAGCAGATTCAGTTTTATTCTTTCTGTCTACAATTAATATTTTGACGATTGGATGCTCTAAAAAGAATCGAGAAAATTATCCGGGAAAATGCTTTTGAACAAAAGACAAAGAATCCCAGGTTAAAATTTAACCCCGGGTTAGCGGTAATTGGCCTTCGAACAACTGGGCCCTGGACTGTTAACTCCAACCTTAAAAGCATCAGATCGACATTGCCAAACGTTAGCTTTGAAATATTCTCTAAATTGATTGCAAAAAGAAAAAGCGAGATACTAAGTACTTATTTAATTTGCATGGCAGCTTAAATTAATGTGAATCTGAAAACGAAGCTTGACTTGACTTTTCCTGACAATCGGCATCTCCACACGTCGAAGCACCTTTGCAAGCTTGAAGTACTGCGGCTACGTATTGCCGCCTGTTATCATCTGACTTCTGATTGTTAGGAGATTTTGTAGAAGCGGGCTTCTTTCTCTTATCAATAAACTCCTTGACCATCTCTTCAGTAGGATGTTTTCCATCCACGATGGCCTTGATCGTCTGCTGCACAGTAAACCCTAATTTCTTCACGAGATCTTTCCTCGTTACATTTTGTGCGTCGTCGTTGCCAGGCAGGAATTCCAATTCTTTGTCCAGTTTTTGGAGGGCTATTTTTACCATCAACTTTGTCCGCTTTTCTTTTTCCTCCCTGGTTTTCTTTTCTTGCAGTTCTAGTTCCTCCACAGCACATGTATCCTTAACGTAAAAAAAATAAAATAACAATAGAATAAAACACAGTCAAACCTGTATTAAGGGGTCACTTACCAAAGTCCCGGAAATCATTTCCCTTATTTCATTTATGTCTGTAAAAGCTACCTGTGATAAGCGGTCACCTTTCTCCGAGGTCCCAACGAGTTAATCTTTATTGTTCTCACCTCAGGTTACTTTGTCAAGAGCGGACTTTTTACTATCGCAATAGAAGCAACGAGAAGAAAAAACTCTTAGCGAGGCAAGAGCCATTAGGCCCTATCGTGGCTCTTGCTTATAGTCAATTTGCTTGTAGTCAATTTGCCGTGTATTGGATATTGAAGGTTTTTTCACCATCCTCATTATTTCCCTTGGGGAATGGCAAACTGTCTATATAAAATTCATCTTAGCCGCGGCTCACTGGGCAACCAGAATAAAATTATTGTAGTAAATAACAGGACGGTGCATTCTTACTAAAAAATGTTAATGTTCTGTACAGAATGTCCAATGTCAATTTCATCGAGGTATATACAGAGCTTCCATTAAGAGGCGGAGGCCGGGGATTTCCCCGGGCTACTGTTAAAGGAAAATAGAAGAAAAACAGAACCAAACGAAATCCCAAGCTGTTTGATTCCCCACCTACTTGTTGTATTCACCCGGCATCTTGAAATCTTAGTGACAACCCTGTACATACGGACTGTATATTGAAAAATTTGGGACTGAGTCCATGATGTAATGCATGATGTGCTAACGCTGGACAACATTTAAAACCAGGACAAGGGGCCGAAGACAGTTTCGCTACCCTAGAAAGTAAGGATCTGTGGAACAATTAGTAAATGCTGTACTGGTGTTTTGTCAGTTTCATTTTACCTTTAAATCCTCAAATTGGAAGCTCGCCACATTTTCCCTTGTCAAGGTCACGAATTGCGTTAATCCATGTAAATGAGGCCATAGGGCCGCTGTCAGTGGTCGGTAGTCGAAATAATCTTCCTCTAAGGGTACAATCCCTCCATGAAGCTCCCATTTCCAGGGAAAAGGATGGCTTTTCTCTAAAACAGAAGCATTTGTTAACATTTTAAACAGACAATATAATTACGGCTCATCTTCAATGAAAGAGAATGGGGATAGGTCCCATTAACGTTTATCCTCGGGGGGTACTCCCCAATAAGAGTAACGTGGGTGCTCGTCGGAAAATTTCGAGAACACCCCTAAAAGGTACCAGAATCTTGTTTTATGGGCGTGTCCCAAATTCATTTCCACCCATAAGAGGTACCAATTAAATAAACACAAATTATAGAACTGGCAGAACTTGGTAGTCCCGAGTTCAAATCCTCGACCACGCTTGTACATAGCTAACTGACTTGCCTCCCCGGCCAGTTGGGATTCTTAACGACCCTATTATGTTTGGATTAAATTATTTGTTTCAGGCATTTGCTCGGCCCTAGTAGCATCAGTGTTATAAATATTGCCGCGGGTAAATAACAGAAATTTTATTTATTTATAATGCACAAAATGGCATTTAAATATGATCTAATGTGCACATTTTTTAAATTATCTAGAACGTATGGGTAAAAGAAAACTAACTGATACTTCGGCTTTCATCTCCCTGTTTAAAACAGACCAACAGAGCCTTAAACAATGTTTAATGCTACCATGTTGTAAATGCTTTAAATCAGTTGTAATTTTCAGTGGATGTCCACTAATCAGTCATTATTGGTTAGGGTTAACTATAGACTGAAGATATTCATCGTCCGCTAAAGTATGGCTCTAAGAATTTACTATAATACCACTTACCTGGTTGTACAAACTTCACCATCCAGTCAAATCCTGGACTTTCATTGGACAAGACTATATTCGGTACCAGTCTTTCTTTTAGTAGCTTCTTAAAGAAGGCGGCCCACAGCTCATCAGTGACGTAATCGTGTTCACTTGAGTGCAGCCCAAACACATACATACCAGCCGCCATGAGCTTAACCTCCACATTTTCTATTTCTTCCCTGCGACCGTTTTTGTCTTCTTCGAAAACCGCCAGAATCCTGTTGTCCACGGACAAGGCACATAGCACAGGTTTTTCGGAATGAAAACCGTTGGGTGCATAGCATCCTAAAGAGAAGGGAAAATTTACTTAACATTCAGCTTTGCTACAAGGCCCTAAAACACTAAACTGCGAGATATAGGCTCCTACTCACAGGCTCCTGACAGGAAATGCGGTAGACCTTAAGGCCTAGTGTAAAAGCCTTCTTTTAGCAAACTGCAGTCCGTTGCGTTAAAATTGATTAAGAATTAACAACAGCTAAGACCAAATGTGTCGTGGGTAATCTTGCGGTAATAAAAAAGAATTTTGAAAGTTATAGAAACTATTCCTTTACTTAAGTTTGTCTTTTGGTCGAGCTTTATGGGGGCGAAAACCCCGGTGGTGTGGTACAACCGTTCATGGGCGGGGTGAATTGATATCAATTGGGACGCAAGTCCTCTTTCATCCGCTGTCACCGTGGCGAATTCAGTAACGAATAATACCTTTTTGAGACTTGAAATACCCTTCTATCGGCCTTTTAGTCTGCAAACTTTAACAGGGGTCCATGATTACCTGTTTGTTTAGTATGCCTGTTTTGAGTCTTTGGTTGAATTGGTACCATAATTTCTTTCTGGTATTGTAGGAATTTTTCTGTTGAGAACTCTCTCACAATTCAAGTGACTACGCGCACAAGTTCAATAAAATGGGCAAACAGTGTGTTTGCTGCTGAATTGACCTGCGTATTCAATTTGTCTTCCATCATTTTCGTATGATACTATGCATAAACCGAGTAATCATAACCCAGAGATTCGAAGGAAAGCCCTCACTGCACTCGGATACGATATTGCAAACCCAAGAGATCTCTAGAGCTCGTTTGTCCCCGTACCGTCCCCATAAAACACCTTAACTAACCTGGAATTCGCTCAGAGCATAATTTCACGTTTTCCAAAAATCGATTTTCCCATACAGCTACAAACTTCTTTGGTTGATCTTTATCCTTTGGGGTTGCTTCCGGGCTCTAGATTACGAAAACAAGAAATTATTCAACTACCAGGTAGCAGCAGTTATCTGTGGACTGATTACCAGCTGGAAAGACGGTTCAAACTAAACACACTAAACAATTTACACCTGAATTTATGTAGTATTCTAAACTACAGAATGAATCAGGCAGACCAACATACGCAGTTTAGCCTGTAAAAGCATATTCAAACAATTAACAAGAACATGTGCTTAATCAGTTTTACTATCCAATGTTCCCTAGTTATCAGCAAATTTTACACTGTTCAAAGTTCTCTATTTTTTCGTAAGATGGACAGGATCGAACGCTTACCAGTTTGGACGGCCATCTTGGAGACACAAATCGACGATTTTACGGAAAAAATTGGGGACTGTGAACAGTTTACGCAAATTATTGTTGAATGGATGTTAACCATAATGCAAATCTAACTGTAGTTAAGAACCAAGTCAATGAATAAAATCTGAAAAATCAAATCAAATCAAAAAACATGAATTCCTCGCCTTGCTCTTGTACAGTTTTTCAGTCCTTTCCCGGCATCGTTGTTCCTTGCGCATCAATTGCTTGACTCTCCTTTTAAGGTCTCCCAACTCTATTTGATTGACAGCTTCCTTTACAGCAGACACCTGCTTCTCCATCACCTCTAAAGTGGTCTGAAGACTAAAGAGGTCACGTGTACGTACTTCGGTTCCGTCAACTTTTACGGAACCCTTGCCGAGCGCGAAGAGGATGTGCTTCCATTCGTCCCACAGAATCCTTAGGTTTTGAGTCATTTTTTTGAGAAACCTTTTACTATCTGCAGATTCGCGCTTGCTGATGTACCCAGAAACCTCCAGAGTGGAAGAAGACCATAGGTTTTGAGTTCCTTTCGTTGCTTGATTGTATCCCGAAGCTTGAAGCTGAGCTATGAGAGTTTGATTCTCTTCCAGAGATAAGATGTGAGCTTGAATTTTTCTGTGCAATTCCGGATCCACGGCGACGCGAGCACTCTTTCGATCACTTTCTTCAACAGCCGAGTGAATTGAAAAGATTTGCTGAACAACGCCTTGTGTATGAGAGGCGAGGGTTGGTTTGACGGCAGACCGGGACAGCCAACGCCTTAACAACACCAGTAATGGTTCAAATACCTCATTGTGGCGCAATATGTGTGGAAGGTTTTCATGTAAATAGGATGACTGCCTTGTTGCACATGATTGTCCTCTAGATTCTGCGTTAACTGCAGGGCTTGCTTCGCCACCACTGACTACTCCAGCATCAGACTTATACTGTTTTCCAAAGACTTCAGTAAAGAGAGCCTTAAGCACATCCTCGTGAATCATGTACAAATCTCCACCATTTGGTCTTTTTTTTCCTTCCCTTTTATATGCTTTACAAAGCTCATCACAGGCTTCAACGACTATTTGCTTGATAACAGCGTCCTTTCGACTTTCCTCGGGTTTTCGAAGTCTCAACATGTTAATGAATTCACCTAGCAATCTTGCCAATCGAAGGCGTTCCTTGGTTGATGGCTCCTTGATGCCTCTTTCCAAGGTAATAGTACCACCAAAATCATGTTCAGGAAAAATGCAACTGTTAATTTCTTCAAAAATTGCTGAACCGATCTGCTGTGAATTAGAATTCAGGTCAACAATGGCATCAACATCTCGTGACGACAATTCCTCAAACGGCGTCGTCAGGAACGCTACACACCAGAAGTCAATGACATGGGAAGAAAAGCCGCTTGCTATCATCTTCTCTCGCCATTTAGGTAAACGGTTAAAACCATACTCGTCTTGTGGATCGCGTAATAAAAGCAGTTCCTTGAACTTGGCCATGAGCGAGTCACTCGAGTCTAGGCAGAATCGGCCAAACGCTTTAAGCAATTGCCAAACAAATTCACTCTGGGAAGGAAGCTCTTCCTCTTGACAAACTAAATGCATGCTTTCTACAAGCCTCCTCACCTGATCTTGATTTGACCAGGACGATACGACGTCTGCTAGTGTCACAGCTGCAGGCATATTTGTTTGAAAGAGGTTTAGAATCTGTGTCTGCACGCTGATCGGTAATCGTCTCTCTAGAATGCCAATCAAATGCTTCAATTGTGGTTTAACCAAGAGAAAGCAGGGATCTCGATGCCAAACAGGGGCAATTGTTTCCGACTGCGTTGTTCGCATCTTTTCTAGTGTGGCACTGACAACAGCTTGAAACTTTAGCAAGTCTTCCTTTCCATTATCGTCTGCCTCGCACCTCTTCTTGCAGGCCATGAGAATAACTTCCGAGCATTGGTAGACGTAGTGACTATCAACTTTAGCCCAGTGAAGCATTATTTCTGTCGATGACGCCTCCGATGCGATGGACAGGAAAACTTTCAAGTAGTCGTCGCATAAAGTCAAACTCTTTGCACATTCATCCCTGCAGAAGAAACGCTTATGCCCAAAAGAAAGATTCCAAAGCAAAGATACAACTTCAGCAAGGTCTTCCTCTTTCCTGAGCGTACGTTTAACGTGTTCAATCATTTTCAGGGCAATCGTTGCTGGTGTTAAAATTTCTGATTCAATTGCTAGAGATGAACTTCCTTTGTTTCCTTCTGCAGAACCTGCGTTCAAAATTTCGTCTCTAGAACTGCTTTCTGTTTCTAACCTCGTCTCATGGGCAATAAACTTGACACAACCTTCGTGAATGTGTACGTCAGAGAAAGTAAAGCACCTAAGTCGCTGATCATGTCGAGAAAGAGAGCTGGAAAGTTCGTATGCCAGAACAGCTTCGTCAGTTGAAAGAGAAGAATTGAGAACAAGCAACTCGAGATCACAGCATGCGATTCGTCTTCTAATGTGGTCGTAGCTTAATGTATTGCACAAGGTCTGCAAGTTGGTTGTCTTCTGCAAAATGACTTGTCCTCGATCTATCAGTTCGCATCTTTTTGGAGTGTCAGCGATAGAACTGTACACTATCCAAAGAAGTCGTGGAACCTCCAAGTAAGAGAGAATAGGGAAATTTGGTAAGAACCCCCAGTTTAGTACAACGTCGCTCAGAAATCTTGTTCTCTCTTGTTTTGGTACCCGATTTTCTAGGAGATAGCGAAAACTATCAATGATAAACGTGTCTAGTTCTGGAGAGACGCCCCGAACAAAGGTTACCACTTCCTTCAATAGCTCTATGAAATTCTTCACTGAATTTGACTCTTCTGCAGCTACTTTAAGAATGGCTACGACATTATCAAAAAAAGCTTCGTCTAAGTGCTCTTGTGAACCAATGAAATTATAAATGTCAGCCAGTTTACCGCTTGAACAGTAGCCAGATGTCATCGTGGAGAACAGGGAGCATAACGAATCGTTGAGACCTATGGGAAGTCTTGATAACTGAGACATCATGGCTGGATTTTCCAGAATAGCTTCAATCTCATTTAATTCCAAACGCATGACGTCTTTGTTGATTGTTTTGTCATCGTTTTGCAACTGAGAAAACGGTATCATATTACATAATACATTTACCACTGTCTCTTTTGTCAAGTTGCTTGGGTCTCTCACAAAAGTCTCAGACACTTTTTCGACTAGTGAAAGTTTCTCTTGGAAAGTTAATACATTTGACTCTACGACATTTAACAGAGATGAAATAAACGTTTGTTGTTGAAACTCAACCTCGTTACCAGGGTTCTCTGCTACTCTTTCAACAACTTTCACAGCGCTTTCTCTTACTTGGAAATAGAGTGCTAACATTTCGGTTGGAGAATTTACTTCTGGTGCATGTTGAAAAACAGGTAAACACCACTGCGACTCAATCTCTTGGAACATACCCGACGATATTAACCTGGGAACTTCAGAGCAACATAAATGGACGATCACTTGTGGTGAATTAAGTACTGAAAGTTGTTGCGTGTAGAACTGCAGACACATATCTTTGTCTTCTCTTAAAACATCAAAAAAGGCTGAAAAAAGAAGGTCAAAATATTTATTTTCTTCCTTCATGACCAAATGGGGGCGTCTTTTCACCAGTTGCAAGATTTGTATACCACACGACAAACCCTTTCCGGTTTCCTTTGACCTCTGTAGTACTTTTAATCTACGGTCACCTGAAAGTGGACAGCTTGATACTAGTGAAAAGAGTCGGAGAGTATCTGGTGGAATCGTCTTCGCAATAGAACAGCGCCTAACAAGATGAAGAATTTCAGAAAAAATTTCATCTTTAAGCTCCAGATTTTGGTCTGATGCTAGACCTTTAACAACTTCTTGGAAAACGTTTTTAACTTCTCGTTCCTTGAAGAGTTTTGCCAAACCAATAAAGTTCCTAATCAGTTCCTTTTTAATAATGAAATTCTTGTGTTGACCTAGACTCAGCTGTTTGATCACGTAAACTGAAAATTGAAAATCCTGTATGGAAGAAATCTTATCCAGTATGCAGGACATAAGCAGAAACATCATCTCTCCTTTCATTTCCTCAGTGCAGCACTGTTGGGCAATCCATTCTAAGAAGTTAAGAATTAAGCGCAGTTCATCGCCGCAAGGCCTTATCGGGCGCCTTAGGTCCAAGTAAAAAGAACAAAAAAAGTCATCTTCCAGCCGTTCGACGGCTTTATTGATAAGTTCTTGAGCTTTTTTAATAAGATGGACTAGTACATCTTGACGACTTTGATACGATTCTGGAAAGATCTTTAAAAAAGATGCAATAAAAGGACACCAAAACGTTACCAGTGGTTTTAAAGACTGTGGGATCCGAAGGCAAGTCGAAACCACAAAGTCCACTGTTTTTGCAGCGCTTTCTGCTAAATGACTTTGCTTCTCGCTTTTCGATCCTTGTAAAAGCAGACCAATCAAATGTGAGAGGGCTATGTAATCTTGATTTTCGGGAACATTCTCTTTCCAGAATTGCAACAATCTGTTGACAAGTCTCCCGTCTGGGTATAACTTTAAAGCTTCAAAGACAAGTTCAAAAGCATCTGCTTGTGGAAATTCAGGTTGCAAAGACTGCTCATTAATCTTCAGATTCTGCAATGATGGCCCATCTTTAAAATACTGGTCAAGAATACCTTTTAAGACTCCATTGCTAACACTGATGTTTGCAAAAAGCTTAAGAGATGTCATTCTTAACGATGGAGGGGAAGAATCACAATTAAAATGATGAATGTGACCGCATAAAATACGCAGCCTTTCCTCGTCCAAGGGTAGGGTAACTGCAATATTGCTGCTTTTCAAGTTTTCCAAGACTTCTGCAAAATAACAGACTTTTGACTCGTAGACGTTAATTGGTTGAAGTAACGGAACAGGGGAATAAGGATGTAACACTATCTGGTGTTGTTTTGTACAACATGGATCGTCCGTCTTGGCTAAGGCGCAAGCGAAACCATTGCTGACGTGCTCAAATTTCAGAAGTTTTACCCAGTTTGACAACAATACTGGTGTAACCACGTGGTCACTGCGCCAACCGGCCACTTGCTCTCCAATGCAGGATATTGATGCGTCTTTAGAAGCAAACCGTATCGTTTGATCGACAATTTCGGCTAGGTGACCTTGATCTCTTCTCGTTTGAAATATCGCAAGTACTTCATCAAACAAACTTTTGGCCCCTTTGATCCGTAAGTTAGGATTAGCCACTTGCGTAGTGTTGTCACAAACAATGGTGGCGAGCTTTCCGGCCTGGAAAATCTGTACAAGCTGGAGCAGTTTGGAAAGTATCGCAGTAGAAAGGCACTGCGATGAGTGCTCAGGGAAACAAAATTTTAAGGCCCTGGCGAAGTAATCAAATGCAATCCGTTTTTCAACGTCAGCCGTATAACAGGAGGAGAAACAAATTTCGAAAATATTTATCACTTCCTCGCAAAATTGTGAATTTTCTATGAAAGAGTTTTTACGTTCAGCAACACCAAACTTGAAGCACTGAATGACATGTCTGGCCTGTAAGCGCTGGACTGTTTCGAAGAAGGCAGACTTTTGGCCGTCGTCTCGAAAAGGAAGAACTTCCAGTTCTGCTAGGGCTGTTTTCAACTCATCGTCGGCAGGAGTGTCACTGGGAACATTTAACCTCTCGCCCACGCTTTGCTGAGGATCAATGTCCGTCATTTTTAACAGATAATTGTGGCAATTTTCATGGAATTAAAAGTCCTCAAAGAAAGAAGGAACCAGGACTGCGGAGAAGATCAGAAAAACTCAGATTATGACATTGGCTGTTCTTTTTTGTTGTCTCGGTTTTATGACTCTTTTCTATGAATGTCACTTGTAAAAAAATTATGACTTTATTTTCTGTCATTTAAGCACCCTGTCATTAACTAAGTAATTTCAGGCTGTTTAAATTATACAAAATGTATCATGGCTCTTGAAAATATTCATAACATTTTTGAAAATGATGTAATGACAGAAATGAACAGAAAATTACAGGCATTAATCAGCTAAAATTTACAAAAATGGATGGCGGAAAAAAAAACGAAAAAAAAAAAACGAAAAATAGCATTTTAGAGACATTGTAAAACAGAGATTACCTCAACTACTATAAAACACATTCTATCTTTTACATCTCAAGGAAAATCCCCGTTTAGCAACCACCTGTAACTTTTTTTGTCTTTGTCGAAATATTTAATGATCTATAGAATTTACCCAATTTATCTCTGAATAAAAGGCGGAGCCTCAGATATCCTAAATTTTTTCAGACATTTTGGGCATCTTGCCTTATTTTAAACAGCCTGGATTTCCTTCAGTTAATGAGGTGCTTAAATGACAGAAAATAAAGTCATATATTAAAATACTAAAATTTAAAAAACGGATGACGGAAAAAACCGGGGAAATAACTATCTGAACTATTATAGTTTTTAGAGAGAATGGTACTGTTGGTTCATATAGCCAATCGAAGTCTAGAATGGCATTTTCCAATGATTTATAATAATGATAATAATAATAACAACTTTAATGCAATACATCCACTACGCAGCATCTCTAACGAAAATTACAAATATTGCAATTAAAAAAAACTATATAAGTACACTAAGATATAATACGATAATAACCATGAATATTTACTATTAAACCACTAATAAAGGAAGAACACGTAGGCACAACTGTATGACAACATAAATAGTGATCAAATAGAATCAATAAAAAAGGCCATGAGAACTGATTTAGTATTTCCTGGAAGAGTAATAGAAAATAAATTTTAAGCCTTCAAGAAATACTGAAGAGAGAGGCCGCGAAATGACTGTGCGGAGCAGCATAGACATTCCCGGAATCTTGGAATCTGCCTTGTTTACAAATGGTCACTTTCGACCACAAGTTTTAAGAGTTTGTACTGGTTGTCCGAATAACGCGTCAAAGACCTAAACAAAGTACGTCCTTCACGTTATAGTTTCAAAAGTATTAAAATTGGTTTATTTCCCGTAATTGTTTCATCTACAAAGGAATGAAGTGGGCTTACATCACGTTGGGCTCAGTCAAGGCCCCTGATCCGAAAAATAATCATTAATTGGCTTCCTTTCCTTTAAATTATTCCTTATTTTTTCCCAACCCCATGCACTTTTCCGTGTCAGAGCTCTGTCACGCGCCACCCTTCCGTTGTCGAAAATTTCGCAAAAAATGGAGAAGAATGTGGTGAATGAACAATAATGATATTGTTCTTCTAGGTTAGAAAATTACAGAATTTTCAAGATAACCACCAGTTTATAATCGCAATAAGCGAACTGCCTCGATTTTCCTCCTCGAGGGAGGAGCGCGGCCCTTTTCCCGAACAGTGGCTGGTAATCGAGCCACGACATGACGAGAGTTCTGGGAAATGACGATTGGCTGTCAAGTTCCTAGTCAAAAATATTAGTATTGTCACGGTTTTCGACGCCATCTTGACGAGTAGACAACCGCGTGAGAAATTACAGTGTTTGTATCTGATGTCGAATAATTTGCGTAAAACGGCTGTTCTGAAAAAAATATATGAATTGTAAACTAATTAGCTTCACTCCTAAGAAATCTACTGAAAAAAATTGAGGGCGTTACATGCGCTAGAAGACCTAGGACCACTTTTTAAAATTTTCTTTACATGTCTGCAAGAAAGTCCAGGGAAAAATTACAGACAAAGATATGGAAAATCTAAAGCAAGCCTCTGGAGAAATTTAAGCACAGGTACGCGCCCAAACGTTTTTAGTACAATTCTTTTTTCAGAACAGCCCCGTTCTACGGAAATTATTCGACATTAGATTCTCATACAAACACTGTAATTTCTCACACGTTTGCCTACTCGTCAAGATGGCGTCGAAAACTGTGACAACTTCTATTGTTAAGTGAAGGTTTTACTTCTTATATGCTTAAGATCAGGGACCAATCATCGAAAATGGAATTAGATAGCAAACGATTGACCAAGAAACCTCCTTACCTTTTTCCTTTCGTTCCATTTCGACGTCTAAGAATATGTGCTTTGATAAGCGTTTTCAGTTCCGAGAAATTTACCGGAAATCGATCGAAAACAAAAACATTTCTTGGAAAACCAGCCTCTTTTCCGAGGACACTGGGTACGGGCGCCTCTGTTAAATACAGCCGCTAAAGGCTGGTTTCACTAGCGACGGAGTCGGAGTCGAAGTCGTAATCGGAAACGTAGAACTTTACGATCAAGTGAAAACATCGTTCTAATTCCGCTCACGACTCCTTCGTTTATGATCAAGCAAAAAACTGGGTCGTCGGAGTCGCAAGCAGAAGCGGAAGAACTAAACCATCACAAAGCGTGGGAACGTACATTGTGATTGGTTTATCCTTCCGCTTCTGCTTCCCACTCCGACAATCTGGTTTTCACGCTAGATCACAAGCGGAACGTAAGGGACGGAGTAGTCGTGAGCGGAGTCGGAAGAAAATGAAAACGTTCTGATTCTTCTGAATCCGATTCCTCCGCTTACGACTCCTATTTTTGATGTTCACTGGGTCACAGAGCGCGACTCCGCTTACGACTCCGACTCGACTCCGTCCGGCTAGTGAAAACCAGACTTAACAACACTCACTATGAAGCAGCCACCAGTCCAAAATAGCTTTTTTTTCCCCTAGCAGTGCTTAGTTCGATAATATTTTAAGCATGACCAATTGTATCAGTCTGTACGTGCTACTTTCGACTTCAAAGTTCTCAAAATAATCTGCCCTCAGAGGCTTAGCTTTCCTAATCGTGCTTTGACTTGATCTTGATGTTCTACGTGCATCAAAGATATTCAAAACTTTCGAAATGGCAGCTATTGGAATATAATAAGTTTCGTTGGATATTTGAGCTGCCTGGCTGCATACTAATACCTCTTTTTATTTGTTCAAAAACTTTCTGATCTATTTTATAGCAGTCGGGAAAATATAGGTAAAATATATTTATAATATTCCCGACTGTAAAATCAGCCTTGCTTCTTTTGTTTTATATTTTCACTTATTGCTGATTAGACCCTTTATTAGGATCCGGTCATTCTTTTTCGTAAGCTGGTCCTTGCTTCAAAAATTGAATCTATTTTATAGCAGACGATTCTGCTCTTTTGTGCTAAGGATTTTAACTCCCACAAACGGGGTATTTCAGTCTTAAATCGCCGGGCTCTGACTTTGCGTCCATGACTTTTGGGTTTTTATAGGGATGCAGGATGCAGGATGCAGTGGTGACAAAATCCCTGATGATGATGATGGTGATGACGATGATGATGATATTAATAATTACACTTAATTTACTGATTTTATGTCCTGGACTGAATAATAGCTAATATTGAGAGCTAATAATAGCTAATATTGTTTAGCACGACTTGGTTTCAGACGTCGAATTTAACTCATTCGAATAAAATAGCTGTTGCGGAAAACAAAACTAAAAAACAAAAGCGGTTTAGTGAACTTTTAAAATGTATTCTAATGTATTTATACACTAGTTTATGAATTGAGTTTGGCACGGTAAAGCAGCACGACTTGGTTTCAAACGTCGCGCTACTGTCGTGCTAAAGTCGAATTTAATTCGATCAATTTAGTTCGGTACGGCAGTAGCACGACTTTTAAAACGGGTCTAAGCCTTGTATTGATCATGAAAGTCAAAACAAATTCTCCCACCATTTATATCTATCTATAAATTATATGAAATACCCTTCGGTATTTTTTTTCCCAAGTACACAAAGAAATGGGAAAATAACTTGGGTTTTGATATTTACATGTATTGCCAACAGAATTTATCATCGTTCTACTGATTCACTACACCGATGGCTGACGCCAGGCCCTGGCTCCAGTGCCGAGTGAGTGGGTGCTCTCACGCAAAATCGCTGGCTGTATTTCCTGTCGGAAACGGTTGTTAACAATACGCTCCCGAAGAAATTAAAGAACGCCTGATCAAAAGTAAAGTTGTTGCCAAATGGATTACAAATCTCCCTCGATCGGCTATATTGCTTGACGGATAAAAAGTACTCTTCACCTAAAACACCGCCGTACCTTTCTGTGTTTCCTTCATGTTTTCGGCTATTCTCTTCTGCTTTCCTAAGCTTTGCTTATCTATATGTCTTGGGATTTGATATTTACTCGTATAGCCAACACCATTTATAATCATTCTATTGATAGATGGCAGTACTTTCACTACTGCCAGCTGAAGCCAGGGCTCCGTGTTCTCTCGCAAATCGCTGGCGGTATTTAGCGTGTAACACGGTTTTGATCAATGGGGAACTGGCCTAATCGCAGGACAGAGTCAGGTTGTACCCGAATAGATAACGGCCCTCGATTGGCTCTAAAAAGACTAATGTTCGAAGGAACAAAACATATTTTTTAAACCCACCTTACCTTTCCTTGTTTCTTCCATGTATTCAGCGATTTCTGCTTTTCTAAGCATTATATTCTTTCCGGGAAAATAACCGGAAACGGAGGACAACAGAGGTGAGGTTTACTTGAGACACCGCTGACAAATTTGCGCGGCTACACAGCTGAACGGACGCGTGTCACAAAAAAATTACGGTGAAGGTAGTTCGAAAATGTAATTAATTCAATTGCACGTCTAATTTTACGGTATTTTTGGACTCAATGAAACTCACCTAATAGATTCATAATTTTTCTTTAGTTAAACAACACATTTTTCGAGAAATGGATGATATATCTAGGTTATTTGGGCTAAGCTTTTGTATGCTTGTCGGGTGCTATGTCGCCGGTGCTATTCCACTCGCCTTCACGATGTCTGAGGTAAAAATTGTGTGATGTTTATTATTTATTCTTTTACGGGTCCTTGTTATATGCGATGGCTCTGTAATTGCTAACTATGATTTTTGCACACAATTCAAATAACTCTCTGTATTGATGTTAAATTTCCTTAGTGATAATTTGTGACATGGTGAAATAGGTAAACTTCATTTAACTTAGAGATGTAAATGGTGTACAGTGTAGATCGATCTTCTAAAGACGTTAACAGCGTAATTAAATACGTAGCCTGATAGTTATTCGTTTGATGTTTCGTGTTTTTTAAGTAGCTAATAACATTCTAAGTTCAAGATTACACTTAGGCAAAATTATCCATAATGCGTGGGGGCTACATACAGAACATTTTTTTGAATATGCATTTGTTACGTTTGATTTTATACAGTGAGACCTCAATGTAATGATACCCTTTATAATGAATTATTTGGTATAATGGACGAAATTCTTTGTCCCAGTAATGGTAAAATGTATTTTAAAGAACCTCAATTTAATGCCTTGGCCCGGCGTTGCATCAAGGTTTCCATTGTTCTGACTGGTCCAGAAGCCTTCCATTGTGACCATGCTTGCATCTTTGTTATGATGTTTAGTTGTTTTGGGTTTTTCAATTTCTGTTGTTATGTGGGGGTCTACAGTACAGTGTACTTCCATGCAGTGTGTTTCTGTGCATCCCTTCAATAACTGAAGACATGCATGGAAGGTGGCTCTAAGTAACATTTGATCTCATTTCAAAATCTCCCTTTGCTTTACAAGATAACATAATTGTATTTAAATAGAGAATCTAGCAGTTAATTGGACTTTACTTGACACTTTTTCCCATCACTCCTTCTTACATGTCAAAGTATGAAAGGAGGAAATATTGAGAAAATTTTAAAATTGAATAATAATTGACAAGATAAACATGCTTCATTCTAATTTTGTTATTGCTTGTTTTTCCTGTTGTCTTAAACAGAAACGATTGCGGATGATAAGCATACTTGGTGCTGGTCTTTTGGTAGGCACCGCACTTGCGGTCATTATTCCTGAGGGTGTTCATGCTTTATATGAATCACAGGAACATGGTGAGCTCCATTGCAAACTGAGGGCTGGAAAAAAAAAACTTGAATTGCTGCTCGTCCTTTGGGCAAGCAGCTCTCACATTTTGCTTGTTGTGGCTAATGATTTAGTTGGAGGATGACTTGCCTCAGTCCATTGCCTTTGTGCAAGTTAGCTTTAAAAGTTACTTGCTCAGTAAGAAAATCTACTCATCCCACACTACTGGAAGATAATTTTTTCAAGCCCTGTTATTACTTTCCTTTACTAAAGATATGTATTTAGAATGTGGAGCCAAAAATTTCCTACAGCATAATATTGCATACCCATTACCACGAAGTCACTGATTTATTTAGCTTTGCCAGATATGGCCGAGACCACAGCGGATTGCAACAATCATTGTTGACCTGAAAAAATTCCTTCCCTAAACAGCCAAAAAAGAATCATGTAGCTGGTCGGGGAGGCAACACCACTGGGGTTTTTATCCCCTGCACATTTGGAATCATGGCAGTGGAAGAAGGATCATGAGACTTAACTCTGTCCTGTGTACTTGATGCAATAGGGGGACACATTCTTAAAAAATAATCACAATCGATGTGACCTGTTCAGTTTTCCTTTGTTTTCTTTCTTTTTTATTTAACCCAGGCTGGTGATTGCAGGGTTTGAAACTAAAATTTTCGAGCACTCTCCATCTGGTATGGGCGGGTGACATTTAGTGAAAAAAAAAAAAGATAGTCCCCTCCTCACGGCAGGGAAGTTTTACTCACCAATGCCCAGGTTTTTGTTTAAGTTCATCCTTCATGTAACAATCATCAGATCAGAAACCGTTTTATCTGTTTACAAATTAACCTGTTTTAAAAAATACAAACCAGGGTTGATGGACATTTCAGAATGGTAAGCTTTTAAAAAAGGTTAGATTATTTTTGAGTGGAAATTGAAAAGTGAAGTGAACTTTGAATACATATATATTGTGTATATGAAAAATGTACTCGGCAAACCAGGAGAGTGATCCTTAATTTTTACTCTGACATCCACCCGCTTTGGAACTCGCCTGGGTGAGTGGGTGAGTTCCAATGCTCATCCCTGTGATTTAACCTTATCATTTCTTCACACGTCTCTTTTATCTTTGACCTTATACATTCTACTTTAAAATTTGCATTTAAAATATTATTGTTTCTGCGGTTAACTTTCATGTTGCATCATTTATTTATGTTTTTCCTTTAAAGGACACGCTTCCCACACCTACTCAGAAGACAAAGCTGCAGAAGCCTTTCATTCTCTGGAAGATACAAGCAAAGTTCATTCACATGTAGATCTTTTGAAGCATCAAATCTCCCAGGTTGAACCTGATGTATTTATAGGGCTTTCCTTGGTCTGTGGCTTTGTATTTATGTTGCTAATCGATCACATCAGTGGCGGTCATTCACATGCGCCCTCTGGATCACAAGGTAAATGATAATAATAATCTTAAATCCAACTAGTGGTCTATTATCAATGCTGCATTCTGATTGGTTGAGCTACCACTAGGATATATGTTATAGCCCACTAGTAGCAAAAAGCACTGGCTTTGAAAACCAAAACAATGGTGGCTGAATCGAGTTTTGCTAGCTGAAGTTGTTTTGTCGCAATATTTTTGACCAACTAGTTGGATTTTACTAAAACAATTATTCCTCTCACCCTCATGGCCTCTAAGTCAATAGCACATGAGTTATCCAAGTCATTCCAAATCTTTACTGCCCTATAGGCGAAAGATTGTTGCCCAGAAGCTGTTTTGAAAAGCTGGATTTTGTTCTCTGTAATAAGTCATAGCAAAGGTAACTAGGTGCAAGATTATTAGCGCATTTGAAAGTCATAACAGCATCTCTAAGGTATAACTGTTTTTTAACAGGAAGCCAGTTAATCTGGTACAAAAGTGGGGTTACATGACCCTTTTTCTCTTGATCCGGTAATTATCTTAGAACCAAGTTCTGAATTGGCTTAAAGTTTTCTTTAAGTTAGCGGCGGATGTATTCGACCAGACTGTGGTGTTAATCAAACATCTTGCTGAACACTAGTGATGTGATCATTATTGAAAGTTTTTCCTTACCGAAGCAAAGTGATGCTGTGTCCATGAAGGAGTTTCAACTGTATTGCAGTCGTTCTGTATAAATATTATTGAAGGGGTAGACACAAGTCCACCAGTCGCAAAGGTTATTGAACTAATGATCACATGGTGATTACACATTGTACAAAATGTGTTGGCCTGTATACATGTGTTGTGTTGGGTGTGGATTGTAGTGGAGTTGGTTAGTGTGGCTTGGTATTTTCTGATATTTTCTATTAATCTTCATTAAATACACTGTAATGGGAAAAAAAAAGACTTTTACAGCTTCACCCATTACATCGTACAATGTTGTCCTTTTCAGGGTCTACTTTAGACACATTTACTTTTGCATATTTTATAGAAGAGCAGAAATCTAGTTTGGTGCTTTTGTGTGCTGGAATTTGTCTTGTAACTGTTTATTTATTTATTTATTTATTTATTCATTTTAATAAACTTCGCCAAGAGGCTGGGATCACCCACAGAGCAAGCTCCTATACGAGGTCAAGAAAAACTGTACTGGTATATCGGGGTATTCCTCGGTCACAACCTACCTTAATACACCGTTGACTCTTTTTTTTTGTATTGCAGGTGGAGATCTAGAAAGCAATGGTAGACCGAGACATAGCAAAATCACTGCCACGGTTGGCTTGGTTGTCCATGCTGCTGGTTAGGATATGTGTTATTATAAATACAATTTAGTACTTTCATGCTCTAAAGCCCCACTCAAATGGTCATCGCAATCTGTATAACATCAGATGGGCATCAAAAATTTTTTCTAACTCCTCTACCTATGACTATACTTTATTAATTGTGTGATTTTTAACAATTAATGAATGAGGCTTAGTATCTTATGAAGAATTTTGGAGATCGAGGAGGGTGTTATCCGTCGAGGCCGTAGGCCGAGGCGGATAACACCCTCCGAGATCTCCATAATTCTTCATATGATACAAAAGCTGAATTCAATAATTGTTTTATTATTTGTTCAAAATAATTCCTAGTTTAAAAACATGGCTAAAACATGCTTACCTCCATTGATCCATCGATGTTAAGTTCATCTTCAATAGTGTACGTGTAGGGTTGTTCAGCTCCGCAAATATTCTCCATATAGCAGATGTCGCCCTTCGAGTTTTCTTCTTGCTGTTCGTGCCATGTTTTCAGCTATTTTTTCGCCTAGTTCTTACTCTTGAAATGAGTGAAATGTCCGCCATTTTTCAAGTTCACAAACAAAACAACTCAACCTCATCCCCAGGTCGTCTCGGTTAACAGTGCATTAACCTGCAAGAACGCTGCATTTTTGACGTCATTTCCTCGCTAAACACAAAATTCTTCCAAATTTGGTCATCAGTAACTGGTTATGGTGAATTAAACGTGTGCTGTTAGCCAAACAGAATCAGGGAAATATTTTGAATGAATAATAATGTAAATTAAACAGTAAGACTGTTATTTGTTGTTTTTGCAGCGGATGGTGTGGCATTAGGGGCCGCTGTGTCTACATCCAAAACAGAAGTGGAAGTGATTGTATTTGTAGCAATCATGTTACATAAGGTGGACAATGATTTTCATTTTTTATTTTTATTATTAATATTTTATATATATATATATATATCAATAATAATAATATTTGGTACTGGTAATTGTAATGGTTTGAACATATTTTTTGTAGGCACCAGCTGCATTTGGTCTTTCAACGTTTCTTCTTCATGAAGTGAGTTTTAACATCATTTTCAATATTTACTCTATCATGAATTTTGCCTTTCCTGTTTCTTTCTTTCCACATTACATGTACATGTCAAGGAATATTTATTCTTTATCAACTATAATCTTATGTTACACTTCCCTTTTTGTACGTATTCTAGCCCCCCAAAAATCACGCCTTCACTAACAATATTTTTGATACTATAATAGTTGTAGCTGGGCATTATCGTTAAATTCAAACATCACGGCTTAACTGACAGACGACCAATAACATCGCGACATAATTGACCAATCAGATCAATAACCATTGTATAATACCATCAACTGATGTGATACAACTCACTTTGACTCTGAAGATGACTACCGCACAGGTTGTCAAAACGTCAGTCACTGTCAACAACAACAGTCCTATTCAGGACTGCGTTCACCCGGACGATCAAACTCAACCTTTTCAAAATTATTTTCTAACAAACCCAGTGGTTCTAAGTTTTCTGGAGAGATGTGTACTTTTTTAGTAACCAAGGTTTAAGTCAGATCACCTCATGACATGTTCCATTTGTACTCATTTATAGTACAAAACTGCGAGAAGCAAAAGTAATAAAGTTTCTTTGTCTTTTGTGTTTACTTTCAGGGATTGGTGAGGAATAGAATACGAAAACATCTTTTAGTGTTTGCAGCAGCAGCTCCAATAATGGCCCTACTGACATATTTTGGTCTAAGTCAGGTAATTATTCAACAGTGTTACATTGTATTACATGTAGACAAGCCTCCAGAGGAATCATCTGTTTTGAAGAAAATGAGACAAAAACTGCAGCAACGGATAAACTTTCAACAGCGGATCATTAGTAGCAAAGTTAAGTAAGCTAACAGTTTTTCCAGGGATTATTTCAAAGGCAGTTGTATCATCAACAAATTTTATTCTAAGGTTACCAGAATGCAGTAATTATGATAAACAAGATCACTCCTATTTTTGTGCCTTGTGGTATATCTCCCTTGGGCGATTTCCACTCATAGATGGTGTTCGCTATCCTCACCGCTTGGGTCGCATTTCTAAAAAATGCCTAGAGAACGCTATGATCACTCATATCAAAACCCTTTGAGTAATCAGCAAAAAAGAACCTAACACCACAATTTCCCGTATCAACTGCTTCATACACCGCCTGGAGTAGGTGTACCAATGCGTCAGCGAGGGAATGTCCCGCACGCTCATATTCGCTCACTTGTGAGAGAGACTTTCAGCACTCGAAGATAAAATTCGTATCCCCGCACGGCCATGTAATATCCTCCATATCATTAACCCTATTTGCAAGGGAAAACATATCAGGACAGTTTTGACCAAGATTCTGATAAAACCAACCCTGCTTGATATCCCTTTCGGTCAACCATTATATACGATTATTCTGGATTCTTAAGATCTTCAAGAATCAGATCTCAAGTCTCAAAACTGGACAATTGTGTTTGAGACCAGAGTTGTAATTCAGTTTCTTAGCGGAACCCAGAGAGGAGACTGTCAGCTAGCCTGAGTAACAAGTGTATCTGGGGAAAAGGGGGAAGAGACAAGTGAAACTTAGGGGAGAAAGCGAAGAGAGAGAAAACTCCCCTTTCTCTCCCCCCCTCCCCCTCCCCCTCCCCCTCCCCCCTTCGCCCTCTAAAATCTTCACTCCCCTGACCCCTGAGAAAGGCCTGATACTCAGGCTGTCAGCTTACCTTTAAATGGTACTTTATGTGTGACGACATTTTGGTTTACCTGACTAGGCGAGGTATCTTCAGACAACGTGATGTTTTTGAGAATTGACCGGTTTTATTTGATATATGACCAGCGCTGTCAGTACAGCATGCTTAATATAATCCGTCTGTTTCCTCTCAACAGAGCAGTAAAGAAGTCTTTTCAAGTGTAAACGGCACTGGCATTGCTATGTTGTTTTCAGCAGGGACATTCCTCTACGTTGCTACAGTTCACGTGCTACCTGAACTTCTAAGCATGAGTTCACAGTGTGACAATGGAACAGATCAAGGGGGCCGCTCTGGGGGAATGCAACGGACTGATTTATTCCTAATGGTGTTTGGAATAGTCTCACCTCTTCTTCTTTCCCAAACACACAGCCATGGCCATTGATGACCATGAATTAAATATATTTTTTGTGGATTTGAACATGCTATAGCTCTCTGAAGTGGATTCACGGATGGCATTTTAAAGTATACCCATTCATAAATACATTTCTGAGAAATTCTTACCAAGTGGCTCACCACGTATTAGGTGGCTCTAACATTCTATGCTGTTGTTAGGGTAGTGTCCAAGTGCAGAACTAATGAAAAATGCGTGGTTGTTTCCCAGTTTGTCGCCATGATGCTGTTAAAATGCTACTGAAGGTAGTTATATTACTGACTAAACCTACTAGTCTGTCTCTCAAATGACAGCTATATAAACCGCGCAAAATTTCTTTAACTTCTTCAATAACATTTTTGCAAGGAAATAGAATATATCATCAAGCTGAATCCCTACAGCCACTCAGTGTACCTATTCAGTGTACAGTGTAAATGTCAAGGTGACAATAATTCGATGCGCTTTAATTTCAAGTCAACTTGATCCTCCAAACTCGAAAAAACTTCAAGTCGAGTATTTCCAATTAAAAAATAAAAAACAAAAGAAATTAACAAATGACAATACTTATGATACAGAAAATACCTGGCGTGCTACGTACTTTTGAACGAGCAGAGACACTTAAATATGTTTACCTCTATTTACCTTTTTAAGTACAGTATGTAATCTCTCTTCCTCTGGCACGAAGTGTAAATGTAAACGAGAACCCTACAACTGTAAATGAAAAATATTCTAGCCGGAAAAACAGCAACCTCGTTACCATGGTTCTCTCCTACTCCATAACGAAAGTACTCCGGGAATGAGCTTGGCATAAGAGCCGTTATTCGTACAAACACGAAGCGGAAAGTACTGATACAATCGTTGAGCGAAGCCTTCAACCAGCGATCCACGCGTACCACGTTCTTCTCGGCTAATTCTTGTTGTACAGGGTAAACGATATTCAAATAATTTTCCTAGAAGTACGTTGCTTGGACGGAAATCTTAAAAGGGACTTGAGTGATTTTTCTTAATTACATATCGCTATATTGGTTGCCTTTATGTAACCTGCGAGCAGTGGTCAGAGTGGTTTCTCGTCCGGCATGGAGAAATCATTTCTTCGTAGCTAGATATTCGTAGCGTAGCCTATATTATTATTAACTTTTAATATATAATGGCAAAACATTCATACTCGACGCGAAGTTTTGAGAGAAGAAATATTTCGACCTCAACGCTACGTAAGTCGAATTAAATTGTCAAACGTGTATTTATAAAACTGTTGTAAAGTATGTAGTTTAATAAAAGGATTGGGTTCTAACTACAATTTCGTAATTATAATTATACTGTAACTGTGGTGTGAGCATAGCAAAGAAAATGCCCCCTTTTTCAGTCATGTCCAATGACTAAAGAATATTGAATAACAGAACCAGTTTAACCGAAAACCTTCGGAATCTTCGAGGGAATGGATAATCGGGTGAAGAACATGTTCCATTTGATATAAGTTCCATAGACTACGAGCAGTCTGCTTTTTCTTCTTAGTCAGTCGAGCTAAACGCGCGAGATGCTTAAATGGCCACACGCGTGGGTGAAGGCGTGAGAGGCCCTTTTTGGCACCTTAGTAAAATCGCCTTACTGAATGTGAAGCAAAAGAGAGACCGCTCGCAGGTTACAAAATCAATTCGTTTTCCCTCTCTCACCAAAGTTCAAGATGGCGGCACAGATATCAGAGGCATCCATCGAGAGTATAGTTCAAAACTACTTAAACATAGCATTGTTAAACGTATTTTAGTATTTAAACAGTAGATATAGGCATATTTTTATCCCCTAAAAATTTTTCATCTGTTCGGATTTCCTAGCTGAACGTCTAGTGATCCGAAAATTATAGGGATAAAAACTTACCTTTTCGAAAATTTCAGCCAGAAAAAAGGCTCCCGAAAAATTCTAGGTGATTTTTCAGGGTAAAAATCCGTTAAAAATGGGCATTATACCAATTTTTAGATGTTCGAAAATCCTAGCAGAGGCAGACAAACAAGAAATTTTACAACAAATGTTCCGAAAATTCTAGATCTCAAATCGTCTTCCGAACAGATATTCTCCGAAAATTGATGTTGGGTGCCCCTGAGATATCGCCGTGAATAGGCTGGAACTGGTGATTCTTTGTGAAAACTCGAAATGAAACATGCATTACCACCGGAAAACGGGGATTTTCTAGTGGAACTAGAGTTGTTGTTTATATTATTCTGTTTCGGTCCTCTTCGCAGTAAAGAGACGACCTTTCACAGCGAAACGTCCCTAGAGGCCTGGAGCGAGAAGAGACAGCTGTATTGGCAGGCTATAGCGGAACGTGTGAATAATTATAGAGGACTGCCCTTAAAAAAACAAGTAACAGAATAAACAAATATACAAAATAAGAAACTAATACAACATTTAAATAGCTTCCTTAAAAGACTCAAGCGATACTTGTCTTGGCAGTTTATTCCATTCCTGTCTGGATCTTGGAAAAAAGGAAAACTTTTTATAATAATGGGCAATTTAAAAGCACCTGACCAGATTCATACTATGCATGTTGACCGCTCATCACCAGCCTTACACTATTTCAAAGGTTTCCTGTCCAAAAACACGTCCCGTTTAAGATGCTAAATATTGAAATTGTATAATACCTTGTTTAACCAAAACCCTAAGACCACACCCTGTTCAGTAGTGACTCACAATGAGAATCACGCCGAGCCTACAAATGACCTTGTTTCTTCATACCGTAGATTACGCGTGCTTTACACAAATGCTTGGCAGAACACTACTTAATACACTACTGCTATCTTTTTCAATCTATTGCTAAACAGACACCGAATTAAGTGTACGTGTATCATGCAAACTATTACGGAAGTTGTTGAGAAGTTGAATACATGGAAGTTAAATTACTAAGGCCAATCTTGCTCCATGTAAAAACAATACACAACTTAATTTGAATAAGGTTTTCTGACGACAGGTGTGTACAGTCTTGAGATTGCGGTTTATTTGCCAAAGTTTGAGACGATGTGATAAGATTTACTTTGTTCACTTTAGATTTTTGACTAAGAGAGAGAAGGAATTAGAGCAACGAAGGAAAAAATGTACCAGTTTTCAAAATGTTTGAAAATCGATTTATTCCGAGTTAATTCTTACAAATCTTAAAAGCAAACCGACAGTGTGTCGTTTCTGGCATTTTATTATCAGGCTACATGTGGACATTCAGCTCATGAAAACAATTTTGAAAAAGAAAAACTAAAGGAACTGCACTCTGTCTGTTCTATGCCAAGTAAAAGTAGCGTAAAAATTGGTCTTCATTCTTATTAGATCACGATGATTCTAAACTCTTTTGTCTTTTTACGATTAAAATTAACATAGCAGCGCGCGTAAACAGGAACTTTTTCTCCAAGAACTTTTTCCCCGTGCCAATATAACCATTTATGAATCATGACACTGCATTTTCTCTCTCAATCGGGAGGACATTAGTGAGCATGCATTGACAGGAAAATTGCTGAAACTGTATATCTCGCACTATATGTAACTTTTGAAGAGACCTTCCAGTGTCGAGCTCGCAGTTCGCAGCTTCCAGCAGTGTCTTTCAGTGATACCAGTTTAACCAGTTAGTCACTCGCAAAGTCAGATGTCATGAAGGTTCCTTGTGAGTCAGTGTTGAAGTCACTGTTGGTTTGTACAATTTGGTGTTCTTGGCTAAATGGCATTTCAGAAGCGGATCAAGGTGATTCATGTTTCTCCTATATTTTCATTTACTGGTTAGTAATCTTATAAGGCCAACAACAACAACAACAACTTCATGGTACATCAATCAGATTATTGGGAATTAAAGTAGACCGAAAAGGAAAAAGGAGTATTTCTCCCAAAACACAGTTAGCTAAGCTAATCGAGGCGGAGGGTGAAGTAAGTGGAAAAGGAAGACAAATTCAGATCACTCGTATTTTAGTTCCTATCAAGATAATAAACACTTAATCATGAGCAGTATAGATCCATCAAGTTTTATCTTTTTAAAACGGAACAAAACTGTTTTTAGCCGTCTGTGAAGAATTTTTCTTTTAAAACAATGGATGTATATGGCTGCGGCCCACGGGTAAATTTGATGAATTCTTTCAGTTAGCGACCCTTTATTTTTGAAAAGAAGAAGAAGAAGAGTTTACTCAGCAGCAGTTTTGATCTGTTGTTTTGATCTGCTGCATGTTCAAGGAAAGATTGCAGTGAAGCATCCGTACAAGTAAATTCCCGGGGCACTGCAGTCGGTTTTTTTTCTGGTGGAAGAGAATTAATCGAAGTCCATAGTTTTTGTACCGACAATTTCTGCCACTCATCCTTAAAAACTTTGCAATGATGTTTGTTATGTCCCCTTAACAATTAAGATTCATGAATCTCCTTCGCGTTCCACTGAACAGGGTTTACATAAAATGAATACTTCAAGCCAGTTTGGTTTGATGAACGAAGGTAGTTCTGATCCGGTAGTAATGGTCAGATTTGATCAATGCTGCTGATGCAAGTTCGCCATGCCACCTCGGGTATTTGATTCAGACTATTCTCATCACGTTATATCACAGTAAAAAAAAACGCGAGTCATAGTAGAACTTTTTTTCCAAGTTAGCCCAAACAAGTTCTTACATAAATGGTAATTAGCACCATTTAGGTTCTTAAATAGGTTCTTGGTAGCTAAGACTTATTCCTTATATAAACTCAGCCTAGCAAATTAGTTTTTATGTAAAAATGACTATATGAGAAGAAAAACTGAAGCACTGACCACATGAAGTTTGAAGTCTCTTTGCCCAAGTGTACATAATTTGTTTTGTAGATTTCGGAAAGTGCTGATAAGAACTTGTTTTAAATTTTAGGCTTAACAGGTTCTTGTATAGAGGGGACCTAACTAGCAAATTTAAGCCTAACAGATTGAAAACCAGGTTCTTACTTGGCGAGGGTTTTTACTCTATTACTATTTCTACTACTTTAACGTAATCGATTCCTGCATCGATCTTAAGTGTTAGTTATTTAGCCTCAGAACAGCCTCTCCGTTTAGGGAAAGGGTAAAATAATCGCGAGCAGAGAGAATGGAAAGGGTGACAGAGCCTGTTCACCGGTTATTAATTATTAAGCTGATATTTATTTTACTTACTCTTACTGGATTTTGCAATATTCATGCTCGAGCTATTTTTTCACTTAAAACTTTAAGAAAAACGATACTTATAATTTGATAAGTGTCGGTAAATGTTCTAAAACCGATAAGGAAGTGTTTCGTACTAAGCATTGATGTCAAAGCATCAAAACGCAGCTAGATAGCCGACATTATGTTAATTTGAAAATGAAAAAGTCAAGTCAATAACAAAAAAAACTCAGTTAATGCCTGACAATCACGTTAATGGGATATACAACATGATTTTTTTTATCATTTACTTATTTTATTCATTTGATTTTGATTTTGGTTTTTTAGTGGGTTGCCACCGTCTAAAGTTTGAACCACCTGAGCAAGGCCGTCGTCTTAAGGGTCACGTGATTTCCAATCTTTCTATCGGTATTCATGGATCATGTCATCATTTCTGCGTCATGAAGAGAGACTGTGTGTCCGTTAATATTGGTTCAGGCGTAAAAGACACAGTGGTGTGTGAACTGAATGATGCTGACGTCGTACAACATCCCCAAGATCTGAAGCCTGCACCTGGTTGGGCCTATAGAGGAACGGAGGCAAGAACTAGCCAGATTATAAGTTTAGATAAATTGTTGTAAATTAAAGAATGTCAAAGCAGTCTTGTTTTAAAGCTATGCTGGCCATGGCAAATGACGTTTATTGTTGTTCTTGTTAATGGTGACAATGATGATGATAAAGGCGTTGAGGATGATGATAATGAAACTTAAGGAAGTGGAGATGAGGTGAAGTGCTGTTTAAGCAAGAGAAAGTTATGGCAATATGCTGGCAATGGCGTTTACGCCGTTGTCATTGTTAATGATGATGATGATCTTGGTGATGATGATGATGATGATGCTACAATGATGAGGCCGATAATGATATGAAGACCTTTACCTTATATGAATGAATATTGAAGGCCACTTGAATTGATAGGGTTCACTGTTACTGTTGGTGAATGGAAAAGTATTTCAGTATGCTAGCTCACCGTTGTTGCCGTCCGTTTCACTGACCTTCCTAATGATCATTAAAAGATGTGTTATTGCGACCGCGAGGGCAGGCAAAAGTGCTAAAATGTAACTCTGTGCCCGGCGAGCTATATAGAGGTCACAATAATGATATTTAAAAATACAAATTGAGCGTTCATTTCCTAAAATGCGCAGTTGACCTACCCGAAAAGCGGCTTGGAATCGAGCCGAAGGTAACATGAGCTAATCGGGTGCGCCCCCCTGGTGTTGGTATTAAGGAGATTTGATCCTAGCGTATTTTGTTCTCTTAGAATCCTTGTTCCAGTTACCCTTGCTTAAACAATGGCAGATGCCTGACAGGACACAGTGACAGCAAATATTTCTGTTTGTGCGATTCTGGATTTCAAGGGATAAACTGCCAAACTGGTAAAAAGAAGGCTCTAAAATGACACCCGCGAATCATGTTGATGATGATATCTCCCCTCACTGCATGTTTAGGTCCCTCACCACTCTCCCCTCTCTCCTCTCTCCTCTCCCCTCGACCTTAGCTCCAATCAGCTTGGTAAATTTTCGTTTCTTTTTACTCCAGCTTTATAAATTCAAAAGGTGATTTCAGTAGTTTCTGTTTTATTTACTATGAGTCCGGTTCTTTCGCGGAAATTATGACTAAGTTAGTTTACCTTCGGTAAGGCTGGTACTGAAACATTCCCTTACCATGGTATCCATGTACAGTGGAAGCTCCCATAACGGACACTCTTGAAGTGGACAGCTCTACTTGAGGCCACCATCGCAGAAACTCGTTTCAACTCCCATGATAGAAACTCTTTATCTTTACATTCCGGTGCGGATATTCTCGTAGGTGGCCGTAGATACTTTCAGGGTTTTGAAATTATACCAGTTTCAGAGTTTGTTTTTTTCTTTTCAGATACACGTCCGGTTAAACTTAAAAAAAAAAGAAAACACTTGAATTTTATGCTTGTGCCTGAATTACAGCGTCGTCAGACACAGTGGGGAGTTTAAGCAACGACAAAGGCGACGGCCTCGAAAACGTCACTTAAAAAGGAAATTTGCGCTGCTTCAAACTTTACCGCGCTTATTCCATCTCGTTTAATTCGTCAAGTGTTGGCAATTTTTTTTGGAGTTGAATTCTAAAGGACTGTATCAAGTTTAGGAAAAGAAAAGGAAAGTTGTTGTCTCGTGTTCCCGCCCTCGACAAAACGTGAAATTAGGCACTTTCAAGTTGTGGTCGTGCTACGACGGCAAAGAAATGTACAAAAAAGCGTGATGCACGTGCAGAGTTGTTGTTTTGCCAAACTAAACCTATTGCTTTTTTGCCGTTCTCTTTGACGTCGCCGTTGTCGTTGCTTAAGCTCCCTAGTATACAGCCAAACGCAAACAAATAGTTTTTTGCAATTCCCGGTATTTATTTGGAAGTGGACAAGCTCTCGTAAGCGGACAACTGACCCACCCTTACACCTCTAGAGGCCGCATGTGAGACCAACTATAGTAAGCGGCGAGCTTTACGAATACTGTTGGCTCCTTCATCTGTTCCTGCATGCATTTGAATTTAGACGAAGCCACGTGACCAAGAATCAATCAATGGCAGTTCCTGTGTTAATTTAATATATTTGAGTGAAAGCCCAAATAGGGAATGGCAATGTATGTGCTTTTAAAGCTTTCTCTTCTTATGAAAAAAATAGCCCTGCGATCTTTGTTCACGATAATTCAATACTGGTTTTTGTGTTTTTTAGACATAAATGAATGCCAAGACGACAGCCACGACTGTGATAAGAATACAAACTGTACAAACACGGTTGGCACCTTCACTTGCAGCTGTAATCCTGGATTTTTTGGAAATGGAAGTTCATGCACAGGTACCTAAAACTGAAAAAGGTGTACGATGAAATGTGGGTTTGGAACTGATGTTATCTGTAAAGGTCTGTTAATATAGTGCTCATCGACTTGTTGTTGTCTCGTGTTTAGACATCGATAATTGTGAGGACGAGAGCAGCCATAATTGTGACGTGAACGCAACATGTTCAAACACTGCTGGTTCCTTCAGTTGCACCTGACCTGTAATCCTGGATTTTTTTGACTGATTAGCTACCAAAATTAGCTACTATTTTTTCTCCAAACTAACCAACACTTATTTGTTGTATTAATTTGGTCTTTGGTCTTTTTCTTTTTTTTTTTGTTCGCTTTTTACCTTTTTGACCGATTCAGTCTGCTGCAATAATTTTTAATTTAGCCATCCAATGCAATTTTTTTTATGGATTCTTTCATGCCAATGTTTTGTTGAAGATATCGATGAATGTAAAGACGAAAGCCATAACTGCGATGAAAATGCAAACTGTACAAACACTAATGGCTCCTTCAATTGTAGCTGTAGTCCTGGATTTCTTGGAAATGGACAGTCATGCACAGGTAAGTAATTCAGAAGAAATTTTACATGAAACAGAATGTACGATTAAACACAGTTTGGAACTGTTGACTTGTCAATCAGCCACTAAGATATATGTTAACCCTCGGACGTACAATGGGGGGCGGGGAGGGGGGGTGTTTGCCACAACCCTTACAGTTTTTCTGCTTTTTTTCGTAGAAGATAAAACATCAGCACCTGAAGTTTCGTTTATCCCTCGCCCGCATTTGAGACAAGTTTAGCGACGGTCAGTTACTATGGTTACGAGATATGACGTCATAAGTAGCAGGTGGTCAAGTCATTTTTGACTAAAAATGCAACTTTTTTCAACTATAAAAGTAAAACTTGTGGATAAAATGATGCAAAGCAATTATTTGTGTGCTATTTTACAAGTTAAGCGCAAAAAATTATTAATTCTCAATGTTTTTATCTGATTTCTAATTCTTGATAAAATCCAAGATGGCAGACAAGATGGCGACCATGTTTGGTGACGTCACAGACCACCGTCAGCCCCACCACCCATGAAACATACCTTTGAATCATGATACACGAGAAGCTGGGGATATTGCTACCTTTAAAAAGCTTATAAAGGGGAGAGAGGCTAGCTTATTTATATTTAGTAGTTTTGGCATCACTCTCACCTGTTAATAATCCCAAACTGTATGTTAAAGAAGCTTGGTCTCAAGCCCTGAGTAATCTGTATAAAGTATATCATCAAGTGAGGGAAGTGGAATTAGAGGCACAAATACGAACAATCGAAGCCTCTCATGAAGCCCAGAAATATAGTGAGGCATAGAAGGCAGTTAATGAGATTACTGGAAGGAAAAGAGCTAAAGAAGGTCAAGTAGAGGGATCAAGCCCTGAGGAACGAGTGATCACATGGTTCACCCACTTTAAGAAACTCCTGGGTAATCCCCCAGAGGTAGAAGATCTGGACGAAGAAATACCAAACATCTTTGAGGACCTTGATATCAATGACGGCCTGTTCACTATAGATGAGCTCAAGAAAGTGAAATCTTCATTAAAAATCGGAAAAGCAGCTGGCCCGGATGCAATACCACCTCAAGTATTCAAGTTATGTGACTTTGACAACATATGTCTAGACTTCTGCAATCAAGCTCTGATAAAAAATGACAAACCTGATCTGTGGTCCTATATGAATATCATCCCTGTACCTAAATCTGGGGACTTGTCAAAGACCGATAATTACAGGGGAATCAGCCTGATGTGCATCATAGCCAAGATGTATAATCGCCTGATTTTAAACCGAATCAGGAGTGTAATTGACATCCGACTCAGAGTGAACCAGAACGGTTTCCGGCCCAAAAGATCTACAGTGGCCCAAATATTAACACTCAGAAGAATAATCGAGGGAGTTAAAGCAAATAACATTGAAGCTGTCATGACTTTTATTGACTTCAAGAAGGCATTCGACTCAATTCATCGGGGTAAAATGATGCGTATTCTTAAAGCCTATGGGATTCCACCTAACCTATTGCAAGCTATTGAGATGATGTATACGAATACAAAGGCCAAAGTGTTTTCTCCAGAAGGAGAAACAGAGATGTTCGACATCACAACCGGTGTACTGCAGGGCGACACATTAGCTCCTTTCCTGTTTATAATCGTGCTTGACTATGCTATGAGAAAAGCTATGGCTGGGAAAGAAGAAGAGTTAGTAGTATAGGGCGCACCGAACTATCCTTATTTTTTTGGGGGAATCTCATTAAGGGGGGGAAAATAAATTAACGTCGCTGACGTCATAGGCTATTGTATTGATCTCATGAATAAAATGCGAAGGATTCTCATTAACTGATCAGTAACCAGAAAAACCGGTTCCAAAAACAGGTTTCATGACAATGCTTCAATAGGCTTGCCTAGGCTTGCCCAGGCTCTTTTAACCCTGATTGGCTCATGTAGAATCTATTATGTATTCAACATAAAAGTGCGCTTTCCGTTCAGCATATTACTCTTGCAATCGCTTTGCTAAGGAGAAAGTCTTATTATCACCAATATTTTTTAAAACATTACTCCAAACATGCAAGTCAACAGTCCGAAAACAGTACTCGACTTAAAACTATTCACTGTGACCAAAGATAAATATTTTTATTCTACAAAACCATTGATTCTGTTTTGTCAATATAATTCAACCTTCAAACGTTTCTAGACTGTGGTATCGAGCGTTAACCAATAACAGGTTGGCCTTTTTCCTTTTAGACCTGTATCATACGAAACAAAACGAACGCAAGCGAACTGTATTTTATTATTCATCGCAAACTAATTTAATATACACTGAGCCAACATGAATGCTTGTCGCATAAATTATCCACGGGAATCAACTCAATTATATATAAACAATGGTGGGATTAATACGCGCGTGCTACAACCAGACTACACCTTTGTTTCGGTTAAAAAATACATTTATTGATAACAAAACCATCAAAGTGTTACAACAATAGATGAATAGACAGAGTTCCGGCTTAGTCTTCGGGAACAGTTTGTTTGACAAACAATCGATTGACTAAGAATTTCCGCTTATCGATGGCAAGTTCTGTCGATTCCAGCCAGTCATATCCTTCTGTGTCTTTGAGATCTTGGCGGGTTTCCATCACTTTTCGGAATGTCGGATCTTTCTTCATTGCATGCATCCACTGTAAAAACTCTAAGAACACTTTTCTCAATTCCTTTCTATATACTGGAAGCAAAGCATTTTCAGCTTTAATGCGGGCCACTTCAGGCGAGTCTCCGTTTTGTTCATACTCGTTGATCAGAGCTTCGAGCTGAGCTTCGTGGCGATTACAAACTTCATTTTGAATGCGTGACCAAGGATCTAGATGCTCCTCCTCCTCCTCTCCGGAAGTGTCCATTTCTACGCTAGATTGAGAACTTTGAGATGATTGTTCGCTTTCTTGTGAGCTTTCAATATCATCGTCATCATCTTCAAAATTTCCATATCCTTTTTGAACGAAATGATTATAATTGCTGAACATTGTGTTCCGAACTGCACGAGGTTTAAGAACTGACTGAATCAGAAACAGCGGCTTACTTCTTTTATAGCTATCGATGGAGGCACGGCTGCAAAGCACAACGGAACTCTATGAACTTTCATTGTACCCCTCCTGTACCCCTACTGTACCCGTCCTGTACCTTTCCTGTACCCCACCTGTACCCCTCCTGTACCCTTCCTGTACCCCTACTGTACCCTTCCTGTACCCCTACTGTACCCCTCCTGTACCCCTACTGTACCCCTCCTGTACCCTTCCTGTACCCCTACTGTACCCCTCCTGTACCCTTCCTGTACCCCTACTGTACCCCTCCTGTACCCCTCCTGTACCCCTACTGTACCCTTCCTGTACCCCTCCTGTACCCCTCCTTTACCCCTACTGTACCCTTCCTGTACCCTTCCTGTACCCCTACTGTACCCCTACTGTACCCTTCCTGTACCCCTACTGTACCCTTCCTGTACCCTTCCTGTACCCCTGAATTCTCTTAAGTACTCCCCACCATTGTAGAATAACTATATATTAAATGATTCTGTTAACTGTGAGTCATTTTTCATAAGCAGTCATGCCTCGAACGTTTCCTCGAATTTGTCCGCTATGTGGCAAACCTGGTGTGTCCAACTTGAGTTCTCATCTTGAAATTGTCCATGACTTAACCGGGCTAAGACGAACACGACTCTTAAAATAGGCTAAGGTTTCTTGGGAATCAAAAAGAGAATATATTTCTACAAGCGTCGACTTACCTCGTTGTTCATCTAGTTCCACGAGAAAAATATGTGAACCAAGAAAAAGAAGAAGACCAGTAAACGAAACGCCGAAAACTTCTTCTACCACGAAGAAGGTAAAGCTTTCCCATGATGTTTCCTTGGCAACCGAGCCTTATCCAGATTTTATGTTTCGCCATAAGTTCTCACTCCTTGTGGCTGGACCAAGTCAATCAGGGAAAACAGTTTTCGTAAAACAGATTCTAACGAGAGATCGTATTGTCTACGAAACCAACAAGCCCCGTCGCATTTTATGGTATTACAGTCAGTGGCAAGATAGATACGAAGCTTTGAAATCAGCGATCGGAAAGGACATTAAATTTTTTCGTGGCCTTCCCACATTTCAAGAAGATCTGCGAGAAATTGACCCAAAATACAACAACGTTATCATCTTTGATGATCTAATGGCAGAAGCGATCGAAAGCCCCATCGTTTCTCGGTTGTTTACCCAAGGTCGCCATAGAAATGCCAGCGTCATACTGCTCCTTCAGAATATGTTCCCCAAGGGAAAATTTAACACCGATATCAGTCGGAATGCACAGTACATGGCTCTTTTTCGAAGTCCTAGCGATCGGAAACAAATCGGAATTGTTGCTGAGCGTATGTTTGATAAGAATCGCCAACGATTCATGACAGCTTATTATCAGGAAACAGAGAGGTCTTACGGTTACATCTTTATAGATAATAAACCGGACACGGCGGCAAATAAGCAGGTGTTTAGCGACATCTTTGGCTCTTGTCGAGTTTACCCAAGTATCAACAAAACCTTAAAACCAGAGGGAGAGGTGGAATCGATTCCCCCAAAGGATCTTATTGTGCCCCCGAAATATGCTGAAGCTAAATCATCTACGCGTAAACCGAAACCGTTTGATCTGGATTGGTGTGGGATGACCTGGCCCGCCTTGCAGAATTATAATATTAATAGCGCCCTATCTAAAAGCTCTTCAAGAAGGGTTTGGCCTTTGCAAGATGTACACGAGCACTCGAAATGCTGTTAACCCTTATACCCCCACAGTCATGTTTGCATCTGAAAATTACTGGCCCGTCAAAATAAAACATTATTCCAACGGCAAAAGAAAGTGGATTTATATACACGAAGACGAACCAAGTGTCCAAGCATTTGTTAAAGAATGGAAAGCAATCGAAAGAGCTAGAGGGAGAGGCACTTTCTAGGCTTTGAACATTTGCTCACCATATTGTAATCCTTTTTCTAAAGCTGTTGAGTTACTACAATAAATGTATTTTTTAACCGAAACAAAGGTGTAGTCTGGTTGTAGCACGCGCGTATTAATCCCACCATTGTTTATATATAATTGAGTTGATTCCCGTGGATAATTTATGCGACAAGCGTTCATGCTGGCTCAGTGTATATTAAATTAGTTTGCGATGAATAATAAAATACAGTTCGCTTGCGTTCGTTTTGTTTCGTATGATACAGGTCTAAAAGGAAAAAGGCCAACCTGTTATTGGTTAACGCTCGATACCACAGTCTAGAAACGTTTGAAGGTTGAATTATATTGACAAAACAGAATCAATGGTTTTGTAGAATAAAAATATTTATCTTTGGTCACAGTGAATAGTTTTAAGTCGAGTACTGTTTTCGGACCGTTGACTTGCATGTTTGGAGTAATGTTTTAAAAAATATTGGTGATAATAAGACTTTTTCCTTAGCAAAGCGATTGCAAGAGTAATATGCTGAACGGAAAGCGCACTTTTATGTTGAATACATAATAGATTCTACATGAGCCAATCAGGGTTAAAAGAGCCTGGGCAAGCCTAGGCAAGCCTATTGAAGCATTGTCATGAAACCTGTTTTTGGAACCGGTTTTTCTGGTTACTGATCAGTTAATGAGAATCCTTCGCATTTTATTCATGAGATCAATACAATAGCCTATGACGTCAGCGACGTTAATTTATTCCCCCTCCACCTTAATGAGATTCCCCCCAAAAATAAGGATAATTCGGTGCGCCCTATACTACTAGGGTTGGGATTTACCATCACCCCTCGAAGATCAAGAAGACACCCCAAGGTAGTTCTTGCTGACTTAGACTTCGCAGACGACATAGCACTACTGTCGGATGAAATAGCTCAAGCTCAGGAATTACTGCTAACAGTTGAAAAAGAGTGCAAGAAAGTTGGCCTTGCACTGAATGCTAAGAAAACAAAATCAGTTGCTTATAACATTGATGATCCAACACCTTTACATACATTTGATGGCACTTATCTGGAATGGAAGGATGACTTCAAATATTTAGGGTCATGGGTTGATAACTCAGAAAAAGACATCAGCATAAGGAAAGCGCAGGCTTGGAGAGCTTTGAATGGTATGACGAAAATATGGAAGTCCAATATGAGTAAAGATTTGAAAATCAGATTCTTCATAGCCACCATCGAATCAATCCTACTTTATGGGTGCGAGAGCTGGGCTCTGTCAAAGGCACAAGAAAAGTCGTTGGATGGAACATACACTAGGATGCTGCGAAAAGCTTTAAACATCCATTGGAGCAGCCACATACCAAACCAACAACTGTACGGAGATCTACCAGCAGTCAGTAACAAAATCGCCTCTCGTAGGCTACAACTTGTGGGACACTGTTATCGCCATCCAGAGCTAAGTACCCAGAAATAAGTCCTTTGGGAGCCCACACATGGCCATCGCGGGAGAGGAAGACCGAATACTACCTATATTGACACTCTTAAGAGGGATACTGGGGCATTCGAAGCAAGTGAGATTGCTGCACTGATGGCTGATAAGAGGCTGTGGAAAGATCTAGTGGTTGCCCGCCTTCGGGCGACCAAGTGAGTGAGTGTATGTTCAGGTATTGTTGGATTGAGGGAGGATATTTAGTTTTTAGAAGTAATTTTTTTCTTTGTTCAACTGGTTTTTGTTTGTTTGTTTTGTTTTTGTTTACATTTTGTATTCATTCATTTATTTTGTTTCATCAAGAACCATTTGTAAAACACGTAAGTGAAGTAGGCTTCCTGAATAAAGATTGATTATTACATTGTGCTTTTAAAGCTTTCTCTTCTTATGAATAATAAAGCCCGCGATCTTTGTTCACGATAATTCAATACTGGTTTTTGTCTTTTTTTAGACATAAATGAATGCCAAGACGACAGCCACGACTGTGATAAGAATGCAAACTGTACAAACACGGTTGGCTCCTTCACTTGCAGCTGTAATCCTGGATTTTTTGGAAATGGAAGTTCATGCACAGGTACCTAAAACTGAAAAAGGTGTACGATGAAATGTGGGTTTGGAACTGATGTTATCTGTAAAGGTTTGTTAATATAGTGCTCATTGACTTGTTGTTGTCTCGTGTTTAGACATCGATAAATGTGAGGACGACAGCGGCCATAATTGTGACGTGAACGCAACATGTTCAAACACTGCTGGTTCCTTCAGTTGTACCTGTAATCCTGGATTTTTTTGACTGATTAGCCACCAAAATTAGTTACTATTTTTTCTCCAAACTAATCAACACTATTTGTTATATTAATTTGGTCTTGTTCTTGTTTCTTTTTTTGTGTTTGCTTTTTACCTTTGTAACCGATCCAGTCTGCTGCAATAATTTTTAATTTAGCCATCCAATGCATTTTTTTTATGGATTCTTTCATGCCAATGTTTTGTTGAAGATATCGATGAATGTAAAGACGAAAGCCACAACTGCGATGAAAATGCAAACTGTACAAACACTAATGGCTCCTTCAATTGTAGCTGTAATCCTGGATTTCTTGGAAATGGACAGTCATGCACAGGTAAGTAATTCAAAAGAAATTTTACATGAAACAGAATGTACGATTAAACACAGTTTGGAACTGTTGACTTGTCAATCAGCCACTAAGATATATGTTAACCCTCGGACGTACAATGGGGGGCGGGGAGGGGGGGGGTGTTTGCCACACCCCTTACGGTTTTTCTGATTTTTTTCCTAGACGATAAAACATCAACACCTGAAATTTCGTTTATCCCTCGCTCGCATTTGAGACAAGTTTAGCGACGGTCAGTTACTATGGTTACGAGATATGACGTCATAAGTAGCAGGTGGTCAAGTCATTTTTGACTAAAAATGCAACTTTTTTCAACTATAAAAGTAAAACTTGTGGATAAAATGATGCAAAGCAATTATATATGTGTTATTTTACAAGTTAAGCGCAAAAAATTATTAATTCTCAATGTTTTTACTTAATTTCTAATTCTTGATAAAATCCAAGATGGCAGACAAGATGGCGACCATGTTTGGTGACGTCACAGACCACCGGCAGCCCCACCACCCATTTGTTTACATGTATATTCATTTTTTTATTTCTTTTCATCAAGAACCTTTTGTAAAACACGTAAGTGAAGTGTAGGCATCCTGAATAAAGATTGATTATTATTATATTGTAGAGAAGATCAAAGGCTTTCCACTGCAGGCAAAATCGCTGGGAAATACTGCAACATATCAAAAACTCAAGGGGGGGGGGTCAACATCATCCATGATGGGGGTATGACTTTGCTTGTACGTCCGAGGCTTAAAAACCGATATTTTGAATAACAGTCCCTCACCAAAATATGTAGTAACTATTTTTTGTTTATCAAGTGCCCTGTCAGCACTATTTATCTTATTTTGTTTTGCTTTTATTAGTCCTGTTGATGAACACTTTTTGTAACTTTCCTAAATATTAAATTTATCAGTCAAATTCCTCTGCTGTCCCTGTACAAGACAACCTTGGTTTTTTACTGATGGTTTTTGCACTCTGTTTCGTTGTTAAGTAGCAGATCGACGTATAATGTAGTACGATTGTTAGTTTATGTTTCTTACGGAATTGTTGTTTGGTGTTTAGACATCGATGAATGTAAAGATGGCAGCCATAATTTTGATAAGAACGCAATTCAAACTGTAAAAACACTGCTGGTTCCTTCCGGCAACTGCAGCTGTAAACAAATTTAGGTTTGATTGCAGCTCATTTGATTTTTCTTTCAAAAAGAACTAACACATTTTGTGTTTATGGACCGTTAATGTTAATGTAGTAGTGTTCGATTTTATCGCGCGATTTGTAGGGCGACAAGAGCTGTGATTTGGCTTCAACTCCAGTACATATACTGAGCCGTGTAAACGTACGGCCTGCGATTTTTCATCAAGGCCTTGTTATCGTTATCGTTATCATCATCATCAGCATTATTGTTAGTACTGGTCTTACGACATGATTAAAAAAGCGACGTATTTCTTTCAAGGAATGCTTTCTTTTAATGTGTAATAAATGTTTCCTTTTTTAGCTGTAAAGTCTTGCCAGGAGGTGTACGCTTTTGATTCTGAGAAGTAAGTCACATTCTCAAACTTTTTCATGTGTGCAAATTGAGTAAGCCTTGTTCCACGTTTTCTTGTTTACTCGGGGATGCGCGTAGCAACTTCCACCAAGTATATATTGTACGTGGACTCTTCAATATGCAGATGTGTCATTCTTTCACTAAGACATAGACGCTCTTTGGTCCCCAACTCGAGAGCGCCCGATATAAACTTTCAAAATGGCAACTCTCGTACAAATCGATCGTTCTCGAACTAAAGTGAGAAGTTTTAAAAAAACATGTTTTGCTCTTCCTTGACAGCTGTAATTAAATTGATCATTTTGATCAAAGCCAATAAGATCGTAGCTCTTTCGGCATCAAACGTTTTAGTGTGAACAGCCGAAAACGCATCAAAACAGTAGCGTGGACGTGAATCGATCGATGTGCTTTCAATGACAACCAGAATGTATACTTTTGAAAAGGCGTACAGCCCCTTAGCAAAAACAGAGCGAGATGAGGGAAATTGTAAAACTTCTGCTAACCCTATGTTCATAAAACACTGAAAAAACCAGGTAGATATATATGTATACAAAATTACTATTTATTCAAAATATTTCTCCGTTTCCAATTGGCTCAAATCCCCCGGCTAATTTTTCATAACGCGTTGACCAAATGGCATCAATGGCCTTCTGCACCTTTCACGTTCCCAACTAATGCAATTTGGTTTCCCACAAAATTTTGCAGGTTTGTTTCCAAAATATTATTTCTCAAGGGACGATTGTTAGTCCCAAGGAAAATAATTATTTTTGAAAATTGAAAACAATACTTTTGCAAACGTTTGTGGGAAAACAAATTGCATTATGGGTGACAACTGCCATTTGAAGAATATATATCTCAAAAGTAGGTTGAGTTTGATTGTATCTGTTATTCCACGAGGGCGCGTTGGATATGAGACGGTAAAGAGCCAACGAGGCTCGTAGCGCTGAGTTAACTGTAAATTGGCTGTAAATTTTTGGGAGACCGGGCCCCTCCCTTATCTCAGGTATGGATGACCGCCTCCCCCCCCCCCCACCCCCCTTATCTGAAGGTCTGGATCTGCCACTGTAGCTTTCTTCCGATCTGAAGAATTAATCATGCAGATCTTCAGTGGAGGGTTTTTAATTGGCCGAGTTTGATATGATAACACCCTCCTCAGCGGCGGAAGGGGGGGGGGGGGGGGGGGGGTCTAACAATAAGAGGGAGGCCGCGCCCCACGGGCCCCTCCCCTAGATCCGCCACTGCTCCTCGATCTGCTTATTTTAATTCTTCATATCATATTCAGCCCCATTCGATAATTGCTAATTATCCGGCTACCCTTTAGTGCATATAGGTGATTCAATGGCTTTCTCAGGCATACAGCTTAACTAAAATCTTCTTTCGTGCAGGTTCAACGTTAGTAAGGAGGTTACGATCTTGCTTGACGCTAAACCAACTGCCGTGTTTTGTAACTTTGGAAATTTTGGCTGTGGAAATGGGGGATGGACTCCGGTCATAAAGATGGACGGCAAAAAGGTGGAACATTACTTACTGAATACTATAATTTCGGCAACTATTACATGCTTTCTAGACTAGTACGAGTGCGGCTTAAGAATTTCAAGAAGTCTGTTGAAGTACAAACACGACAATGGCCCCGGTGATGCACAGACTGGCCAGGTGCTTTATGAGCCACGAGGAACCGCATAACAACAGAGCATTAATTGTCAGCCATGTTTTCTACTTTTTTATTTTATTTTCACAAGAAAGGTGCTATAAAAAAATTTCTAAATTCTAGATTGATAAGCAAAGCAATAAGTAAAGAAAAGTAATGTATTGAACTTCCTGGCAGGCTTACAAAAGGGTTAAGTAAAAATTTACCACAATGCATCGCGCGCAGGGTCTGAATCATGCATCATTTTTCACTGAAGCAAACTTCATTGGAAAAGGTGCATACATGGTTTCAAGAGAATTAATGGGGGAAAAGTTGGACGGTAATTTCAAATATAAGCTCCAGCTCAGTTTTATATCAGTTTTTAAATTAGTTAATTAATTCACTAAGGAGTTAAAATTCTTTCACAGCAAACTTTTCGTTATGGTGCCAACATTTGGAACCATAAAGAAGTCTTAAACCTTGGCGGAGGGAAGACTGGTTTCGACTCACAGGAGACCAAACTTCCGTCCTACTGGAACACATCCTTCTCCAAGATCTGCCGCGGCATGAAGATCAACGACCAGATCAATTTTATTGTCATCGACAAGCAGGCGAAGTCCTTGTACTCTCTGATCGCTGATGGGAAATACCGCAGCACCTCACTGGGTCGTAACAAGTGGACGTCGCTGATGGGTTCTAAAGCCTCATTGCAGTCGAACTGAAACAAGGAAGGGTTCAACGCAAAGTGTACCTTGACTGGCCTTTCCAGAACAAGAATCGGTATTCTCGGCAACGATGAAAATGATTGCGGTGCATGTAACTCCAGATTGGGGTTTAGGAGCGAAGGGAACTTCGATTGGCGGAATACATGTGGAAATTTGGATAATCACAAGGACAAAGGACTGAGCATCAAGGCAATGGGGTATATCCTGGTGCAGTGAGAACACTGCTACAGCAAAACAAGATGTTTTATGATTGGAAATATATGAAATGACTCATATTTTGAACTACGGATAAGGATATAAAAGTGAAAATGATCATCGCAGTTGAATGAACAACCGTTAAGGTTGTTTCGTATTCAATCACCTGCTCTACAGATTGGCTTGATTAGCATAATGGATAGAGCGTTGCGTCCAGTCATTGAAAAGGTCAGGCCGGTTCGATTCCCGGTCAAACCTGAATTTTTTAAGGTTCTTTTTCAACCGCTTAGGCTGTTTATTCAACTGTGAGGATCATTTCACTTTCATAAAATATGTTTGATTTGCTTTTGCATATTTTTGAGGGAGTAGCGGGAACATATTATACGCCGTCCCTTTAAACTCATTGTTACGCTGTGTAAGTGTTCAAAAATAACCTAACCTGAACGTTTCTCAATGAATGAAAGCTACTTAAAAAGGAAGAACTGTATATGTATGTCGATCGCTAATTATATTATTCGGGAGATCTCAAATTTTTTGAAAAGGGACAAAGAGGTTTACCAAAATTTTTGACAGACGAAAGAGGGGGGGGGGGGGGGGTTGCTAGTGTTTTTTTTAAAAGAAGACCATCCTTGACCATCCTAGCTTATTTGCATTATAAATACACTCTTTACAGGGATTTCATCACTGGAATGTCGTAAAGTGCTTGATGACTCAAATAGCATACACAACTTAAAAAGTGTCACCAGTTTAAAATTTTGACGAATGTTATTAAACTCTACAAATTTAATGCTTGAAAACACATTGCAACTTTCTTTGTGAAGGAATGTTCTAAACTTCATCATTGTCACCAAATCTCTTAGTAACCTCTTCATTTTTACCATCATCATCGTCATCATCATCATCATAGGCAGCATTAGAGTGGTTTTCGTTTGAGTGTCGTAAAACCAAAACCAAAGTAATTACTCTGGCCAATCACATAGGACACAGACAATACATTGAACCAATCAAAACTCGAAGTAATTACATGTGGCTGACGCAAAGCGCGGGAAAATGCATGCGAGCGCGTCACAATTGGCTTTGGTTTTACTTCTGATTGGATGAAAAGGTGGCGCGAATCTTTTAAGCCAATCGCATCGTGTAGAAAGTGCAAAACCAATTACTTTTCGACACTCAAATGAAAACCGCTCTAACAACATCATCGTTCCCTTGATCATCATGATCATCATTAACAACAACAACATAAACAACATTATCAACACTTTGCTTCTGTAAATTATAAATAGCACTTTCTACATGTTCAAGGGCATCCCCGCCAAAGGTATTCAGTTCCCTCGGTTGCCTAAGTTCTTTGAGATGGAATTTGGGCCTCAAAAAGTAGTGTGCTTGTTCGGGAAATGAGACCACGCTCCTCCCCCAAACAGATCTCTTCTCGGAGAGGACCAAGAGCTAGAGCGGCGGAAATCGTCTCTCCACCATTTCATCATATTGCCTATATTTTACTTTCCTAGTCAAGATTCGTGGTGTGGGAGGGAGGGGGGTTGCCATTTTTTTCTTTTGGTCAAGAGAGGGGGGGGGGGGGGGGGGCGGGGGGGCTGTCAAAAAATTATGTATGATGTGGGGGGGGGGGTGTTCAAAAATTTTGCCCCTTAAAAGAATATCCTCTGCCCCACGAAAACGGCTTAGAAAAGTCATGTTTATAAACAGAACCAATTTTCTTTTCGCGACAAAAAAGATACATGTTAACTCCAGTCTTTGTCGCCTTTAAACTTTTCTATTAATCATTTCTTAAATTTAACGTAGCTAATTTTTACATTTTCTTTCAGTCGGAGAAATAAACTTCGCGTGTTGTTTTTAAATCACTAAAATCGGGAGAATTAAGTTCAGCGAAAATTCTTGCAAATAAGATAACTTATTCAGCCACTTATCGCGACTAGCTTTTGCTAATTCCAAGTGCCTGTGCTTTCTTTTTTGCTAATTGTTAACCTGTAAGGTTACTTCTCTGTCTGTACCAAGAGCACTGATAAAGATTGATTGTTGTTTATTATTGTGTACTGAAACACCAGCATCTGCCAGAGTCCCTAAACACGCTTCTCTAATTTATTGAAAACAGATTGCATGCAAAACTAACGTCCTTTACCTCGTTACGAGTCAATTCCAGCTACACCAAGGACCCCCCCCCCCCCCCGCCTCCGGGCTATTGTGGGGCATTTACCCGCCTTGTCAGTCCCGGGGGTGAGACAGTAGCAAATTTTGCGCTGCCCGCGGATCGGGCATTTGCCATGCAACCACGGGGCCACCCCCGAGCTTTTGACACGCACTCAGTTTCCTCTAATCCAAATTCATTATACAGACACCGATGAAGTACCAGGATTTTTTCAGTGACGAAAATTTGGTATCCAGTGAAGATACAATTTTATCCTTCACATGTGAAGATATGACGGTTTTCATTGCTTCGTCAGTCTCAGCCAATAGGAAAAGAGGATCACAGCATCTCGCCATCGGTGTCTATGTAAATAATAAACAGAATATTACATGCCCGCTTGTGGATACGAATTTTATCTTCTCGTGATCATGCAACTCTATTTCTCACTCGTTGGCTGCGCTCACTCGGAGATATCGAGTTGAACACTCGAAGATAAAATTAGTATCCGCGCGCGGGCATGTAATATCCTCTATATTCAGAGGATTTTACTGGAAAAACAAGCAGATTGGCCCATTTGTCAAGGACAATAATTATTATTGCGGGTTGTAAAGGTATGTTTTCGATTTTATGCGTGCATTTTTTCATTGCTTATCAAGCCAGAATTACAAAGCGAAATCTGGAGCTATTAATATTGAACTCTCCTGGAGGTGAATCCTTAAGAAAAATACCCAAGACAGAGCAATTCGTCGTCGTTTGTTCACCCTTGTCGATGAAACGTAAAATTAGCCGCAATTTTATGTCGTAGTAGTACAGTGACGGCAAAGAAATCATAGGACCAAAGAGTGAGCTGCACGTGCAAAGTTGTTGTTTTTCCTTCAAACCTATAATAATTGCTTTTTTGACGTTCTCGTCGCCGTCGCCTTCATTACATCTTAAAATCCCTAATATCGAAAATATAACCGTAAAACTGCATTACGAAAAATAGTAATGGTAATGATAATGATAACAAATGAATAAGTTTTTGTTGGTGTATTGGCGTTTTCTTGTTGTAAGCATTCCTGCAAGACAATATATACAGGGCAAAAAGCTAAAAGGTTATTAGCTTGAATGTTTAATACGTGCTTACACGCCAAAAAAATATGCAACAGCTTGTACAAGTTCTGCTCAGGATTTAAAAAAGCATTACCATAAATGATCTAATCTTTAATAGACGCCCTCTATCAAATAAACACCTCTAGTCTTATAAACGCCCCATCTACGCTTTTAAATTTGTCTTAGATCACGCCCCTCTCTAATAAACGCCCCCTGTCTAATGGACGCCTCGCTTGACAATTTCTCCAGAATACTAGGAAATAGAGAAATCGAGCAAATTCTATTCAGTTTTTTGCTTGATTAATGAGAGTTTGCTCAGTGCATCTTGTTCGATGTCAAGTCCAAGGTTGAGCTTAAAAAGACAACTTAAACGACATACTTCTGCAAACGGCTGAGGCGTATGAATGGATGGACTTAGATAGTCTATTGTTTATAACTGTGGTGATAAATTAGTTTTGTGGAGTTTAATTTGTTACAGTTATCATGATACTAAAAATGCCTCTCTCTTTTACACCGACAAATTGCAAGTCACTTATGTTGACAACCCATGCATTAAAGGTAATAACGCTAAAAATTAAACCTGTTGACACAAATACGGATTAACCTTGATCTACAAACGCAATCATAGAATAAGCTAGAAACAACCTACAAAATATTTTATAGCAAACGCCTTTCATTTATTAAAAGGCCCCGCTTGGGCTCATGAAATAATATAGACGCCCTGGGTTTAAAGCATATGTGCTTTACAAGGAAAGTTTGTAAAAGCCCTGTGCTCAGCCATCCTTTTAAACTGATGAGCCCTTCTCCCCCTTTTCTACCCAAACCAATTTTGAAACTCGGGAGAAACTACAGGTGTACGTACGTGTGTCCAACACTGTAGTTTGGGTGGGGGAGGAGCTGGACAGAGTGCATGTACTTTGCGTGTAGAAGCCAAAATGTATATTTACCCAAAGACTTTTTCCCCATAATTGTAACATGTGCAGGGGGTGCGCACCCTCCCCCCCCCGAGATGACCTGCGGTTTTCTAATACAACTGGTATTCTGCCCCCCCCCCCAAAAAATGTGGTTTATTGGTGTTGAAGTAGAGCAAGAGACGAGTGCACCCCCTCCTAAAAAAAATCCTGGATCCGCGCCTGATGCGCCCCTTCTTACAAGAGGGTCACTGGCGAATGGTTCCTATAGAAATATGATGAGTCTCGAAAGCTCAGAAGAGTCGTGTTTCTTTCCCGATTTCTGTAAATTTTCTTGCAAGGGCTCGAAGTTTCAAGTAAGGCTATACTACGTTCTACGTACACTTTACCGGGTAGCTATGTGATATGTGAGTCTGACCACTTTTGAAGTCGGCGCGGCGATTTGAGCGGTTATTTTTATGTTTTACTCAATTTTAAGGCTGTTCCCACTCTTTGAATTTTGATAAATTTCGTTACAGCTCCGGATCATTACACGTTTCTGGGAAACTGTCCTCCTACCCCTCCCCCCCTCCCCCCCAAGCCAACATTTTGCCCTAAGTGAGAAGTAATGTTAGCTTAGGGGAGGGGTTGGGGGGAGGGGTTATACATTGTACTAATTATAAGTCTCCTCATTGGCTAAGGGCCTACCGTTAATTTTGGAAAGCAGCTCAACCTACAGATTAGTTAGTTTTCTGCTAGCAGATAGCTGACTAATCTGTATAGGTTGCACGCGTGATGCATGATCTCCAAGAGGAATGTCAAACTGTGTCCCGTGCAACGACGTGTTTCTTGTTATTCTCTTCAAAACAATGCATAACAAAACAATTATTAGATTCAGTTTTTGTGATATCCTAAATAATCAAGGTCTCGGCCTTCTAGGCTAAGCTGATCACACTTACCTCTAACTTGATGATTCCGGATACCACAAAGCCTCATCCAATTATATTCTTTAAAATAAAATTTTAAAAGGTAAATGACGGAGGAGCTGATTTCTTAAAATTAAGGTTATAATGACGACTTTTTGGTTCCGAATAGAAATCAGAATCTAAGGGTGCGCACTTTCCAAAAGTCAGAATTGGCCGGCGGCCAGACCGCAGTTATTTCA